>NC_056577.1:28815875-29155875 GCF_018340385.1 Cyprinus carpio | reverse complement strand
CTGCCATTCCAAATCCTCTTGATGAGTTATTCCTCTCGTTAGCATGCTGTGTTTAATAAGGCATGAAAATGCAGATTTGAGGGGGCTGGCATTCAAATTTGAGAAACAACAGGCATACT
The DNA here is from genome assembly GCF_018340385.1 of Cyprinus carpio. NCBI lineage: Eukaryota > Metazoa > Chordata > Actinopteri > Cypriniformes > Cyprinidae > Cyprinus > Cyprinus carpio. Next base: position 29,155,756 of record NC_056577.1, on the reverse strand, counting down.
ATGAGTTTAAGTGTGTAGAATTGTTTTTACAGAGGCGGTACTCTGTCAGATGTAAAGCATCAAACCACGTCTGCGAAATCATCCAAAAATCAGCCAACAGGTGACAGCTGCCGGCTACATTTAATTTTATCAGACATCCAGAGTGAGAGGAAAATGTAATTAACACTTCTTTCCTGCTGTCCCTGTCTCTTTCTGCTTTAGTTATGATCGTTTGCTAAGGCGAGCATTACTATTAAAAATCAGTTAAAAAATGGAAGAATGCACACCAGAGATCCCAGAGAAATAATACAGAACACCCAAGCGACTACATAGCAACACACTAAAAATAAACTCAGAACGCATTAGCAACCATGTAGCAATGCCCTAGCATCTGCCCAGAACAGCAACACATAGCAATATCCAAGCATTCACGCAGAATAAGCAAGCAACTACCTACAGTAGCAATCTTTATCAGTCACATGACACAATGTCTTGACATTCACCCAGAATACCTAGCAATGCCCTAGAAACCACAAAGTAATAATCTAGCAACCATTCAAAACACTTTAGCAACCACATAGCAACATACTAATATCCATTCAGATAAGATCAGCCAAGCATAGCGATGTTGTAGATAAGTGTTCGGCCAGAACATGCTAACAACTACTTAAAAACACCATAACAACCATTCAGAGAGAACACCCTATAAAACTGCATAGGAATGCACTATTATCCACTCATTATCAGCCACATAACAATGTCCAAGCATCAACCCAGAATACCCTAGCAACAACCTAGCAATGCTCTAAAAACCACATAGTAATGCCGTAGCAACCATTTAGAACACTCTAGCAACATACTAATATCCACTCAGAACAGATTAGCAATGCATGGCATGTTCTAGACTAGTGTTCACCCAGAACATGCTAACAAATACTTAGAAACACCATAGCAAGTTCTCAGAACACCCTAGAAACTGCATAACAATAATAATAATAATAATAATAATAATAATAATAATAATAATAATAATAATAATAATAATAATAATTCCTTACATTTATATAGCGCTTTTCTGGGCACTCAAAGCGCTTTACATATAAAGGGGAAATCTCCTTAACCACCACTAGTGTGCAGCATCCACCTGGATGATGCGACGGCAGCCATATTGCACGAGAACGCCCACCACACACCAACTCATTGGTGGAGAGGAGACAGGGTGAGGAGGCCAATCAGTGTATGGGGATGGTTAGGAGGCCATGATGGTCAGAGTTCAATGGGCATATTTCGGGCAGTAGGAGCAGCAGTGGCGTATAGTTAGATTGAGTGTTTGCCTGGTGAGTCTGACCACCTGAGAAGAAGTGACTGACAAAGGAGGGAATGGAGGACGAGTGGAGCTAGACAGGCCAGAGCTGCTGATAAAGTCAAAGAGTCAGGAGGCATCAGGCCAAACACTTTTCAGAGCCTTTTTTGCTTGCCTCTATGCATTCTAGATGTTTCATATTAAAGCTGTCTGTTTAGATATGATCTAAGAACCTCCTTCAGTATGAACCTGCGGTGTTTACTGAAAAAAAAAAATGCAACATTAAATACCAAAACTGGGTCTCATTTCGGAGGCTACGTCCTCCGGAGGTCGTTTTTTTAAGGGTGCATACGTCATCAAGGATGTTTGGCTTTAGAAAAGTAGCCGTAAAAAAATTAACCATTATTCCATGTGAGGTGTAATATATTTTAAAATTAAATTAATTTTATTTTGCAATTTAATAGTTACTTTTCCAAATTGAGCTCAAGTGTGCTTTGCAAATCCTGCAAAGTGAAGCTAAAACATTTTTATAGCCCCTCTCTAGCTCATATTCACCACTTTAAGATTGTGTTCAGGAGCCCGAAGGTCATATTGCAGCAAGTTGTTGTCCACAGTGGACGGTGTCACTGAAGAGCCACTTCTCTAAAGGTGCTGTCTGAATGCCCAAAGTCACATTATCAAGACTGCTGTCTCCCCCTTCAAATTATCAGGTTAATAAAAAAAAGCAGTGAAACATGGTACATGATCATGTTTTACGCCAAGTTTCTATATTGTTCTTCAGATGTCATACTGCTTTGTATAGCTGGCTGGAAAATTGCATGTTCAATAATTCATGATTTGCTCAATGAAAAACCTTTGTGGTGAAGTTCATGACATTTCTCACCCCGAATAACTCATAAATAATTACTTCATTGACTGAACAATGTGCAAGTATTCTTTAATCAGTTTTCACTGAAATAACACAGTGTCTTTACGAGCTTCATGAATGGTAGCATAAGGATGCTGCATGAAATCTCGGGTCCTGACAGATTTCATTTATTACATCAAAGAAACTTTGAATGATATATTACATCACACTGCTCATTTAAAAAGCCCACAGAAATTGCCTTGACTGCTTTCTAAGACAAGCAGCACTATTATTATTGCTCATACTTTGTGTTAGAAATTTGAATAAACTACAAACTCAAAAATGACTTCAGCATTTAACTTAATTCAGCACCATATGAATGGATTTTGACCTGGGCCAGTATATAATCACCAAAAACACACTAGCAAATGCAAAGAAAGCAAATTGCCGCTAACTTAAAAGTTGAAGTAAAATGCGCACGGGCATTTACAAGCTATTTAAACGCAAAGGAAAGCGAGCAAAAGGTGGAAAACTCCAACAAACTACCCACCCCCCACATAGCATAGCAACACCCTGGCAACCACAGAGAACACCCTAGGTAACTGCATAGCAACCTGCTGAAAAACTTTCACAAAAAAAAAAAAGTCTTAGCAACTACAAAGCAACGTAAAAACTGCTCGGAACACCACAGCAACTGCATAGCAACACCTTGGCAACCACAAAGACCCGAGTAAATACAGTAGGAGCATGTTAAAAACTACTCAAAGCACATCAGCAACTGAAAAGCAACACCCTGAAAACCACACAGTATGCATGTTTAAAAACACTCAGAACACCTCAGCAACTGCATAGCAACACCCTAGTGACCACACAGAACACTAATGTCTTAATAGTAACCTGCCAAAAATGTTTTAAAACACTTCAGCAACTACAAAGCAACATGTTAAAAACAATTCAACACCTCAGCAACTGCCCCAGCAACCACAAACTCCTAAGCAAATGCATAGCAACTTATTAAAAACCAGCCAAAGCAACTCAGTAACAGCATAGCAACACCCTGGAAACCACACAGAACACCTTAGAATTTGTATAGCAACCTGCTAAAAACCTTTGAAAACATCTAAGCAATTGCAAAGCAACATGTTAAAAACAAAACAAACTTGGTGACCACACAAAACACCTTAGCAACACCTTGGCAACCAATTACAACACCCACGTAATCCAATTTGGTGAGTTTTTGTAAAGAAAAGTACCACTCACATATAATCTAGTAAAAATCTAGTTTAGAGTTTCCAAATTTTCTGGATGGTAAACATGTCTTCAGCAAGGGACAAAGAAATAATTGAGTGTGCATGCGGAGCACCTGTTGTATCCGAAACGGTTCTGTTACACAGATCATCTTCTGTCCTCCTTTCTGATGCAGGATTGGATTCTGTAGCTCATGACAAAATACCAAGATGAGAGGGAGAAAAGGATGAGATGAGAGGGGAAGTAGCGGGAGGCAGAAGGTTTTATGTTGTGCTGTTTGTCTCCAGCAAAGGACAAGTGCTGAGAGAAGCAGAAAAGACAGTCCTGAAAAAAGTGCATTATGAAGGTGCAAAAGAAGATGAGGATGAAACAAAAAGAGCAACAAAACGACGCTCCAAATTTTGTCATCTTCTGTCACTCCTACAGGTAATTTATGTGGCTCTAAAATGCCAAACTGTGGTTCAACTTTGCAATAAACAAAAAAACTGCATAATGCCCTTCTGTAATTGTATGCATAAAACCTCTAAATAAGATCTGAATCACAAACAACTCATGCTGAGAGTCATTTCCATATACAGCTTCACAAATTTTTCTCAGCTACTCGTTCTGTGTTGTAGGTTACATCGATTGCCCTGTAGGTGGTGAAAAGTGGCTGTCTTTATGACTGAATCTTTCACTCAACCGATTCATTCAAAACACTGGTTTATTTAGGAAACAAAAGAAATGTTTTTATAAAAGAGTTTTTAAATGAGCACAAAGAATTCCATAATAATGTAAAATGTAAAAGTTATAAGTATAGTATATATATATATATATATATATATATATATATATAATATACAAGTATATAGTACAATGTTATATAGTATAAATGTTATAAATATATATATATATATGTGTGTGTATATGTATATAAAACTTTTCTTTAACTTTTCCTCTTACTTCTTTTCCTTTTTATCTCCCTCTATTTATGCAGTATTAATCAGTCGAAATCTCCAAGCATATTCAAAATGCAATCTCATTTAAAGTGATCTGTTTTGTTTCTGTCGCATAGTAATTGGCAAATCCAACACTCTTTGAAAACAGCATCTTATTCTAATTTGTTACAAAACTCGCTTCAAGAAAGACAGGTAGCATCAATGCACACTTCACCAGTAACAAATGTTTGAAAATGTGCAGTCAGTCAAAGACAACAGTGTCTCCAGCACCGTACTGATAGATCCAGTTTACTTTGAAATTTGTAAATAAGTAGCATGTGTTTGGGAGCTCTTGTAGAGAGTGAGTTTGTTGGTAATGTAAGAGGGTGTTTGAGGTCACAGTACTGTTCATGACACAAAACTATGAGTTAGGCTACATTATACTACTATACTACTCATACTATTTGTAAACAACATAGAGCTGTTCTGTATCCAATGTATGGAATATACATATCACACACAGTAGGCCAATTGCATTTGCCACAGTACAATGCCCTCTGATTTCCAGTGCGATAAATCAAACAGAAGGTCAACCAACATTTTTTTTTTTTCCTCAATTAGACTGCCAAAAATGGCAAAAGACCGTGGATTAAAAATTCATAATAATGTTTTTTTTTTGTTTGTTTGTTTCCAGGATGACTCAACATGACATACTGAATTAAACATGCTATGACGTCATCAAGTGACAACAATGTATCATCCCTCCAACTTAAAATGTTTATTGTTTAAGAGTGGGCTGTATGCTTTATGTACTGTGCTTTATACAATGATATAAATCTAACAGAAGCATATAATTTCAAAAATGTCTGTTGGTATGTATATACCACAAATTCTACAAAGAATGTGACTGTATTAAAATGAAAAAATGCGTATCTTTGTCCCAAAAAATATCCAAGGACCATACTGAACTATTCAGATTTTCAGGTGAGACTTTAGCTCTCTATTGATAAAGACACAAAAAGAACTATCAGAACAAATAAAAAAGAAAAACTATTGCAAGAGACAGTGAAACACACGGTGTGTGTGCGTGTGTGTGTGTGTGTGTGTGTGTGTGTGTGTGTGTGTGTGTGTGTGTGTGTGTGTGTGTGTGTGTGTATCATTCTTCTGAGAGTGTGTCAGTCTCCATGGGAGGGCTATGTTTGACAGACGGTAGGATGGAACAAAACGGACAAGGACATACAGAGGAGAGACAGACAGCTTTACAACTCTTTGAAAATCACTCATCTGCCATCTCAAGGGTGTGTGAGTGTGTCTAAGTGCACGAGAGCTTCCCATCCATAACATCCTAATTTTCCAGCCACCTCTAACTGACACACTGCCAAATTTACGATCACGGCCCTGACAGTAACAAACACGCAATGGTGTAATGATATGAGTTTGAATGTTTGTCTGAGACATAACCTACGACATTTAATCTGTTGTTAAGCATGTTTTTGCAGCTCAGAGTTCATTTGTGTTGACAGAATACAATAAATGAAAAGTTTGGGATGCAGCTTACATTCAATTCTCTGTAACTGCACAAAATACGATTAATAGAACGCAGATGAAAATGAACAACCTCTATGCTTTATTTTCCAATTTTTTTCAGGTTCTCATGGTTGAATCCACCTTCCAATGAACTAAAATTGCACTTGCATAACTTAACACTATATCATCCATTAAAATCAACCATTGTTTGATTAAAAACCATGAAAGATCAGGACTCTGCAGTCCTATTCCCTGTGCCATGCCATCCCTATTGTGAGATAAAGAAGGCTTAAAAACAATAGGACTTTGCTTTCTGGGTCAGTGGGTCTGAGTGCCAAAAAACAGACAGCAGGGCTGTGAATAAGAGCAGAACGCAGGCCAAGGGACCCTAATGCACTTGTTCGAACACTTAAAAGATTAACTATCCTTTTAAGTACTTAAAAAAACCCTTTGTGACGCTGAAAAGAGACTAAAAACCTCTTTAGCACATCGTTTGACAATGACCGGATACTGCCTTCGAGAAGAAGATTAGGCACTATAATGCCAGACAACAGTAAATAACATCAGGGATTGGGGCCTTTTTTAGAACAAAGACACTTTGTGCGTGTGATGTGTCTCAAATATGAAATGCAGTTTAAGGGATGATCACTTTTTATGAGGAATAAGCTGTTTGAAGTGTGTTATGTAAAGAATGACACATTTACCCATGAGCCCTGTTTGAACTCTGTCATTTGCAGCAGACATTCTGCATATTTGTCTGTAAAGCTGTCATATTAAAAAGTTAAATCTGAGATAAAATACAAAAAAGAAAGTTGCGGGGATGTCATTGCATTAATAAAATATCAAAAACGTATTTTAAAAAGGTGGCATTTCTGTTAAAGAATGATAACACAAGCTTACCTTTTGTACACTTAAATACTAAAACAATACATACAATGTTCAAAATGACTATTTCATATTTGGTCACTTTACATTTGTCAATCTTTGGTGGAACATGAAAAATGAAGTTTGTTTTGAGAAAGTTCTAGCATCATTTGTTTGCAGATGCCACTTGAATATCTAATAAATTCATACATTGTAAATATATCCTTTGGAAGCCCACTTCCGCCACTGAATAAAGATAATTGGGACTTTTTATCTCACAATTCTGACTTTTTTTCATGCAGTTGCTAGTTTACATCTTGCAATTCTTTTCTCGGATTTGTGAGATATTAAGTTGCAATTGCGAGTTATAAAGTCCCATTCTGAGAGGAAAAAATGCTTATTTAAAAAGGCTGATTTTCTTACAATTTCACGTTAATATTACACTATTCTGACTTTATATCGCGCAAATGCATGTTATAAAGTCAGAATTGCAAGATATAAGCATGCAATTCTGAGAAAAGTCAGAATCGAAAGACAGAAAGTTAATTTTTTTATTCAGTGGAGGAAACAGGCTTCCGTAGTATCCAAACTCAGGAGTCATATATTTTTGAAAGCTGGTTTAAGATATAATAAACCCAGAAATACATTCAGTTGGGTGTATAGGTCTAGACATGAAGCACTAACTTAAATATAAAGCAATTTCCAATGTGAACCGCAGGCCTTTAAATGCGCAGTATGTATCAGTTTCAGGCCTAATGAATGAGTTCGGCTGAATGGACGTATCTGACTCACTCAGGTTGCTGTGATAATTACTGTCTGCTCATTAACGGACAGTCTAGGAAAACCTCTTCATCTGGCCAGCCGTCAAGGGGAAAGTCAATGACTTTTCCAGCATGATGAGCTAAGCTCTATCAGGCAGACTGAGCAAGTAAGGACGTAACTGATGAGCTCTCGTTAACATGTCACACTCAATTAGAAGTATTGCATTGGAGTCCAAATTGAGAAACCAGAACTCATATTGGGACACAGTCCAGTCTATACTGTATCACAGACATCTAGTGAGTGAGAGAAAGACTGAATATGTTTCAAGTAATGACATTTCTGAAAAACATTTCAAATGAAGGAAAATTTGCTCTAACCCTCAAAACTTTGAACTAAAAAGTCTGAAGGCGTACATGCTGATGAGCTGCAAATCAAATCAATCACTACTGAATTTCTTGTTCATAAAATCACAGTTTTACTACTGAGATAGATTCTGTGAAAAATAATTTTAGATTGTGGGATGTGATTCTCCAAGGAATCCATCATTAGTGAATCACTTTTGAATGATTCATGCAGTTCTTAGTATTCTTACAAAAATAGAACATTCATTTTACTGCAAGAGTAAACATTATCATTTAAAAACACCTTCTGTGTTCTACAAAGAGAAAAAAAATCATATGGGCTTGGAACAACTTTGGACAAAAAGTTTGATTTTTGAATTAACTTTTCCAAAGTAGGCAAGATCACATCTACTTACATAACATTACAGGACTCTGTAGGCAATCAATAGAAGCATCAATGGTTGTCGGTTTGAGACCAACCTGTGCATCAATGTCTAGAAGATTTTTACAATACATTTCAACAGAGAGCTTTTATTTTCTCCACTCAGTATGTGTCAGTCAAACTCGCTCTGTATTCAAGTGTGTTTGTGCAAGTGAAAGGTTTGAAGAGTTTGGCAAAGTGCAAATGGAGCAATCAAAAGAAAAAAGCGACAAATACAGCATTGTGATGGAGAGATGAGTAATATGCCCAAGCCTTGTGGGAAATAAATAAAACAAAAATGAGAGTTTGAGAAGAGATTTTCACGATAAATATTCAGGTACACACCCATCAAATGTCTTCAAACACCACTCTGAACAACTAATCTATTTAACCTCTGTAAATATACCCCGCGACTTATAAACGCTTATTAGGGTATGAGGTTTCATGCAGCTCTTGGCTGAAGAGGATGAGTTTGCTGTGGGTGTAGTTCAGTCATCGTGATTCATTGCTCAAATGAGCATTCAGTTGCTCATTCTCATGGTTTCCATCCAGTTAAGACTGTTCATTTCCTTTCTGGCCTGTAGAAGTCAAATATCTTTACCTTAATATTGATTTCTGTCATTTTTCTAGCTTGTAATACTTTAGCCTGTCTTGGTTTAATATCTTCCTGGGGTTTATGTTGTATATAGGATTATTTTATACATTTGACAGTAAACATCTCTTCAGTATCATCTATTAGATATACTGAAGTGTTAACAGTGGTAGAATTATGGCTAATTTGTGCTCAAATTAACTGTTTAGTGGGTGTCAATGGGTCAGTCCCTTGATGGCTTTTAATTATTAAAAGGTAAAGAAAAACTACAGCAAATATATCTTTCAATACGGCTGCTAGTTTAGGACTAATTGCTTATGTGACATAATTAAAGTACTTCATTAACAGTACTCCTCAACCTCAAAGTTTGGTTCAGATGCCAGATCCAATCATACAGTATAATTAGCATGTGTAAAACATCAAAGGAAAGCCCACTGTCTTCATCCCCTGACATTGTTCCAAATATTTTCAGAAGACAATGTATATGAAACACTAAAGGAACGTTCAGATTTAGGGTGTGTGAACTGTATAATACATGCAGACTAGCTAGCCAAACACCCTTCATCATGTACAGCCATAATTACATGCCTGGATCCTGTAATACAGCTGATTAAAGCTATCGGCAAAACAGCATTAAGCTTATATTTATGTCTGTGTAATGTCTAAAGTCCTGTAACTCAGTGGTTCTCAGCTGGTTTTGCTTCATAACTGAGATTTTATATTGGACATCAAGTATCAACTTAATACAGGACCACACAAATTTATATATATATATATATATATATATATATATATATATATATATATATATATATATATATATATACTGTATATGTGTGTGTGTGTGTGTGTGTGTGTAATCCTTTATCATATTTTATGTTAATAATTTCATTAATGGTTCATTTAGTATAATTAATTATTAATTTATAAATTTATTATAATTATGAGTATTATACCAAAAATAATAATAATAATAACTGTTGACTTTTTGTTCTACCAGTTAAGAAGAGTTATAACCATAGCAACGCTTTAACTCATCAACATGGATTGCAACACTTTTACCTCTGTGAAGCTGTTTTGTAGAGTAATGTATTTTCATCTGGCAATCATAAATAAACTGCTGTCTGCAGCGTTTGGTGAAAATTTTTGATGGAGAAAGACAATATCAGTGTTTGTGAGTCAACATACCTCTGTTTCTGTGGTTTTTTAGCTCTTGTACCTCATACCAGTTGAGAGGATTGACAACTGTATTTAGCTGCAGTGTGTTTATGGCCTACATGTCCTACAGCAGTGTATGATTGAACTGCTATTGCCAGCTTGTTCTTGTCAAAGAATAATTGGGTTCTTTTTTGAATTCTGGAAGAGCACCAGGTACACAAAGACATGGTGCCACAGATGTGAATGGGAGTGAGAAGGCAGCTTGTAAAACCATTGTTCAAGTCCATTTTCCTCTCTTCATCAGGCTTGACTGAGCAATACATCAGCCCATCATCTCGCATCTTCCGACAGTTATTTTATCTCGTGTGCAACGCAAACCCAATCAATCTGCCGACTCCACCTGTAATCCTGTAAATTCCTCACCATCCGTCATCATCACCGCTCATCTGTCTCAACCGGGCTAGTCGAGATTTATTACCGTCTCTGAGACTATTAGCTGGAACAAAAGGAAAAAGAATGAGGACAAGAGCGTCGTGAAGGAATGTGTTGAGGTAAAAGAGGAAGAGTCAAAGACGACAGAATTAAAAGTGGAATAATAGCCTGGAAGGAAGGAAAAATAGAATTGATAGAGAGTTGAGTAACATCTGGGAAAAGAAAACGAGAGAGCGGGAATGAACAATGACACATCGCAGCTCCGGAGGCTCTTCCCATGTGGCAAATCAAACAGTCACAAAGGCCTATTAGTATAATTCAGCTGGCAGCTCTGGAAGGACAGGACTTGTTAAAGATGATTTAGAGCTCATGGCTTTTCACTAATAATGGCCATTTATAGTCATCCACACTCGAATATTCACAGTATATTTGTAATAATTTTGCTGGTGATATACATTAAAATGAAGAACTGAATATCCTGATTTTGATGTGCTACTTTCAATAGACTCCTTGAACCCTTTTTGTAATGAAACTTTAAATAAGCATTCAACATGTGTAGTAGTGTCTCTTACTTACACATTACTAGAAAAACGTTTCTATTTCAAATAAACAAATTGAACTACTAAGTCAGACCAAACTATTATTTTCCAATTTATCAACTTCAAATATTAACTCAAAAAGTAGTTTGTGACATCCCTCATAAATGTAGTCTCCATGTGGCATTTTTAAAAAATCAGAATGTATTGTTATACAACACAGCAACAGTTTGGTTACCCACATTCTCCAAAATATCTTTTGTGTGTGTTCAGCAGCAGAAAGAAAACCATATGGTTTGGAACAATAAGAGGGAACAAAGAAATTTTTTTGGTGAATTATCCCTATAAGTTGATGTAATGAACAACATTGTGTCAACAGAACTCATCAAAAGAATGTTTGCAACTTGTCAAGTTTAACTAAATCAATGATTGTTTTTATCCTGCAACCATGCATTTAATTAGGTTATGATAATACATTCTTAAATTGAGTATTTGTTCAAATAATAAAAAAAATATAATTTTACCTTGTGTTCATTTAGTGTATAACTATGTGGAATATTTACATGTATGCATTTAGCAGATGCTTTTATCCAAAGTGACTTACAATAGTGTAACAAAGTAATCAGTCACAGAGCCAACAATATTCAAAGCCAGGCTTATTAGAAAGCAAAACTAAGGAAATATTATTTTTATACTTCAAAATAATGATTGCTTGGTTAAAACAGTTGTAGAAATGTGCTATCTTGTTAACCTTTAAGCAAATCATACTGATCTGAAATACTTAGTGGCATGCAAATATTAGAAATGTGTTCCATCTGTCTAAATGTCTCTCTACTTCTCTCAAACTGACATGTGAATCTCAGTTTTTAAGTGAGACAAATGTCACATTGGTCAGATGAATGTGCACAGTGGCCTCACAATGGACATGCCATGGATGAAATGAAAGTGACACTGACAGAGAGAAAAGCAGACATGAGAAATCATGAAGGGGAGGTGAAAGAGAAACATTTCTGTTAGGAAAAGCATGAGAAAGTGCAGGAAATAATCTAAGTATCTAAATATCAATATTTCAATCAAAATATCAGAAATTACAATATGAACTAAAACGTTTCATCTGAGACAAAGTTGATGCAGTTAAAAAAGAGCTTTTGACAATTTTGAGCAATGGCTGCGCTAATGCTATAGGGACAATGTCTTACTTGTTGAGTAAATGTACATGCTAAATAAGCTGTATTTAGCATGTGCAATGCTAAGTGTTGACTTTAACTGAAATAGATAAGATTACCTGATTCCAGGGCCACCACAACTCAGTTAGTTGGAAAAATGGAAATGTCAGGGTTTTTTTTTTTTTTTTTTTTTTTTTTTTTTTTTATGAATCAACTTATATAAAGTACAAATAAAGTACCTCTAACTAAACGTACTTTGTTGATTGAACAATTGCATTATAAGTTGTGTATGTGATTATAATTTCGATTATTACAAGCAGTTCCACTAAACAATCACATGAAGCACATCATCGGATCACGTGGATATTATATAATTAAACTGAAACATAACTCGCTATAATGTGGTGTGTGCCTGAGAAAAAAAGGAATAAGAAGCAGCTCATATCAGGGAGGAAATGGCCCTATCTATTTTCTTCAGCCGTTCATATCATTGAGCTGAGCGATAGAGCTCATTTAGTAAATGACTGTTCACCTCACACTCAGTCTCTTGGTAAATGTCAAATGTGCTGATACATGATATAGACATTACAGTTTAATCAAACAAAAGCTGAAATGTCAGTCAATAATGAGCAATAATGAAAGTGCCAAAGACGTGTCAGTGAAGTAGCGAATGGAGCGTTTAGCTTAATTTTTCTTCTGTGCGTATATATGTTTTTATATGGTCAGTTGGTTTATTAGTGGTGCTTGCAAAGGCAACCATCTATTTGTGCTACAGACATGAATGATAACACATATCGAGTGGTTTATTGAGGGGGAGGCGTGTCTTATTACTTTTCTAAGCAATCAGACTTATGATTTTCACTTGGCAGATAAAAAAATGAGTGAGAAAAATCCTACAGGCTTACAGGGATGGAAGCACCGTAGCCATATCTAGAGACCGGAGTAACATAAGGACTTGAGGGTGGAAACTTTTAACTTGGACAGCTAAGAATCTGGTTAGAAAATGTACTGAGTTTAAATTTCAGTGCCAAAATCAACATTAGTGATGTCACAGAAGCAGGGTTATTATAGTAACCTAAAACTAAAATCATAAAAAAAAATTAATAAAATAAACAAACATATCTCATTTTAATTTAGTTAACTTGATGTACTAAAATAACTAAAAAAATAAATAAAATTAACAAAACATTCATAGACAAATACAATATAATACAGACAACACAAAAACTAATACAAATGACAAAAACACAACAAAGTTACTAAAACTTTAATTAAAATTAAAGGCTATTATTTTAAGGGCTTAGAAATAAATAAATTATTTTAACAAAATTGTTTAATAAAATGATTAAAATAAAATATTTTTTTAAATCACTTAATTAAATGTATTTTATTATTATTATTTAAAATTAAATTTATTTGTTTGTTTGTTTATCAACTAGTCCTTACAGTATGACCTAATTACATGTACTGTTTACATCTAAACCAGGAAAAACAATCTGAATACTAATGAGATTTCGTATGATTTAATAACCAAGTGAATTTCAAAAAAGTACTGGTGTGACAAGAATATGATAAAATAATCCCATTTTTATGTTGTATGTGCTCTGATGTGGTCAAACTACCAGCTGAAAATAATAAGATGAAAGAAAGAAAAAAACAACAGCAGTTGCAATAACAGCTGCAGCTATACAGCACAGAATTACTCATTAGATTTCACACTATTCCACAGCGCTCAGGTCTGACAGAGCTGGCTTTTCCCCCTACACATGCGCACCTTCATGGCTCTGTGGGAGTCAGTCTGCCTCATGTGTGTGAGCGCGCGTGTGCTTGTGTGTTTGAAACGTGCCAGACAGAACAGGAGGTCATGTGCAGCTCCAGCAGACTGTGAGATTGAGAAAGTCTGCTGCAAGCTTTCTATAAAGAGAGTCAGGGGCCGTTTACATGACAATGGTTTCAGCCAAAAACGGGAAATTTTTCATGCGTTTTGCCTGTTCGTTTACACAACAACAGCGTTTTGGGGACTGAAAACGCATATTTTTTTGAAAATGGCACCATTATCGATTCAGTGTAAATACCCAATATGGGAATCTTTGACGTCATGCACGTGTGTATTATGTGTTAGGTATGTAGACATGCGCAGTACGTGTCAATTGTAAAGGCAAGCACGAACAAACATACACAACAATTGTGGAGTACATGGTACTGTTGTTGCTGCTCAAGAGTTTGCTAAAGCTTCTTCAGCAAAGAAGTCACTTCCCCTACAGCTACTGTTTACTAACAAGGTGACAGCGCCAGCGCCAATTCTCTTTCATATTTATTTGACCCTCTAACTTTAGCACTCACTATTCTAATTCTATTCTTAAAAAAAAAAATCTAATTAGCTTTCTAATCTTTTTGTATTATATCTGTTTTCTTTTCATTTATTATACAATTAACAAAAGCAAAAAAAGACCTCTAACACTAGCTTGCTCTTCTTTTTCTATTCTATCTGTTTTCTTTTTATTTATTATATTATTTAAAAGCCCTTGCTATGTGTACTGCGTTTAAGCTAACTGACACTTGTTATAGCACTTATATATCATTGCTCTTTTGTTGATTTTGATTGCTTCCATTGTCCTCAAGTCGCTTTGGATAAAAGTGTCTGCTAAACGACTAAATGTAATACAGCGTTTTTTGGACATATGTGTAAACGCAAATCATTTTGAAAACGGTTTTGACTTTATTCTCCTATTGTTTTAATACTTACTGAAGATAATGACCGAAAGGTAGTTGTACATAATCAACTAATCATGGCATGCAAGAAGGCTGGCTCTAGAAAGAACGGTCAAAGCAATGCACAATGCACGTACATATAATGCATGAGGAGGTGTGTGTGTGTGTGTGTGTGTGTGTGTGTGTGTGTGTGTGTGTGTGTGTGTGTGTGTATATATATATATATATATATATATATATATAAACAAACATTCAAAAAAATGAAAAATGTAAGTTAATAATATTTTTAATCAATAGACAGATTTAAAGCACAACACAGTGAAAAAATAGTCAGTCTTATATCACTTATATTTACTGACATCCGAGTGTAAATCACATTCTCTTCAGTGAAAGCCGTTCACTCATTCTATAGTGGATCTTCAGGTTTGTTGACTTACTATCCTCTGCCTTAATTACACTAGATGAATTAGAGAAAAACAAGTTTCACAGAACACAAGAGGGATGAAGAGAGCAAAGTGCAGAGAGCATTAAGTGTCTGAAGTGCAGCAGGTCTGATCAATGCCCTCACTGTATCCCGCACAAAGCCATCGCTATAAAACCACTCTCAGAGAGCTAAAGGGGATGCTAATTGATTCTGAGATGAGAATCTGTTTGCAGATCTATCCTCGTTAATCTCTATCGAGGGAACTTCCTTCTTGCAGTCTAGCATTGGTGGTAATTGGATACAGTGCAGAGAATCCCCACAAATGTGCTTTTTTTTTAACTTATGACATTTTATTGAAATAAGTATTGGTCTCCCCTAGAGATTTAGAAGTGACCTTCTGTGCTAAAATGTTCCAAAATACCACAGTCTGCAATCAAAAACCAAAGATTTCAATATGAACTCAAGCATTTCTCATCAAAATTTTCAGAATCCTACAAGAAATATCACAAAAAAAACTCAGCTTTGAAAGAATTCACAGCTACTTTTGAATAGCCGTCAATGGAGAAAGAAGCTTTAATGGAATACTACGGCTTCAGTACAAGTTAAGCTCAATAAACAAGCATAATGTTGATTACTGCAACAATCAAATTTGACTTGTCCACCCTTTTCTCTACAAAAAAGCAAAAATCTGGGTTACAGTCAATCACTTAAAATGTAAGTTTTTTGGGGCCAATCCATAAAAATACATAAATACTAACAGGTTTAACAGTATAGCTATAACATATATATACGCATGTTAACATGAATTTGGTGTGAAAAACTACTGTTTTAGTAGGTATTTCCTATTTTAAAACTATATTGCCATGACAATGTAATACTGTAAACCCTAAAACCAGGTGTTTTTCAGCCCAGTTCTTAAAGCCACCCCAAACAGCAGACATTTTGGATTTCTCCCATATCTGAGGGAGGCATGCATAATACAGTCACTTTCACAGATCTGTGTGAATGGGGATCATTTTGACAACATCTGTCATCTGTACGCAAAAAAATGAGAAGGAAAAACTTTTCCATTTTTACATTGCTAACGTGTAAACATACCCTGAGCTGTGTCTAGCGTTGGGGTGACTTGGGAAACAGGGTTGGGAAACTGCCTAAAACAACTGTAAAACTTATTTAAACTGCTTTAAAGCTCAAATAATACATATATCTTAAAATAAGTTATTTTAAAAAAAAAGCTAGGCTCCACAATTCTGCTTTTAAATCTTCCAAAAAAAAAAAGTTCTTGATAATTTGTGTGTTACAACTGGGTCTGTATATGTAAACGGCTAAAAATGATGTGTTGTATGGTTAGTGGGCTTAGATCACTTTTGGAGCCCACAGAAGCGATGATTATGAACCCCACCGACCCAGAAGCTCAAAGAGTCTCTAGGAGCACCGAGCAATTTCCTTGCTTCCATTCATGAAGAACTCGACACCGGAGGTCTGATAATTATCAACACCCCGCATTCGTTTCAACAGGCCAGCACCTCAAATGTGTGGAAATAATGCTGGGACAGAACCCGTGAGCATGGCTTTCTACTCCACTGCATTCTCATTAAAACAATCTCCACTAACAGTAGTCTCCAGGCGGCCCGAGATGTTCGAGCAGACCTTTTGTGTTAATCTTTGTCGGCCATTATTTATATATTTAATTCAGAGAGGGAAGGATGATCTATTTAGCCGTAAGTCTTGGGAGTATGAAAGAGGAAACTCATTAGTTGGTGCCTCTGGAAGAGTGTAATTGCAATTGGCAGGATAAAAAGCAAAAACAATTTAAATTGTTAATGTCCAACAATAAGCTCAAGCTCCCGATTGCAGAGGGCAAACAATCCTTAATGAGAGAATAAGCTGAAAAAAAGAAGCAGACATCTGGGACTGATGGAGGCAGTCTAATAGCACAGAAGAAAATGGCAACTATACTCCATCCTATGAGGCCAAATGGTAACATTTGTTTAGTATATTGGTTGGCTTTACAAATCATTAGGATACATTGTTTAACTGTCACTGACTACGTTTACACGTGCACGAATAATGCCATTATTTCCAATAATCAGAGTAAGGATTTAATCACATTATGATGTTTAGATGTCAAGAGCAAAGCTCTTCACTCCCAATTACATGCGATTTCCATTATTCTTATTACTCGCTAAGAATTGTGTTTATTTTTTTACTGCCATTATTCACATACCCCACTGGACAGCACAAATAATGGACTCAGAAAGAGCAGGTGTGTTACTGGCCGCTGTTTTAATTTATTTACGTCTAATGCAAAACACGTTTGTATGGTTGTATTTCATGCTTTTTCAGTGCCATAGAAATGTGATGGCAATTCGTTTGCCTACACTGCCGTCGCGTTATACTCGCCGTTTCTGGATGAGGGTAAGGAACACACTGGTGGCAGCGAGTTGTGTTTTCCCCAGAAATGCTATGCTTTCGTTTCTAATCTGCTTATTATTACAGGTGCACGTCACGTCATTCATGTAAAGTGAAAGTGACGTGACATACAGCCAAGTATGGTGACCCATACTCGGAATTCGTGAATGCACACATACAGCAGTGAACAGCAGTTGGGGGCAGTTGGGGGCACACACACACACTAGTAAACACACACCCGGAGCAGTGGGCAGCCATTTATGCTGCGGCGCCCGGGGAGCAGTTGGGGGTTCGGTGCCTTGCTCAAGGGCACCTCAGTCGTGGTATTGAGGGTGGAGAGAGCGCTGTACATTCACCCACCTACAATTCCTGCCGGCCCGAGACTCGGACTCACAACCCTTGGATTGCAAGTCCGACTCTCTAACCATTAGGTCACGACTTCCCCATGTCACAAGCACATGCGCACTTTGGTCAGAGCGGCAATACTGCGATTAAGGTGTTTAAATGCCTGTTTACATGCCTGTATATAAAATCGGCGTACACCACCTATGTTAATACGATTGTGCTTTCTGCAATTATGAGTTTAATCGCATTATTAAAATTGCGTTTAAATGAGGAAAAGTTTAATCGCAATAAGAGGGTGCATGTAAATGCACTAATTGATGCCCTATTTACAGTCAATCCAACAAGTAGGTGAATTAAAACAAAAACAAAAACTTGCGTAAAAACACCATTAATAGGACCATTAAGTTTTTGTGGCATTATTTTAATCACAACTACATGTATTTTCCCATAAATTTAAATAATAATGAAAATCACAATAATATATATTTATACTATGGGGCTGTTGAATGACTGAATCTGATTTGAATCTGGTTGAGGAATGTTCTAAGGTGTGCAATTATTTTCAGAGAAACGCACGGCTAAAGTAGTTCCAGGCAGGTCTTGACCGCATTACATGTCCTTATCTCTTCATCAAAAGATTTCAGTTTTTTCAAAGGTCCATACAGCCTACAACAGCAAAAGAACCAAAACCCACAATGGCACTGACCAAGCAAATAAATACAGTAAATAAAAGGATAAAACCATGTTTTTGCCACAAAATTACGTATTATAATTACGAAAAACACATACTCTATTTCTCCCACTCTCTCTCCCATACAAACATACACACATCCACGCACACAGAAACCTGTTGTCAGCACTGCTCTCATATATAATCATTAAGGGTCAGTAAGTTTTTTTAATGCTTTTTTAATGCTTCTTGTACTCACAATTTATTTGATAAAAAATACAGAAAAAAACAGTAATATTTTGAAATATTACAATTATTTTAAAATAAGTATTTTATATTTTACTATATATTTTAAAATGTAATTTATACCTGTTATGGCAAAGCTGGATTTTATACAAAATATGCTAAATATGCTGCAACTATGGTTTGAAAATTGAAAGAGACCTGTGGGGAGAGAAAATTGGAGCAATAAACATGAGAATATTCTTTATATTTAAAAAGTGTTGCCTCTGCTTGTTTTAATGATTTGACAAGAACATTCACATTGGAGGCCGTCAAAAATAAAGGCTGGTTGTTCTCCTTGTGAAGACTTTATTTCGGCTTTTGTTCACACCTACAAAAGCTTTGCACCACTAAAAGACCGAACAAAAAAGTCAAGGTCATCTAAAAAACCTGACTTTAATCACCATTTAAAGCAAAATATCATTGTGTAGTACAAAGGACAGATAAAACCAAGATTAATGTTGAGGTATGATAAAGGTCACAGTCACAGAAAACCTTTGGCTAAGGTTTAGCTGTCGAATACTGACACTCCTACTTCAACAACTGCCTGGTCAGAGGGGAGACGGTTATCAAATGCTACAGATAAGGTGGGCTCTCAGAAAGCATGTACGCTTCTGTTCTTTTTCATCCTTCGCTCTCTTTTAGTTAGCATTGGCGGGTCTTAAAGGGATTACTGTGAAGGGCTAGCTCCATGTCAGATAAAACTCTTACAAAAATCTGGTCATTAGTGGAGAATTACCAGGGACAGATAATGGGAATTACATTAATGAGATTTTTGGTCTGGAGTCAAAGGGTAATAAACATATCTCTAGTTTCTGAGGAGAGATAACAAGGAGAAGTTCAGCTGCCCAGTGATGGGATGATCTGAGAAATGGAAAGTGTTAAACATAATTGGTCAGGATATAGTGGCTTCGCCTTGGAAAGAAAAATAAAATATCAGAGTCACACAGATTTTCAAGTCAACATTTTAAAGTCAATTGTCATTCATTTTGCTTCTATAATTCCATATAAAAGAGGATGTTTAACAATAAAAAAAATGCAATGTAGACTATGACATTATTTTATCCTTTGGGAATTGACTTTATCTGCAAATAAATACAGTCAGTTTTGATTTCATGTGAACTTTAAAGCCTTGTTCTCTTATTGTGTGTCAACAACTGTCTTACAGACATTTAAGGAGACATGATGGAGAACTCCATTACGCCTCCTGAGCTTTAAAGAGCAACTTCTAGCCAATAACATTTTCCTGTGGGTCATAAACATTGAGCAAGCTCAGAAATGTAGAAAATATAATGCCTCTGTGTCTAAATTCATGAGCCGTGCTCATAAATCATCTTGGTTCTCTGGTAAAAGCGAGCCGTATAGTATGTGCTCATTGTGAACGTTATGCCCTGATTACCTTTGTCCTTGGGCCCATCTCTGTGTATTCAGAAAACTGCATTCCATTCATGACAAAATCTCCCCTTATTTTGCCCTTTTTAACTTTATTCAAGTTAATATAAGTCCATCTATCATTTGACCATTTCCTATCCCCTTTGTTAGAAAAATGAAGAACATTTTAAAAGCACTGGCTCTGGCAGAAAACTCTACCCAGAATGCATGGCTTTGTGCCGAAATTGCTTTTGAAATACATTACATAAAGCACAAATCTTTATTCATTTGTAATGATTCATTCTTGTATCATGCGCAGTCCCCTAAAAAGATTTAGCTGTGCTTCATTCCTCACTGGATTGAGAACTGTCACTCTCACCTTTTAGGGAAGAAAAGAATAAAGACAATTAAAAGGATGAGATATCTTAAGTGTGGCAGATGAGAAAGTTAAACGTCTTATTTGAAGTACAAATCGAGCAGTAATAGCTTTGTGGATTAGTGCAACACAAAATGATGAAATTGTGATGATAGAATTTACAGCTTGGCTAAATGGTAAAAGTCTAGTGAGGCGGAGAAGATTTGAGGTTTGATGCTGGGAAACCGCAGGCCATTATAAATGCCAAATGAATGCTTAAAGAGACTGAGTTTCAATAAGTGACGATCAATGTTGCGAGATGTTTCGCACTTCACAAATCACACAAACTGCCATCCTCTGCAATCTGGGGCTGAATTTTACTTGAGGGGTGTTTACTGTCATTTTAATGAAAGGGTGGGTAGATGAGGGGGTGGAAGGGTGGAACTGAAAAGAATGGAAAAGTGATGCATTCTTGAAATATGTTTTATCAACAGCACAGCCACAGTCTAAAATTAAGATATTCCAAGTGCTGAATGCAAGTAAAAACTAGCTTTTTTGGACTGCATAGAAAATATCCACATCTTTTAAAGAAAACTGCAAACTGAACTGAAAATTTGTGAAAGTAATTTTAGTACAGTTTAATATTTGTACATTTAGCCATTTAAAAACAGTAAGCTAAATATTTGTTATAAGATACAAAACTTAAATTATGGCATATCTGACTCTTTCTGTAGCTTATGTTATGCCAGTAGATGGAAACAACATATTTTTGAGCAAATCATTGAATCATCGATTCAACCAATTAATTTAAAAACAATGATTCCTTCACTGAATCAAGTGACTGGTTCAGTAACTCACTCATTAAAACAGTCACTTGTTTAGTTCCTGAATAAATCAGTGTTTTTTTAACGTAAAGGTTAAATGAAACATTCAATGACTCCCTGATAAAGGCATTTTCCAGTGTTCAAAGCTAAGAGACCCACCCTGTCATTCATCAAGAGAAATAGCAAGATTTGGTGGAAAACCATTCACTCAAAACACTTTCATTTAGGAATGAAATCTGATCTGATTCATATAGGAACGAAACATGTGATGGTCTACTATACTGTTATATCAATTAAGTTTTTATTAGCAGAAATTCTATAAAACACAATCACACTTAATTAACATTTTAAATCGCCAGCCCTGAAAATTATATGACAAAGAGGTTTAATTGACATACGCCACAAGAGTTGTCTGGTTACCTTCTCATTAATGTTGTTATGATATCTGTACAGTGAGCAGTATGAGAATCACCAAAGCTTGAAGTTTGACCCGTACTGACTAGTCATTAACAAACTAAACAAGGTTCACAGCAACATCAAAAAACAAAAAGCCTCCACAAACAACATGGCACAGTCTCGGTGAGGCTAATT
Source organism: Cyprinus carpio (assembly GCF_018340385.1). NCBI lineage: Eukaryota > Metazoa > Chordata > Actinopteri > Cypriniformes > Cyprinidae > Cyprinus > Cyprinus carpio. The sequence goes on along the minus strand of NC_056577.1, from coordinate 29,133,677 downwards.
TACATCATCTAAGGCTCTGGCATTCACTAAGATCACTAAGATCCATCTAAGTATCCATTCGTTTACATCCAGATAAACAGACTCCTTTGTGCTCAACTCTTTCATTCTCCTTCATTTGTCTTTCCACCTGCAGCTCATGTGGTCTCCAGCTAGCGGGTACAGCATTTAGTAGAGCTGGTTTCATTAGTAACCCCGGGCGAATGAAAGGCCCCTCTGACTTATTAGCTTTAATTACTCTCTCTTTCACTCTCTCCTCAATATTTCAGAACGTCCCTAGCACTCCTTTAATCTAGACAGACACGCTGGTCTTGGATGATTTCCTCTGAACAAGAAGTCAGCCGGTCTGACTAAATGAATTCAACAGTTCAAGGTTGCTATTGTTCCCTTGATGCCACAGGGAAAAAAAAGTGTGACAGAGAGAAAAGAATGTTGAAAGACAGAAAGGGAAGAAGAGAAAATAAGAGACAGAAAGGCACTTTCCATTAACAGGAAACAAATTGGTGTCCCATTAATTTTTTAAACATCACAAATACCATGTCTTTTGTTGTGAGAACTTAAGTTAATTTTTATACAAAATATTTTTGAATAAAAAGATGCTGACATATCAAAAAGTTTTGCATTATAAAATTGTATAAATCTTATATAATTGGCTAAATGTGTATTAAATTCACTGTAGTAAAAAACATATCTTTAATAGTTTCCCTCCATTATATATAAAAAGAAAAAAAAATCACCACATAAAATCATTCAATTTTCCCTAGTCTGAAAAAATATCAAATATTTTTATGGGATATATAAGTACATCAATACATTTTACCATTTTGGCTTTTTTATTTTGTACATTTTGTCTATTTAATTTTGAAATAATTCAATTTTGTTATAAAATATTTATGATTTAATTATAATATCTAATATTATATATTTGATATAATATTTAATGAAATTGCGAAACTCATACAAAATGAAAAGCAAATATAAGAGCTCATATAATATTTAATTTGACCTGTTGCAGTTGATGATCAACATTTTTGTCTCTGTGTCTCTGTTCACTGACCATTTGCTGAAAAAGTAAATTGACTTGAAGAGAATCAAGAGCACAAACAATGACCGGCCAAGGTGACACTCAGATAGTCTGCCATAAAATCTCAAATTAATTAAATATGTATACAGTTATAGCCTGAGGCATGTGCGTGAGAATGCCATTAATCTGAATTGATAAATTGCTGAATTTGTGACATTAAATAACACTTCTAACTAGGACAGAGCCTGCACTGACACCCTTGGAGGCCTGGCACTGAAAATTACTGTCTGTTGAAAAGCATATATTTGATATGTTGATCCAAAATATTAAATAAACTTACTGTCATTCTGAAAAGGCAATATGAATATTGTATGTTATTAAGTTATCTTGGAATACAATAAATATGGATTATATGGACAATTAGAAATGTAATAGCATGTTTCCTCACAAGCTGCACAACTGGAGCTATCATTCATATCTGTAGCACAAACAATGCAAGAGCTTATACTTAGTGTTAAGGGTTTGTTTTAATCACTAACCCAAAGCATGAGCAATAATAATAATAATGGTTATACTTATTACATTAGACTAATAAAAAATGACTGCCGAAAACAAAATGTAAACAAGAGACATAATTATCACATAAAATTATCTGAAGCAAGAAAAGAGCTGATTAGATGGACGTTCAAAGATTTTGTACTAATTTGATCTCAGCACTGCAGCTTTTCTATCAGGATCTTATGTCAGGCAGATCTAATCATGAACGTGTGAATCGGCAAATAAACACACCTACGTTTCCCCTGGTCAACAAGTAATTACTATAAACATTCCACATGTCCCTCATGAACATCCTGTGCAATGAGCAACTATTGAATGTTCATCTATATCCTTTACGACCTTTATGACACATTTACCATCATTAATTAGAGAGTAGTGTGTGGGCTGCACATTAACCTATGCTTATTGACTTGCTTGAAAAAAGCAAATGGTTCTGTACGAGGACTTTCATTCTACAGTCTGCAACATAGAACACAGTGAGTGCAGAACATAGAAAGTAACATACTGTAATACAAACAAATCTATAAAGTAGAGAATACTATGGTATGCAATGTTACATTTTTTATACTTTACAAATACATTTATTTTTTATATTCAAAAATAAATTCATAAAAATATCTAAATATTCCAAATATAGTAGTCTAATGTAATAAGTATAACCATTATTATTATTATTATTATTATTATTATTATTGCTCATGCTTTGGGTTAGTGATTAAAACAAACCCTTAACCCTAATATAAAATAATAAAGTGATCTTATTTAATTACGAATCAAAATAAAGCATTTGAAATGTACAAGTGGTTAAGGTTCGATTTCTAATAATCCCGCCCCCCACCAAGATCAAACCCTACAAATCGAACAGCCAGCTCTGAACCCAGACTACACTGAAAATCCTCTGATAGCTCCCTGTATACAAACAAAAAGGAAGGCAACACTCAAACCCACCAAAATGCAACACTACAGCCATGAAATCAATACTTATTGGAGGAAAAATTATCAAAGAAAGTAAACAAAATAGGTCTTATAGAGATCAACACATAAATCTCTTTATTTTTAAAAGTCCTCAACTTGTGATTTTACACCAGAAATTTGAGCAGAGGATATTAGTTACATAATCCGCAGATTATTTTCTTTTCACGAGTTGCTGGATTTTCAAAATTGGCGCATGCTTTCACATAATCCCCTAGTGCTGAGAAAAATTACTATGGAGGAAAAAACCCACGAGCCTTCTAATTTTGATAATTGACAAATTAAATGACGCCTAATTATTTTATCAATTACATTTAATTTATTTCATTAGATGTTTCAACAGCAGTGAGAGAGAACAGAGTGGAAAATTGATACATAACGAGAATCAATGTAATAACTTTTAATTGGTATGCTAATTACTTCTGCAAATTGATTGTCTCATCCTAACGGATTTGAGGAGATTCTTGCGGGCATCACAGCACATTCATTGGGGGTTGATCGACTGACATTTGTCTGTGTTGCAACTACTTCATGAAGTGTCCTGTGGCGAAACTACATTTTTATGATGAAGTGTTGATTTCTGACAGCTAGCCTGTTTATAAGTGTTGTGCTGTTAAAGAGACACTTCTCTGAAAAAGGTTGCATTTAACTAATCTTTACTGGCAGAGCTGTGACCAGCATGTGTTCTGTAGCTGCACAGAGATAACATTTTGTTTCTGCTTGAAAGAAGCTTTTACGTGCACATGACCCATCAATCAATCGGTGTGTTTACAATGTGCAACAAATTCTGAAAGCCATAAAAAAATCTGATTATTATATTAAACAAACTATTTTGAAGTCCACATCAAAATGGATCCTATAAGCACATTTCCGGTCTTGATGTGCATGAAAAGTGTATGTTATTCCAAACAAAAATCTTACATCAAAATATAACAACTTGCCCACCCTCTGAAGGCATCATAAATCCCTCTTTCTTTTCCCATGCAACGTCCAGTTTTCAGATCCCAATCGATTCCTGATTAATAAAATCAATTGAATAATTGACAACAAATGACTGTTGCTGCTTTGTTTTCATAAATCGCTTTCAGTATGAAGGCCCTTTCAGAAATGAGCACATTAAATAGGCCTACTGAATGGCAGTTGTTGACATCCGGACGAATATTAAGATGACAGTGTAAATGTAATTTAGGAATATAATTCAAAAACGTGTAATTATCGCTACTGAGATTAACATTATTATTTATACATGACCTTCCTATTGGAAATAAGCATGCCTTTCAGATTAAATGAGGTCAAAAGAACATTAACTACTGACATTTCACTGTGATCCTAACAGCTGCACCTGTCAGTGTTTACTTAACTCAGAAGAAAGGAGCAGCAAACATGACATTTAGTACATTTTCCGTGTGCTTTGCGAAAAGACTTGTCTGAAGGTGCAGACTGCTGTTTGAATTCTAGACCGTGTATTGTTCCCCGATTTGTTTTAAAACAGCTGTGGAGTGGATTATTGATGACAACCTCACAAATCATTTGCTGCAAACACAGTAAGACTTGTCAGAGTCAACAAAGATGTAAATAACACAGTCTATTGTTCAACAGCACTGAATTACAGTACTGCCAACCTAGAGGAAAATTATAACTCATTTAAGTATTAGCTCAGAGTTTTCCTTTCCTTTACCAAATTTCCTTTGGATGAATGAAAATGGATATAAATGAGACAAATTTGGACATTGAGCAAGAATATAGCAATAAAATGAATGTGGATAGCATTTCAGATCATCTGGTCTTGGAAGAATTTGATGAGAAATGTTTGAGATCTCTGACCTTTGATCGCAGACTTTGGTATTTTGGCCAATCTGAACCGTTTGAGTTTTTGAGATCTCTTCTGAATCTCTAGACTAGAGAATAAACATGAAATTACCTGGGGTTTTTTTAAGGTAAAAATACAAGAAAGATTTTATTTTTATTTATTAAATTTTTTTTGTATTGTTATTTTGGGTTCTATAACAATAATTCATAAAATAGAAAATTATGAAAAAGTTACACTTCATCTTGATTTTCACTCCACTTAATCTCACTTTTGTCTCATTTTTTCCCTTACAGGAAGCCACTTGGTGTTTGCACCTTCTCCAAAAGCAAACGAAGTGCTAAAGGAAATTTATATTTGTGACAAACTGAGGCATGAAATAAAAAATAGACTACTTTGAATTAATTAAACTCATAGTTATATATAATAAATCTTACATGACAACCATACATTTATTTCAATAAATTCATTTCGATTCCACCTACACTGAAATATTCTAATAACTCTCATATCTACCTTATCTTCATGTGCAGCATCCGACAGCATCTCAGACTATAACTCTCCAACTCAAGACATGGCAAAGAAAATGAATCAGTGAAACCCTTCAATACAAGAATGATTACAAACATACACCATCAACTTCCACATTTCTCACGACACACATCAGCCTCCTTCATTATCACAACTTCATCGCCTTAGATTTAAGGGTGGAAACCTTGTTTGGATGATGGAGTGCTGTAATTATAGACTTTGCTGTCCTCATTGCTCACAGGTGTTGGGACCAAATTATGGAGAATGAAAATAATTAATCCCAGTGCAGGCTAAAGAGGAACACTGCGCTATGGGGGTTGATGGAGGTGGGGGGGACGAAACCTGATCATGAAGATGGATGGATATTTCTAAATTCATTTTAACTTGAGGGCTGCTTTTGATCATAAATATTGGTTTTACTGTATAGTGGATGTATGCTATGTAGGGAACATGGATTTGGCATCCACATTGTGCATGCAGACACTCTGGACTTACAAAGGTTGCAGCATAATGAAAGTAGCAACAGGAGCTTCAGGATTGTGAAGTACATCCGAGAGAAAACGTCACCCGAAAAGGAAAGTGGTTTCAGAGGAGGAACGAGTTTTGAATGATGTAAGATTACAAACACAAGCATTTCTAAAGAATAACATGCAACAATGAATAGAGTACATGAACTACGAACATGTATTAGTGACATAAAAGAGTCTATTTACACTGGAACAGGACATAGCATTTAAATGACACACATCGGTTTTAAATCGGGTGCATTTAGATCAATAAGAGAAGTTGTTTAATGTTGAAAAAAAAAATCACATAAGATTGCATAAACATGTTTTATGGCCCATGGAAATGTATCCTTTACGCTTCTCTGTTGAGGTTTTAAATCAATATTTTAGAGTTGCATAAAGCTCAGTAGAGGTTAATGCCATCTTTGATGCTTAACAGGGATGAAATCTTAATTTAGTCCTTTAGGTTTTGACAGATGCAATTCAAAACCATCACATTTTAAAAGGTCCCCTTCAGTCTGGAGATAACTGTCTGACTGTAGCCGCAGCATCAGCGTCTGCCACATTTATAAAGGGATTCAAACAGTCTGTTAGCCAGCGATTTGCCAGTCGGGACTTTGACGTTGCCGTGTCTGGCGTTCCTCAGCCAGCATTTGGCTTCAAAAGGGATGTCTGATGATAAATTGGGTTTTGTTATGTTCAGATGCTTTGTACAATTAAATGTTTATCTTCGTTTAGTTTTGTTTTATCTCTTTGATCTGCTTCTTTCTTCTCTGTCTGCCCAAAAGACAACTAACTGCTCAGAGGTTGCTCTTTCATTAGGAAATGTAAAAGAAGTTCTGTTATATATCATTTAAGTTTCAACTTTCTCATATTTCTCCTAAAGAAAGAAATAAGACGACTGTTGATATACAGTACAAGATATAAGGTTAACATACACTCAAAAGTTCACAAGTTTGTGGTCAGTAAGAATTTTGTAAAAATAAATTAATGCTTATTATTCTGCGCGTGATGGTAAAGACATTCATAATGTTACAAAAGACTTGTTTTTAAATAATGTTCTTTAGAATTTTCTATTCATCAAAAAAATCCTGAAAACAAAATGAATCACGAAAATATGAACGTGAACCTGTTTTAAATGGCAAATAATCAGAAAATTTAAAATACAATCAAAACATTATATGCAATATAAGAATAAAATTCAGCTTTGCTTCTCAGCAATCTGAGAAATGGAAGATGCAATTTTCAATCTATACTCAACAGGAATAAATTAAATTTTAAAAATATAAATAATATGTAATAACATTTCACAATATTACTGTTTTCTGTATTTTTGATCAAATAAATACAGCCTTGATAAGCATAAGAGACTTTTGAAAATCTTTCTGGTCCTGAATTTTTAGTGAACTCCGTTATGTGTTTGAAATGTTTGAGATCTAAAATTCTAGAGGATTGTAAGATCACTAACATCCTTTTTTTCTAATGAGAAACATCTGAGAAGTAATATACTTAAAAGTCTCCATTTGTTCTCAATTAAATCTCAAGGAGAAACTGAGAAACCAGATGTGATTTTTCTTATCTGTGAGCTGCATTTTCTCCTCTCAGCAGTGGCTGATGAGACTTCATAGAATTTTCATAATTGACATGTCCTAGTTTCATGAAGAAAAATTGGATGCAATATGGGGGGAAAAAGAATAATGGCATCTTTATTGAAATACTACTCACAGCAATTGTTTAATTCTACATGGATAATATAATACAATTAAGTTAAAATTTAGAGCATCAATTTATCTATCTTTATACGCCTTAACAAATATTTTGAAAGCTGCCCAGTGCTTTGGATCTCCTCTATGGACTTTCAAAGCATCCCATTACAATGAGAGTGACATTGGGAAATATGCCGAAGGTGTTTGATTTCACCTAGATCATCAGTAATTTCTGTTTGTGTGTGTGTTATTACTTTATGCCATTGTATAAGATATGAACTATATCCTCAGGCTATCCATTCTGCTCTTTGATTTACTTCCATTTCCCCTTGACTCCGTGTGTGTGTGTGTGTGTGTGTGTGTGTGTGTGTGTGTGTGTGTGTGTGTGTGTGTGTGTGTGTGTGTGTGTGTGTGTGTGTGTGTGTGTGTGTGTGTGTGTGTGTGTGTGTGTGTGTGTGTGTGTGTGTGTGTGTGTGTGTGTGTGTGTGTGTGTGTGTGTGTGTGTGTGGACACAGTCCCACTTGTAATCAACAGGGTAATTTGCCTTACAGCCTCTGATGCATTAAACTTTCATTGTCCAGAGTAAGTGTGTGTGTGTGCGGCAGCGAATAAATCTCCACTTCGACCATCAGGAGTACTTGTAAATCTTGGTTGTCTCATGATACATAAGCTCAGGTTCCAGCTCTGAAATTAAAGTAACACAAATGGGAATTCTGGCTCCATTACATCTGTAATTAAGGTCTGTGGGAGTTTTCTCACATGTACAGTTATTTATTCTGCCCAGTTCTGATACTCCAATAAGCCAAGGCTTATGAAATGTGATCCTCGATGAGTGTGGATGTTTGTGATTAAAACAGGAGACCCAAATTTGTATGTGACGCATTCATCAGATGAGAAAAGTTACATTAATAAAACATTCTCTTTCCTTTTTCTCTCAATATTTTTCTCATGTTAGCTTAAGTTTTCACTGCTGTCCAGCTGTTTCATAACCCTGAGGAGCACAATGAATATTTCACCATCCAGTATCTCAAACAGCCGTACGTCTCCCTCACTATCTCAAATCACATAAGCATGCAACCTAAAGTCCATGACCTAAAGCGTGTATAATCTTTGCATGACAACAAATTAAAGTAATAGTTCACCCAAAAATTTGCTAAAAATTGACTCACCTTCAGGCTATCCAGGATGAAGATGGGTTTTGGAGAAATTTAGCATTACTTGTTTACCAATGGATCCTCTGCAGTGAATGGGTGCCGTCAGAATGAGAGTCCAAACTTAAAACATCACAATAATCTACAAGTAATCCACACCAAACAAATCCATCAAGATGTTTTAAACTTTAAACCATTGCTTTCTGCTAATATAGGTACTTGATCTAAAATACTGCTTTCTCCTTTCTTTACACCCCCCAAAATAATAATTTTCTTAATATTTGTGCCTAATTATATTGGAACAAAATTCTAAACATCTTTTAATCAAGACATATTTTCTTGAGATGATGTATTTATTGTTTTAAATAACTTTTTTTTTCTTTATCGTTTTAAGCACAAACCTCATAATTACATTTGGTTAGATTTATAGTTAAAAATAATTGGCTACAGAGGTTAGAAAAACAAATTAAATTAGACATATTTTCTAAAAACACGTTTTAATATCTCAATTTACTAAATGCATTTTGTTTTAGAATGTTTAGACACATTATTGAGAAAAAAAAAAAAAAAAAACGAATTAAAAATTATTTTTGAGGGGAAAAATCTGAAGGTGCTCACACTTTCACTGCTGAGACATTTTCCAGTGCCACTAATGCTCATTAAATGTTCTAATTTATACGTAGCAGGCTTTAGATCCATATTTCAATTAACATTCGTGATTAATCAATGTAATGGCCATATTGGGGGTAATGAGGTGTGTGCAAGTCAGGACGTGTTGAACAGGTGCTGTGATAGCTGGAACATGATTTAATCAGAGATGGATCTCCCTTGCACACACACACACACATATACACACACACACATCAGAAGTCTGGCAGACTCAAAATAGCATACTACCACACTACTCGTACTATTTCAACAGTATACAGTATGCGAAATATCAAAATTTTCTCTAAGCATATACAGCACATTTACTGTATGTGTAAACTGACCTTCTAAATACTGTATGGTCTGTTATATTGGTTATAGAAATATCAATATCATTAATAATAAAAAAAATAAAAAATAAAAAACATTTAGTAGACTCTTTGAGTTGCATGTTTAATTCAGTAAGTACTGTTCAGTTTTAATTTTAGAAATAAAAATGTTGTGCACTTTTAACTCAGCTTTTTATAGAAATGTCTTGATTTGATCACACTGCCAAAAGTTAAAAGAATAATTCACCGCTGGAAAGATGGTGTTTTTTAAAAAAAAGTTGGCAGTATGCACTAGAAAACCATTTTATTTTTTTGTAAATCAGTGCAACACATCTAGAGAAAACAGAGAAAAAGGATATGGAGGGAAAGATAAGAGAACTTCAACTCCCATAATGCACTCCACTTGATCAGATTATCTATAAGCAGGGATACAAAAATAAGGAAGGACAAGCAATAGTTTCCAAAAAAGACTTGGAGCTGTCACAGGTTCGCCAATGATGCATTTTACTGACAAATAAACAGGGATATCTTGGTGCAGGTAGCAGAAAAATAATACACTTTATTTATTTACTGACAATGTAGCAATCAGCAAACTTACCCTATAAGTAAAACTTGCTTTAAAAATTGTGACAGATATCAGTTCTGGTTAATCCGTCACACTGAAAATGTAAGGTCAAGTTCAGTGCATTGCATTGTTTTCTGGCAATTTGCTCTGATAATTTGCTTACTATAATATACCACAAAAACAGTGCCTGTGCTCTTAAAATGTCTTTTAAGTTACACTCTCTCTTGTTTGAAACCTTTCCTTGACCCGGTAGCTAATGAAGCATATACATGAATGAGAAGAGAGGACAAGAAAGAAGCAGAGCAAAGAGCAAAACTGAATAATAAAGTGAGGGAGAAAGACCCAAAGACAAAGAAGAAAATTGAAAGACCATAAGAAAAATAGAAAGACAGATTGCTTATGATTTGAGGTGGAATTCTACCGATTTCTAAAACACAAATGGGGTCAGACTTTTAATCATGTTTAATAGATCTACTAAATAATACTGATGCGTATCTTAGCAAGACCCACTAATAATGCTAGTAATATGAATATAGTGGCATTATATCAAGGACACACTGAACTTCATCATCTTCAAAAATAAACACTTCACACCACTGAAGTACTTACACACAATCAACTAGGCCTCATTCAAAATGAATTCATATGCACATTAAAATCAAATGCAAATGCTAATGGTGTCCAACTCATAAAATAAATGAAAAAGTTAATTATTTCTAATCATAAATGCCAATGGTTTCTAATTCTCAAGTAAATGAGGGGAAAAAATGGATTCTAGTACTAATAAAAAGGGAAACTCGATTCTAATTCTGTTTAAATGAACAAACTTGAAATGACACTGGATTCTAATAATGTATTAAAAAAATGCAAAAAAATAACTAAAAAAAAATCTGATAGAGTCTGAATTAATTCAAATTAATTTCTCTGATGTGGTTTCATCATTGATTAGTTAATTAAATTTAATAGACACTGAACTGATCTAATCCGAATATATTATTGTCTTCTGTAGAGATGTTTCATAGCTAAATCAAATTTGATTCTTAATTGATGAATTTTGCAACATTGATACTGTTATTGACGAGTTAAATGAGACCACTATATTCTGTAGAGCTGCTTAATTGTTTTCAGTAATGTAAATATACACAATAATTGTTTATTCATTTTAATCCTAATTCTAAAATATGTACTTTATTGTGTCTTGAAATACTGTGCACATATACTGAGAATTTCTCCAGGCATAGATCATTCACCTGAGGGCTTGTGGTCCAGAAGACAAATGAGATAAAATGTGAAAGTTTCTGTTTGCTCTATGTGGCTCCAGTCTTCGCATGTCTCACTCTGAGCCAAGCAGCACCTTCGAACACACCCCTCTCATCTGTTACACACTCTCACACACACCACAGGTACACAGTCACAAATGGCGGTCAAGAGCTTGGTCACAGAGCAGGATTACAGAATCAAACAAAGTTTGTCAAGATACATGCATCTTCACAAGGTATATTAAGATGTTATCCACAGTAACTAAACATGGACTCTTTCATACAACTTACACAAACATAATGTCCCACTTTGGCCAACTGTAGCAGATAATGTCTCAAAAGGCAATTTTCTGTGGTTTCCATCAAGACAGTGCAAAGTGTGCAATTTCACAACAAAAGCATGAGCTTTTGAACTTTTGTATATTTATTATATATTTATTTTTTGTATAGTTATGTAAACAGATGCTATTGGTTCTCCTTTGGGATGTGCAAGTTTTAATCCGGCTGATACGTGTTCCCTCTCTGGATCCCATACAATAAAGTTGCAAAAAGCTGAAATAGTTTTTAAAAAAAGACTTCTGAATCTGTTATACACTTGCTAACGGCTTCATTAGCTTGATAAAATAATAAATAATATGAGTGTTTACTGTTATTCCTTTGCTCAGTTGTTTATATTTCTCCAGTGTGTACAGCTCTTGAGATGGTTTTGGCAAATATGTGTGTCTTTGCGCTTAGTGAAGTGTCTGCTACATCAGTGGGAGGTCTGTGAGCCTGTTGGCAAGTAGATGACTGTACTTCACAACCAACACACACAAACACACACAAACATACATCAGGAAGTCAAACGAAGGTGATAAAGAGCCACACTAGATTAGCAAAGCAGAGTGATGTGCTGAACTCAATGTTTTTGATGAATTCTATCTTCCAGTCAGTATTAGTGATTTCTACAGCTGGTGTGCTGGTTGTACACAAACATACAAATTATATTCCCAGAATAAAGCTCTATATTACAGGCTAATGTAATATTTTTTTTTAAACAAAAAAAAAAAAAAACAAAAAAAAAAAACTGGGGTTTGCTTTTGAGTTCTTAAAGGGGTCATGACATGGTTTTTTTTTTTTATTATTATGGTCCCCTAGGTGCAATTATAGTATTACTATAGTTTTTTTTTTTTTTAAAAATCTTTTAAAATGTAGTGAATTATGACATTTTCCCACCCTGTTTCTCATCCTTCGATTCAAACAGTCTGTTTTTGGGTTGTTTCCCCTTTAAGAGTTCAGTGTTAACGCCCACTGTTATGATTGGCTAACGACAGTGCCCAGGGATCAATTATTAATGCCCCCAGCCAGAACATTTGCGGATTGAGCGTAACTGTTTAGTAGCGGGTGATGCATTCGAAGCGATGGCTCTTACAATGATAAAACCTTATATGTTTGAGCACATCTGCGTGGCATTGTAATTTTCCTGTACACAGACCCACTCGCTGTCCGTCGACTGAACACTTGTGAGGCGCGCGGCACGACAACGATACGAAATGAGCGTAGTTGTCTTGTGCTGGAGGCGATCATATGCAAATGGTTGGAACGTCACTTCACACCGTGACGTCACTTCTTACCATGGATCCAGAACGAGCTGTATTTAGAGCTTGATTAAATAAATGGCTTGTTTATAATGGGGAGGACGTCTTAAGCTATGAAACTTGCAGGACGTTTTAATGGTACAAAGACCTCTTATATTCCAAAAGATCAAGGCAAATTTGGTTTCTCATTTCATGACCCCTTTAAAGCTACAGTACACTGACAGAAAAAGGTACAGAAGCTGTCACTGGGATGGAAGTGACACTGTACACCAGGGATAGGCAACTCCGGTCCTGGAGGGCCACTATCCTGCAGAGTTTAGCTTCAGCCCTCATAAAAACTCACCTGCCTGTATCTATCTAGTAATCCCGAAAACACTGATTGCCTTGTTCAGGTGTGTTTAATTAGGGTTGGAGCTAAACTCTGCAGGACAGTGGCCCTCCAGGACCGAAGTTGCCTATCCCTGCTGTACACTCTATGTGTGGCAGCACATCGCCTGGGGGATATATATATATATATATATATAAACCCGATTCCAAAAAAGTTGGGACACTGTACAAATTAAGAGTAAAAAAAAAATAAAATAACATACAAATCTCATAAACTTATATTTTATTCACAATAGAATATAGATAACATATGAAATGTTGAAAGTGAGACATTTCGAAATGTCATGCCAAATATTGGCTCATTTTGGAATTCATGAGAGCTACACATTCCAAAAAAAGTTGGGACAGGTAGCAATAAGAGGCCGGAAAAGTTAAATGTACATATAAGGAACAGCTGGAGGACCAATTTTGCAACTTATTAGGTCAATTGGCAACATGATTGGGTATAAAAAGAGCCTCTCAGAGTGGCAGTGTCTCTCAGAAGTCAAGATGGGCAGAGGATCACCAATTCCCCCAATGCTGCGGCGAAAAACGGTGGAGCAATATCAGAAAGGAGTTTCTCAGACCAAAAACCCAACAAAATGGAAATTATTGTCACACCCAGGGGCTGGCTATGCTTTGACTAAGCCACACCCCTTCTCAACTTCCACCTCGAGGAGGTCCCCAAAGCCAACCCAATGGCCAAACAACACGAGAACAAGTAAGTGATAAAACAATCTTTATTTAAATATTTAAAAATAGCTTGGGGAATAGGGAAAGGGCAATTAAAACTAAACTCTGACTCGGCCCTCCAGATGGGCTATGGCCGGGAAGAGGTCAGGGAGCAAGGGGGCCACGGGGATCCGGGGCGTGGGACTCGGGCCCCGGCCTGAGTCTTAGGTATCCGTAGCGCCCTCCTTCTTCCTCCTCTTCGCTGAATACAGCTCACGGTAAGTACTGGTTCACACAGTTCGTTCTCGGGGTGCTCACTCTCTTTCTCCTTCCTCCACAGGCAACGGCTGGGACACAAAGGCACAGTTAATTCGGCTTGGTTTTGCTCTCACCTCTTCGCTGATTGCAGCTCACAGTAAGTACTGGTTCACACAGTTCGTTCCTTGGGTGCTCACTCGCTTTCTCTTTCTCCACAGGCAGCGGCGTAAGTACAGGTTTCCCTCGGTCTCTCCTCGTGTTACCCACTCTCTCTCCTTTTCTCTCCACAGGTATCAACTTGGGCACAATAGCACAGTTAGTTTGCTTTGAATGGCTCTCACCTCTGGGCTGGACACAGCGTACTGTAAGTACAGGGTTCGCTCTATTCCTCCTCGTGTTATTCACTCTCTCTTTCCTTTTCTCTCCACAGGTATCAACTTGGGCACAATAGCACAGTTAGTTTGCTTTGAATGGCTCTCACCTCTGGGCTGGACACAGCGTACTGTAAGTACAGGGTTCGCTCTATTCCTCCTCGTGTTATTCCCTCTCTCTCCCTTTTCCTCCCCACAGATATCAACTTGGGCACAATAGCACAGTTAGTTTGCTTTGAATGGCTCTCACCTCTGGGCTGAACACAGCGTACTGTAAGTACAGGTTCCCTCTGGTTCTCCTTGTGTTACTCACTCTCTCTTTCCTTTCCTCTCCACAGGTATCAACTTGGACACAAAGCACAGTTACTCTGCTTTGGATGGCTTTCACCTCTGGGCTGGACACAGCGTACCGTGCTATCTCCGGAGATCTGAAGCACGCTCACAACATATACTGTACTGAACTAGGCTAGGACCAGCAGTCTCCTTGTCCTCCCGCGACGAATAGTGCGTGAAGGCGGGGGTTTATCTGACAGGACACACGGCAATACACAGCAGCCCACAGCAATATACAACACCACGTCAAAATTATAAGTTTTCACAGCACGAAGACTCACCCACCACACTCAGTGTACGAAAAGGACACCCGTCTTCCTTCACTTCGCTTGGTTCGGATCTGGCGATGGAATATGCGGCCTAGCTAGTGATGTCGTCGTTGTGACTACTTCAATAAGTATTCCTTCGGCTCTCCCACCACGCTATATTAGGGGTAGGGCCGCCCTCCTCCTGGAGAGATCTACACAACGCCAGGTCAATATACAGGGCACTTTCGACTGGCTCTTAGTACTCACATCAATGCCGCTTCCAATCCCCTTTTTCACGTCGTCTCAGTTCGCCGTATAATCCGTTCACTTCTCAACCTTTAAGGTTCGCGATGTCTTCACAATCATACAATTCCAGCCTGAGGGAGAGAGAGTGTTAGACAGCCACCAGCAGCGCACCAAGACAGGCACAACACAGTGCTTCACACCCACCAGAAAGAGCTCCCAGACTGTGAAATAACTTGGCCTTAAGTACTGCCTTGTCCAGCGTATCCTCCAATCACCAACCGCTGTCCCTAACTAGGCACAGGTGCATCGAATTCCCTGATTTTCCTTCTTACGGCGCTACCGGAAGTTCCGGTGTTCTGAAACACTTCCGGGCGGAACCAAACTTCCCGAATTTTGGTTCCGCCCCTAAAGATCGTCACCTTGTGACATCATCATCATCTACAGTGCATAATATCATCCAAAGATTCAGAGAATCTGGAACAATTTCTGTGCGTAAGGATCAAGGCCGGAAAACCATACTGAATGCCCGTGATCTTCAGGCCCTTAGACGGCACTGCATCACATACAGGAATGCTACTGTAATGAAAATCACAACATGGGCTCAGGAATACTTCCAGAAAACATTGTCGGTGAACACAATCCACCGTGCCATTCGCTGTTGCCGGCTAAAACTCTATAGGTCAAAAAAGAAGCCATATCTAAACATGATCCAGAAGCGCAGTCGTTTTCTCTGGGCCAAGGCTCACACAGTGGTAAACATGGCCTTGTCCCAACTTTTTTGAGATGTGTTGATGCCATGAAATTTAAAATCAACTTATTTTTCCCTTTAAATTATGTATATATATATTTTTTTTCAGTTTAAACATTTGATATGTCATCTATGTTGTACTCTGCATAAAATATTGAAATTTGAAACTTCCACATCATTGCATTCTGTTTTTATTCACAATTTGTACAGTGTCCCAACTTTTTTGGAATCGGGTTTGTGTGTGTACCTATATATATATATATATATATATATATATATATATATATATATATATATATATATATATATATATATATATATATATATATATATACCGGTTCACATTTACAACTCTGCTCTGCTCTCATGTTTATTGAACGAAGTTAAAGCCTTTTGGAGAATCTATTTGTGGTGGTCAGCTTTGATATTGTGGCGGGCCGCCACAAATAAATCTATGTATGGGAAACACTAAAGTACAAATGTGCACATTTTGAAAGGGTACTGCACCACAGACAGCTTCTATAATATTTTTCTGAGTGTACAGCGACCTAGACTAAGTCACATTTAAAAAGGTACACTACCATTCAAAAATCAGAAAGAGTCAGAAAGATTTTTTTAATGTTCAATGTTCTCTTCTGCTCACCAAGGCTGCACTTATTTGATCAAAAATAAAACAGTAATATTGTGAAATATTATTGCAATTTAAAATAACCATTTTTCATTTTAATATATTTAAAAATTTAATTTATTGCCTTGATTCAAAGCTGAATTTTCAGCATCATTCCTACTACAGTTTTCAGTGTCATATCATCTTTAGGAAATCACTCTAATATACCAATTTTGTGCTCAGGAAACATTTCTTATTATCAATGTTGAATAACTGCTTAATATACTGCTTAATATTTTTTATATATTTTTTCAGGATTCTTTGATGAATAGAAAGATCAAAAGAACAGAATTTAAAAATTAAACAGTGTCAAAATTAATGTATTTACTTCCTTTAAAAAATGACCTCATACTTTTAAACATTAACATGTATGAATGTCCATGCACTGGCAGTTTATTATTTATTTTACAGAAAAAAGCACAAGCACACTTTTCAAGTGAAATATTTCACACACAAAAAAAATGCTTATGTATAAAATACTTTTGACATCAAAAAACACAATTTGAAGTCATTGTGCAAAAACAAAGAAGAAAAATTGTATTTGTTCTGTAGACACCACTTGGCAAAAGACATTTATACATTTTCAAGTCTAAAAGCTGCATTGATGGTAGACGGTTTCAAAGGGAGTAAGACAGTTTCATGATTCGTGGTGTTTTTAGAGCAAAGCACAAAGTATGGAAAGATATAGACAATGGGAATATTACTTTGAATCCAGGTTAGTTTCCATCTTACCTAAAGGGGTCAACTTGGATTGAGAGACCATAAATTGCTGCAGGGGGATTTTGAGGATTTGGATGTAACAACCATGCAATCCTCAAATTGACCTTGGATTAGGTTCCTCTGAGGACTCGCCAGGGTCGTTCCACTCTCAGTGTAGCTCTAATGGAGCCTGTCTACTCTAACCCCCTGCTGGCTACCTACTTTGAATAGATACAAATGATGAGTGATAAACCTCACAGAACATTACAGAGCGTGGTAATCTCCCCTCAGTCTCAGAATGTTTGTGGAAAAGCTAAGTACACCTCTTCATTGCCACATTTCTCCACTCCAGTGAAGCGAGCGTAACCTCCCCGTGCTCTCTGGAGAGGCGGTTGGCCATTTCGCAGTTTATTTGATTTTCAAGTATTTATTCTCTCTTTCTCTGCCCACTCTAGTTGTTCTGATCTGTGTCGGAGTCAGGGAGAGGCATTAGCTTTTCCAATCTGACGAATCCTAATTAAAGTCCCTTAAAGCGTGGCACTTGACATACTATCTCTCACCCTCTCAATCTCCCTCCCTCTCTCTCTTCGACTGGAGGGATTTATGGCAGGGGATTCATACCAAAGCCCTGTCCCACTTGTAATACAGCACATGGAGCCATGGGCAACGCTAGGCCATTTTAGGGGGGCTATAACCCCCATAAAATGACTACTCAGCCCCCCTATAATTTTGCGATTTGTTCCATAAACTGTACACGAATTTGTGATCACCTCAGTCCCCTTTAAAGGGGTCCTATTATGCTTTTTCACTTTCTGAATTTTAGTCAGTGTGTATAGTGTGTATTTTTGGGGGTGCGGAGGGGCGAGGTCGTGGTTAGAATGCTTGGTTGAGTGCATCAGACCTTTGTAATTCATAAATAACTATTAAAATTTACAGCAATGCATATTTACAGTACCTTTTGAATTCTATTGCATATTACCATTGCACTTATCTGTACATAGTAAATGCAGTTATTTTTGAGGGGGTGACAAAACAAATAACGTTTGCTAACGGTTGCCTGTTACAGATTACAGTACATAAAATTTCACTTACCACATAAACAAATAGATTCTGAGCACCACTGACAAACATCTAATCTTGTAAAATGTGTGGTAAGTAGCCTACTGCTACTCCATATAAACTGAGTACATGTGAATCTCGAAAGTGAAAGTGAAACTAAAAAACAATCATGCATTTAAAAGCAGTTTCAATGCCAGGCATGATAGCGGCTCCCCGATGCCCGCAATTTATATAGGCCTACAGTATAATTACCCAGTGATATAACTGCAAGAGAAAGTATTGAAATATATATTTTCCTCAAATCTCATATTTATTTCCTTTAAGGGTTCGGGTTCCATATACACGTCTTTCTGAAAATGGTATTGGATGCGGCGGATTGTGGGGGGATTAGGATGCCAGCTCAACATCCAACATCAACATCTGTACAGTTTGCCAATCACAAGGCACTGGGACAGCTAACCAATCACAACACATTTAATTTTTCGGAAGGCGGGCCTTCATCAAACCTGGAACTATTCGAGCATTTGTGCCAGGCTAGGGAGAAAGGTATTGTAATAATGTAAATTATGTGAAAAATAATGCATTTTTCAAACCACCAAGCATGAGAGCATGTTCTAGTAAACCCCCAAAACAAAATCAAGACTTTGTAAAAGAGCATAAATGGACCCCTTTAAATTTCATATGAAAACGGACTTCAATCGGCTCCTTCCCGACTTTTAGCGCGTTCTTTTTCAATCCGCAGCAGCGCAGAGCAAGAAACAGAGGACAAGGTGTGTGTTTATCGATAGATTGTTATCATATTCTGCATCTGTGCAACTCTTTATCATAAATATAGTTTACAAAATATCATGGGGGAGCAATTGGTTCCCCATCTACTGTAAGTTTTCGCTGCGGTCACCCCTCATCATACCACAGGTTTCCTCCAGGGAAAATGAAGCACATATGAAAACATATACTTAATAAAACGATGTTGCCATTTTCATTTGAATATTCCCCCCACTAAAATGAAAATCCTGGAATCGCCCCTGCTTGGAGCAATCATCCACCCTGTAGGACCAGGTGGAAAGAAAAACGGTTTCCTGACCTCGGCCATTCTCAATATGAAGTATGTTTTCATATATACAGTGTGTGTATATATATATATATATATATATATATATATATATATATATATATATATATATATATATATATATATATATAATACTATATTAATACTATATCCTTGGTAAAATGTTAAACTCAAACTTTAAGAAAAGAAATTTTAATTTAGTTAGGATTACAACTATCACAATTCAGTGATCTTGCAGCAAACTCTTCTAATTCTACAATTTAGTAATATCCCTGAGTGGTGCAAAAAAAAAAAATTACATATTCGATATATTTTAATAATTTTAATTCGATATATTTTAATAATTTTACATCAAGTGATAATTTTGGTAAAAAAAAATAAAAAAAAAAAAAAAAAAAACCCTGACCAAACACCATTAAGTATTAGAAATGAATTCTGCAATGTTTTGCAGTATTAACCAGTTTGTTAATGTAACTGTTCCATCTAATTAGGTAAACATCAATGAAGCATGAAGAAAAATAAATGTCCATCCCTCACTGAAAAGTGGCTAACTTGGAATTAACAAGTTAATAACCAACCACCACTGTATAAATAACCATGGTATAATGAATAAAGTTTGACCAGAGCTAATTTCAGAAAGCCTGGTGTTCCTTGTTATAGAAATAGTTCTTTAAATTGCAACACAAACATATGGAGTCTTTATTTTTTATTTTTATTTTTTATTTATTTTTTTTAGTACTGTAGAACAGGAATGACCCGCTTCCTGACTCACCAAGATATGGAAACATCTATGCTCTTATTGCATTTTATGAAGACAGAATATAAACCCTGCTGGACTGACAGGAAAGTTCTGTTCAAAGGAAAGAAACATAACTCAGGCACTCTGTTTGTATTTGCATATTCCCAAAATCTAAATCTAAATTCACTCCTCTGAAATGCTATCTGCGGGTTCATGCATGTTTTTAGAAGTATCGCCTGTAAGTATTGATATAGACCTCAAAGACCAGTGGAATGAGGGAGAACCATAAGAATCGTTCTGTCTCCCCCTATGGAAACTACATGGACATGCAGGGTGAAGACTTGATCCTGATTTGAAGACCTGAGGAACCAAATGTATTTCATAAATATGAAACTTTGCCATATTAATATGCCTATAAAGTTAAACATTTAAACTTTAAAGTATGGCATCAATGCATTTTTAATTATTAAACATTTACAATAAATACTGCAAGCAACAAATCTCACAAAAAATATCAGAGGTATTTTTACATTATGTGAAAACTACTTTGTAATTGTTTGACCCTTTTTTCAAAAGTTTAACAAAATATTTGTTAAAACATTTATATACTGTATATAAATTAACATGTTAATACAATAGCAATGAAAAAGGATTTCCAATCTCTCTTAATTACCAGCAACAAAGTAATTAACTCAAACATCTAAAATTAGATTCCAAAGAGAGAGGAAAGTAAGACAATATACTCCCATCCTGTGAAAGACCCTGACTTCAGGCAAAAAAATATATATCTTCAAACAGCATGAGAGAATACAACTCCAAAAACCGCACACAGAGAGGAATTCTCACAGACAGAGAGATTGCAGTGGAGTGCTTGTATACCGATGTACTGCACTGCGCCTAAAGACACATGCGAACGTGTTCCACAAGTTCATGTGCATATGAATGCATAACCTGGATTATGGAAAAGGTGGACAGATATGGTTTGCAGTCCATAGCTCCAGCAGACAAGCTGTTAAGACCAAACTAAGGTGCTGAATAGGTAGAAGATACAGTAGATGTCAAGATCATTTAGGCTGATTTTGTATGAATTCTACTGTAAAACTGTAGAACTGACTAAAAACGTAATGTTGTTTTAGGTGGATTTTCAAACTGGGTACATTGTTCTTATGAACATTTTGGTCAAAAACTCAATTTCATGTTTTTGTAACAGCTTTAGGCTAGTTGGATCAGTGAATGAACATAAATGGAACTATAAAGCACGCAAGAGCAGCTACCAATTTAAGATGGTTTTATCTGGATTTTCCAGCAGGGAACATTCCCTTCCTGAATGTCTTTTTGTCAGGAACTCCATTTTGGTAACTTTACTCAAGCTTAATCAGAGATTTCAGTCTCAGTCTAAGGGGTTCTCTGCTGTTTCTTCTCATCTTTCATCTGATAATGCACACATATCTCAGAACCACATGCTTGACCTGAAGAGATTGGGGGGGGGGAGCATGTTTGTGTGAAACTGTGTGTAGACGAGAAAGGTGTTGAATGAAAAGAGAAAAGAAAAGGAAAATACAGAGCGATGCACATAAAATACTGTGAACAAACACCAAGGCACGGTAAAAAAAAACTCCCTGCTTTGTGTCGGCTTTAAACAGAGCCATCTCTTTTGTCAAGTTTTTCCCCTCTGTTCGCACACACGATAATCTCACAAAAGCTGTTTTCCAAAGCGGTGCGACACACTCCCACTTCTGCAAGAGTCCCGAAATTAACTGAGCTCCACGTCTTAACCCCTCTGTCAAGCACAAATAGCCTCCCCCTGGGCTCAGTTTGCATATCTGAACTCTTCAATGAAGGATGAGATCTGCAAAAGCAGGAAAACCCTAAGACAGCACTTTGAGAAGCTGAGGGAGGAATGTGAGAGGAGAGTTTGTGGTGTTTTAATGTGTTATTATGATAACAGATAATAGCTGATGCCTTCCACCACACTGTCACCTCATGCAAATAAAATTCTCTTTTATTGCCACCATTTGGCTGGAGAAGCCTTTTGCTTGTGAGAAAAACGCACACTGGCTCACAGTGATAAATGAGTCTGTTCCCTCACAGTTAACACAAATAAATGGGATATTTTCAACATATATTATTCAGCGCAAACAAATACTCCAATATCAGAATGGCCTGATGAAAACTCATAATGTGGCTTTATTAATTCAAAACAAGTACAACTTCATTTTTAGGGAAACAATATTAGTGGTGCCCTTGCCACATCGCTAATGTGGTTACTAAGGTGCTCAGAGTAGTAGGCATTCATAGGGCACTGCTGGTTACAAAAATATTTAGAGTGTTTGCTAGGGCATCGATAGGCAATTCTTAACTTAGCCATTATTTTGCATGCAGTTGCTAAGATGTTCAGAATGGTTGCTAGGGCATTGCTATGTGGTTTCTGGGTAGTTGGTTGGGTGTTTGTCTTGATGTTGGTGTGTAAATGTTGGCATGACAAAGCCTTGGTCAAAGGTTTACAGGCCAGACAGACAGTATATGGAGAAACTGATAGAACGGATGGATGGATGGATGGATGAATGAATGGAATCAGAATAGGACAGATGGATGGAATGACAGAATCGGATGGATGGAGTGACAGAATGGACAGATGGATGGAATGGAAACATGGAATGAAAGAACAATAGATGGATGGAAGGATGGATAAATAGATGGAATGACAGAATAGAATGACAGAACAAGGGATGATGGATGGATAGGATGATAGAACAATGGGTGATGGATGGATGGATGGATGGATGGATGGATGGATGGATGGATGGAACAATAGATAGAATGGTAGAACAATGTATGGATGATAGAATGATAGATATGGATGGATGGATGATTGATGGATGGATGTATAGATAAGAAGAATGGATGGATGGATATAACAATAGATAGAATGGTAGAACAATGGATGGATGATTGAATGATAGATATGGATGGATGATAGATGAATGGATGGATGGACAATGACAGATGAAACAATATAACAATGGATGGATGGACGGAAAGACAGGCAGACAGATGCGTAGCTAGATGCCTCTATGGCAGCTGGATATGCTTTCTTTGTCTGTACACAGGGCTTTGCAGAGCTATGAGGCTTTGGGGATCCAGAAGGATTTCCTGGTGACCACTGCAGCACAATACTGAATGAGTTCACTCCTATCCAGAACCTTTTATTGTTCCTCCTAGTCATCCAAATGTGACCGCTGTGTTTAGAATTCACATCTGCATTAGCAAGGAATAAATTACACACCTCAAAACATACTAATTAAGAATACTAACTAGCACAATTTCCTGCCATGCAAAACAAGTTCAAATGCTGCTTTTGGATGAAGAACTGGCTGTTGGATGCACATGAAGCGTGTGCCTACAAGGTCCTTTTCTGTAGCTGAAAGCTCATTTCGCTTCTTTGCTTTGCGAGAGGTGATGGTGCCAAGAGACTCTGGTTGCTGGCAAAGTGGATACCTGCTGTCCAGTGCCAAACTTGCTTATGAGAGGGAATCTGAGGCACAAATACATGCACATTGTGCACACATATGACAGAGTGCCAAGTGCCAATATGTCAAAAGGACAACAATATACATTCATTAGTGCTTGGTGAGGGCGAGACCTCTGTTTACCTGTCATTTTCATCCTGGGCAACCTAGGATCATAAGGAATAATTAACAACACCTGTCTTTAATTAAAAACACAATGAAGGGGAGGACAAAAGAATCACTATTAACCCAGTCAGGTGGACTTGGACACCACAGAAACCTTTAGCAGCCTTCAAGTCATTTCAGAATTTTTGTATTTATGAGATGAGTGCACATGATAATATAATTACTCAAGTTTTAATTTGAGCTCTGCTTTTGAGTTGGGTGTGTGTTCATTAAAGAAGCAGACGCTTCTGCTCCTAAAAAGAATACCCCAATTTAGTCATTGTCTCAATCTGTGATGAGATTTTTCAACATGCCAATGAGAAGTAAATTATTTCAATATGAATTTAGCAAAATCTGCCAAGACAGAATAATATGACCAGGTCTATCCAAATTAATTAGCCGTTTATTTTTACTGCAATGTACAAATAAGCTAACATATGAAGCATATTTTGGGTTACCTAAATAAATATAATGCATTTTTTACAGTTTGTATGTCAATTTTTAAACTTAATACTAAAATATAACACAATGGATTCTCCAGACCTATAAAACAGAAAACCTCAAACTGTTAAAAAAAAAAAAAAAAAAAAGATCTTCTGAATAAAGCATTCACATTAGATAGGTATTTTCCTTTACCAGTGTCAAAATAGTTATTTCAAAAATGAATAAATTAGATGACACTAATAATTGATGGGAAGGATGAGAGTCTGTTTGATTAATTTTTGACTATGAATAATGTTGTGCTAAAATTAATCAAATGCCATCATTCAGGCACCAAAACACATATTTGTGTCAAATGTCAAGATCTGAGGTAAATTAATTGAACCAATTTTTTCTTCCATTAAAATAATTTTTAATCACGGTATACATCACAGAAAGTCAATTCTTCATGGAAACCATTAGAGATGCCCAAGGCATCAGCCTCAGTATTTTTGTCATTTCAGCTTAGAAATTAACAAGATTTAATTAACCTTTAACATGTGCAACATGATAGAAAATCACTGCATAGTCATGTTTAACACCAGGAAATCTTAAGTTTTTTGCAACCAAGAAAAAAATAAATATATATAAAAAGAAATGGTTATTATATTGTGTTATGTAATAAATATATATAATTTTAGACTAAGCCATGCATTGGACATTGCAGTCATGGCCTAATGGTTAGACAGTCGGACTTAAAACCAAAACTTAATTGATCCCACTCTCACAACCTCAACAACACGAATGATGTGAGTGTGAAGAGTGAACCTCTTCCACCTTCAATACCACGACTGAAGGTGAGACCCTTGAGCAAGGCATTGACATGCAAAATGTGCAGTGTTTATTGGGGGCCTCCAGGAATGTGGTTGAAAACCACTGCACTACTCAATACTGTGTGTATGTACTTGGATGGGTTAAATGCAGAGCGCAAATTCCAGGTATGGGTTACCATACTCGTCACTATATAAAAAAATTGCATAAAGCAGAAGAAAAAAAAAGCTTTATGACTGTTAAGAAAATAGATACTTTGTTGATTTAACTGAAGCAAGAAACAAGACAAGAGTGGGTTAAAAAAAACAGTCTTATGTGGAGTTTACAAATGAACTAAATTGTTATATTAACCACATATATATCCAAAATTTAATTTTAATTAACACTGAGAAAATGACAGGCCCAGAAACAGAGAAACATTAATATTTGTTGTGACCTGTTAATACTTTAAGCTATTTAATTTATGCTAAAATGTTCCATTGAATTATATTATGGTAAAAGAGCAAAAAAAAAAAAAAACTCTAGTTCAATAATGTTTTAACAATGCAATATTATAATAGGCTGGATTTATTGATATTTCAACCTGGTCCTGAAGAAAATAGGCCCACAATATTCCACATCATAGATACTTTTTCATATTATTTTAACTATAAATTGATTAGAATTTTATTTGATTTCCTTGCCAATTGTATTCTGTGCTGCAAGCCATTTGAATAATGTATGTCTAAAGGACAAAAGTGTCTCTCTCCTTGCAACACTTTGTTAGATATCAGGGTAGATGACATCTTTCTGATAGCACTGCTAACACAGTGTTTTGTTCCAATCATAGAAGTAAAAGAACCAAAAACTAAGATAAAAAAATAATTGCTATCATAAAAATGGTCTAATAATTTACTAAACCATTTTATTGAACCATCATCTTTACACACATCAAATCTTGAATTGTTTAAATACAAAATATAATTAAATCTTTATTGGAAGTGTAAGAGTTATATATTTTTAATGTTTTTGAACATTAGCTAGACTCAAAAGAACTTGCATTGCAGCTCTGCTTGAGGGGAATAGCATAGACCAATTAAATGGGATAAACGTAACTGAATCCTAAATGATTTTGTGTATGTGTGTGTGTGTGTGTGTGTGTGTGTGTGTGTGTGTGCTGAAAGATGAGGCCAGCAGGGACAGGATTAAAGCTGTAATTCAGCCTGAAATTATTGCGTGTCGTTAGAGAGATATTGACCCCTATGGTGAAAAATAATGCAATGTTAATAATTAAGGAGGTGAAAAGGGATTTATCTCAGGCCACCCACTACCCTGCAACGGTATTACTTATTTACTTCCTGAGAAAAGGGACGTTGATCAAAGCAGAGTTTATCAATCTGGAAATCTTAGTACTTACTGCATCAGTACTACCATGACCGAAGACCATAACTCACATCTAAAACCAGCTGAAATGCTAAATATTTGTGTGTCAGTTTTGTATTATAGACCTACTCACTCTGGCTGTGAAGTGCTGGCAAAGAACACTCTGTCAGTCAGCGAATTCCAAATGACATTTTTGCACCCTTGAAGGGCACCACAGGAAACAAACAGTATTTGTGGGGTTGTTCCAGACAAAAAAAAAAAAAAAGGAATCTAATCCCTTCACTAAGGTTCCCTCAAAAGGTCATGTATAATGTGCATATGTAAGTGTTTTGCATGCAGGGATAACTGGATAACATACAAATTTTGGCTAAAATTTGCAATATATAACCAGAGTACACTGTGTGCAACACTATTTCCCACAATGCAATATGCTCAATATATCCTTCCAGTTCCAGTGTGACAAAAGAACTGAAAGTGCTATCTGCATTTTAAGCATATTATTATTTGATTGGACTACCAAGAACAAGGACATTTTTACATAAAATTGGATCTGAAAAAAAAAAAAACAGATGCATCAAGTACTCCTGGCTGAAATGTTTATTACTGCATTCATTGCTCTGCTTTCAATACTATTTTTATATAATTACACTACAGTTCAAAGAAATTTGGAGTCAGTATGGTTTATTTATTTATTACTTTGGACAGAAATGAATACTTTTATTCAAAAAGAACACATTCAATTAACCAAAAGTGACGGTTAAGACTTTTACATATCAAGTAAATGTTGTTTATTTAAGTTTATATTCATTAAAGTGTCTTCAAAAAACATGGTTTCCACAAAAATTAAGTAGCACAACTTTTCAACATTGAAAATAATAAGCAGTACCAAGACTGGAGTGAATGGCTGCTGAAAAATCAGCTTTGCATCACAGCAATAAATTGTAAAATATAGTCAAACAGGAAAGAGTTTTAAATTACAATAATATTTTACATAATTACTGTTTTTACAGAGCATAAGAGTCTTACTAACCTCAAACATTTCATCAGTAGTGTATTTCCTAAATAAAAACAATGAAAAAGAAAAATATTAGAATCATGAAATGCACTTATTGAACAGCATTTCTTAAACTTAATGTCTCTTAGTCAGCATTTAATCTCTGCAGCTGATTGGTCTAAAGTTCCTGTCTCTTTCTACAACACAGGCCTAAATTGACACAAGCCTCTAGCAACAGCGTCTGCATTGTGTACAACAACAAGGACATTAACCCCCAAATCATGCTCTCATTCTAGACATGCAGTCCCATCATGCCAATCCTCTGTCAGTGCAGTGCTTAAGCGCCAGCTGGCTGCAGCCCAGCAGAGTGAACCCTTTACACCTTATTAACCACAGCTAATGAAGCCACCACTGATGCTAATAAGCAATACAGTGACCTCGTTAACTTTAAGCTCTGTATGTTATACATAAGCTGTGGAGAAATGCAGAAGTTTGGTGAAAAGTCGATATTTGATAAATAGCTACAGATGTTGTAGGGTAAAAATTGCCAGATTAAAGAAGGTGGAAAAAAAAGTCAAAGATGAAACTGGGCCATGGAATTCTTAAAGGCATTTTTGAAGAATCTACACAATGTTTACACAAGTGTAAAACTGGGATATTAAGACATATTGAGTGATATAAAGTCATAATTAAGATAAATGAAATTGCTATCTTTTATGTAAAAAATGCAATTATTATGCCTTTTAATGCTGTTTTGGAACAAGGCTTGTGTAATGACATCAGCTCAATATTACAACATTAGCAAAATCTTAAAATCAACTTATGATTTGGTTCTTCTACTCATAAAACTCAAGTATATACTTAACTGTCACAAACTGGAAATGTAAATGCATGTGCTCAGATTAAGTTCTCATCTGTCCTTGAATGTCTGTGGCTCTGAAAGATACACAAGGGAGAGCGTGTCTCTTGGCTCAGTCTTCTTTCTAGGCCCAATGCCAGACCTGTGTAAAGTTAGACACTGGGAGCAGGAGTCAGTACCCAGCATTCCTGCTATAACGAATGAAAGGCAACGTCAGAATGATTACAATGAATATGACAGACAGAATGAAACAGATTATGTTGAAGAGCCTAACATCTTGGCAACATGTGCTGGCAGTGCTACGAGGGGAAATGTAAGACATTTGTTGTCTACAGCAGTGTTTCCCACATGCCTTCAGTTTAGAAAACTGTAGGCAACTTGGAACAAACACCAAAAGACATTTTAAAAAAGTAAAAGTAAAAAATGAATGAATGAATGAGAAAGCACTGGCGAAAAATCTATTATAATGAAACATTACATTATTGTTTTGTATATTATATTAATAATATATTATTATACTACGGGGCCATTGAATGCTTGAATCTGACTGGCTGACAAAATGTTCTGAGGTGTGCAATTATTTTCTGGGAAACGCACGGCGAAAGTAGTTCCAGGCAGCTCTCTTGACCGCATTACAGTTCCATATCACTTCGCATAGTAAAACTGTAATAACGGAAATTACAGGACTAACAAAAACAACAACATGACAGATGATTTTCTGAAAGTAAATACACATGACATTTCTCACTAGCAAGGTAATAACAGCGCTGTTTAGAAACGCTGCTGCAGAAGAGGGACGCACAGAGGTAGCCCAATTCACACAAGCTCTCTCTCTCGTTCTTTCTCGGTGTGTCTCTGTCTCTCTCGCTCTCTTTCTAATAACTTCATTAATAACTGCATTAGAATGCTATCAATGGCTCAAGCCTCCATTACCAGCTTTAAAATGAAGTTTTTTAACCAGCAAAAGAGGCGCTGGAGGAGATGCGGAAGAAATAATCCTCCTCACAATAGCGATTTAAGTACAAAAACCGGACGAATCCCTTTAAATATATCATCTGATCTACATCATTATTCGAATAAACCAAAGTATAAGCAGAATAATTGACTTAATGCACATGGGTGTGCATTATAATAATTGACTTAATGCACATGGGTGTGCATTATTCTTCTAATAATTCAACGGCCCGTCGTCAATTATTCCTTACTTATTCCATTTTAAAAATATTAACGTTGCTTAAAAAATATAATTTAGTTAGAATGCATGGCTACATTTGAATTTCATCAACAGCAAAAGATGCTTTGATATGCAGAATAATGTAATTACAACATCTACCAGAAGAGCCTAAACCAGGGATTCCCAAACATTTTTTGAGAGCGAAACCTCTTTGACATTAAATATTTACTTAAAATCTGGACGATATAGCAACACATTCACAAATTCATAGTTCTCTAAAGTTGGTTAATGGTCTCATGATATGCAGATAAATTATTTATTTTAGTTAATGTTGATTATTGTTATTTTAAAAATTATTTATTTATTGCAACTTTACATTTTTATGATTTATTTATTATTTTAAACCCTCTTCAGGATTATCTCAAGCAAGATCCTCCACAGGTTTCCAGGTTGAAATTCCAGCATGTTCCACTGTCGTTGTCATTGCTCGAGTGGTTGACTAACAGACACCTGGATTGCATTCTGGAAGCTGTTTTGACATCAGGTTACATTAAAATTCCTCAATATCTATCATCTGAACATAACAAGGAGGTGGAGCGTGACAAGCCACAGATGTATGTCACTTCTAAGCCAATAGGAAGTCAGATAACAGATGCAAAGAAGAGAACTATACAGCTGCCTACAGTATTTGTTTACATCCTTCATAGTTGAAGGAACTGGTTTATTGACAAGTTATTGAGCTTGTATATGGATAATTCAAAACACCTAAGCGATCACATTTAGCAACATCTTGGTAACCACCTTCACGATACCTTAGCATCGCTGCGACAAGTTTGCTCACATTTTCTAAATGTAAAACAGTACATGTAAGAACAATCTGTGAGAATGACAAGGAAAGTTTACTATGAGCAATTAGCTCTCCAAATTCTTGATTGATGAGACTTTAATAAAGTAGGTTTAGCATAAAATCCTCACCCGGGTGAAGTGTTATACACTTTATGTGCAGAGAAGAAATCATTTTCAGATTTGTTAGCATGCATATCATAATGATCCAATAAATTCCATGTAAATTAATCATCTGTTATTTACTATAAATTATGCTCCTGTCTCTCCAGATACACATCAAACATTGTGCCACATTCAGCACAGCTGAATACACTGCATAATTAACGATTCAAAACATCAGCCAAGCCAGATTGTTCACGACAGTCAGGTTCAGAATGAATTGATCTTCACAGAGTTGCCTTCAACATGCAAATGCTGTCAACAATCATCCTGACATTTCCTGCCTTTTTTGAGTCCAGAGCCCAAAAAGAACTTTGGACAGGTGAACTGATAGATTGCACATAAACAATTCACCTAAGCCAAGTTTTTCCTCACATTTCACTCTTGTTAAATTTGGAGCTGTGCCCCATTTGGATTACTAAAGAAAATTTGGGCTCAGTAAGTTTTTTTTTTTTGATGATGATGATGATGATGATGAAAGAAATACATTAATACTTCTATTCGGAAAAGATGCATTAAATTAATGAAATGTAACCATGAAAACTTTATAATGTCACAAAAGATTTTTTGAGTGTTCACGTTTTTTAAAAGTTGAACTTTTAATTTGAGCGCTGTTTTTAAAGCAGCATGTCATGCACAGAGACGTTGCAAAAGACAAGACGCAATGGTCAAATATGTCCATCCAGTGCATGATTACATTGAAAAATCAATCTAAAAGTACTGCAGTGAAATGGAAAATTACATTCTGTGTAAACGGCCCCAAAGAGAATCTTTCAAAAACATTTAAAAATCTGACTCCAAAGTTTTGAAAGGTAGTGTATGGTACTTTATCGATGGTGTAATGAAACAGTACGTCAGTACTGAGACATACTAATCACATCATTAAATTGTCCTTCTTATCACCTACAGTTTGCATTTGCACATTAGCATTAAGCTAAATCCATTGCCATAAAATCATATTATTTAAATTTCATGTTAATTTAAAATGTGCTGTAACATCTTTGACCTTCACCTCTTCCTTTGCACACAGGAATTGTGGGAAGCATTAGCAGAATGACATGCAGAGTTCCTCACTTCCAAAGTCCATCAGAGAAAGTACTATTTTCCACATATATTTGAGATGCTCTAAATCTTCTCTCACATGCTGTTTAGGGAGACAGCAACAGTGTCATGCCAGTGGGTGTTTTTGTAACTCGTCAGTAACTGCTTTAGAGGGCTATCATGGTATAGAACATGATTTACTCACCTTTACCCCAGCGCTCTCAGGGTAATAACACTGGGACCAAACCGTTCTACAGGTGCTATATTTCACCACACGTACACACACAACCAACAGCCTCTATCTGTGTGCAGCCGCTAGCTAGAGATAATGCGTCTTTACATCCCTTACCAAACCCTGAATGCTTCACTCTCTTAAGACCGTCTGATGGATTGTCTCAGGTCTGGCAGAGGCAGATAGCAAGACGCACAGGTTCTTATCAGGCTTGAGCCAGGGGGATATTAATCAAGGCATCTGTCACTCAGTTTCAGGTAGGGTACGGATCTTAGTTAGCATGTAAATATAAAACCTGCATTCTGAATCGAGAGCATTCGCTACAGAAGTTACATAATTCCTCTTAATTGGGGGCTAAATTAGTTCGCAGATGACTGGAGGAACAATCTAGTGGATGAGTGTGCTAAATCTAGGATCTAGACTGTGTTTGTTCTTCAGATGTTAAATAAAGACAATCATGAATGCACATGACATGTCTTGTGACTAAACACAATGCAAATCATTGGAAGTTAATTTGAGGACTACGGCAGAGCTGAAGACATACATTTAAATCTGCTCTTCACACAAAACTATTGAAAGGCTTCAGAAAACTTTGATTATAGCACACAACTCGTACTTCTATATTTTTTTTTATCCATTTAACCATATGACTGGGGGAAGTTGTGGCCTAATGGTTAAAGAGTTTGACTCCTAACCCTAAGGTTGTGGGTTCGAGTCTCGGGCAGGCTATACCACGACTGAGGTGCCCTTGAGCAAGGCACCGAACCCCCAACTGCTCCCCGGGCGCCGCAGCATAAATGGCTGCCCACTGCTCTGGGTGTGTGTTCACGGTGTGTGGGTGTTCACTGCTGTGTGTGTGCACTTTGGATGGGTTAAATGCAGAGCACGAATTCTGAGTATGGGTCACCATACTTGGCTGTACGTCACATCATATAAATCTCCATCCATTTTTTCCTATAAACACAATTTAGTCATAGTTTTCCTCCACAAAGACATTACAACATTACCCACACAAAATACGAAATAAACCCACACTACTGCACCAACTTCATCCAGCTCTCATTTTTCACACACGTCCCTGCTCCATGTTCACTGACTCTATAAACATTTTCTCTGTGGGGTCTATTTGATACCGCATCTGTCAGCCGCCACCTCGCTCTAAGATATCTGTTCTTTATTAAACCTGTTTCTTTCACGTCAATATGTGATTAGATTGTGCCACAGGAATGGCTTTTTGCAAAAAAAAAAAAATATCCTACATTAGTACGAAAATTGCTGCTGAAGCGAAACAGCTGGGAGTTCCTTCTACCTGTGTATTCCGGCCCCCTGGCAGAAGACTCATTTATTCCGTCGGTTTTTCCCACGGATGGCTGAGAGGGAAACACGCATCACAGATAAACACCGGTGCATCAGGGTGCAGCATTGTGTACGCAGGCTCCTAGGATACGATGGAACAGTCTGGAAAGACACGGTTAATATATGCACTTGCAAAAACACTGCTCAAAGTTGAGAAGACTGTATGTGAAAGTCGCATGGTTATATTATAGCCTTTTAAATATTTCAGCTGTAAGAAAAGTTCTAAAAAAAGGTCAAAATTATAGAAAGAAACTTCTGACATTAGAACATTATAAAAACATTTTTTAAAAATCAGAAAATTACAATGCATCATGAAATAATCCTCTAGGACAAAAAAAAGAGACAATAACATGAATTTTTGAATTTGTACTAAGTAAAGTAAGTGTAAATGCCATGGAAAATGCATATTGAAATCATTTTGTACCATATATAGCAATACCATGGTGGGGGGTTGACATTGACCATTGTAATAATATGTTATTTTTGAATTGCAATGTACAGTAAATATTAAAGTATATTAATATGAGAATCAATCAGTACCAAGGCATATATCAACATCATGGATTTTTTGACCCTTACAAAAAAAGTACTATCGCAGTACTATGGTACAGCAATGTTACCATAGTAAGACTATGGTACGTTGATATTAATGTTCATGATCTATGGTATTCACATAGCACATTAAAGTAGTTTCAAGAACACTATGAAACAAAGTCTAAAAATCACAGTTGTACCATGTTTTTTTTTTTTTTTTTTTTTTTGGTGTTTAAATATATAGGAATCCTTTAGTACAACTCATATAGAAACATGGACCATTGAATGTGCTTCTATTTGGGAATAATCTTTTAATGACCAATGAATGTCTCCTCTTCTTTGCATTTCATTGCCATGGAGATGGATTAATAATTGATAACAGAAACTGTTGGTGTTTCTCAAGGATTAATTCTTGCATGATAGACAGGCAAAGGACGCTCGGATGAAAGGAGAGAATGAGGGAATGGAATCAGGTGGGATTCAAAGCAGATAAATGCCCACTCTCTCCTGCATTTCATGTGAAAGACAAACAACCTATGTAAATGCTCCAAGGACACAGAACAATCCCTAAATGGAGTAGTTGATCGCCTAGCATTTATTTTATTCAAATAGAAAAGAAAGACTGCTTTAACAGACTGCTTTAGCCTCGAATTAGCCTTCACTGACAAATGAAGGACAGAAATCCACGTTTCCCTTGGCAAACGTCCAGTAGAAAATGTTCAATAAGTCAATTTATCTGCGGGTCTGTGAGTCTAATCAAAACATTTTCCCTTTTTATGGCACACGCCGCACATTTCTAATTCTCAAGGGAAGAGAGGACAGCCATTCACTTTGATGAAACAACCTAATGAATTAAATTATCTGATTCGTTTTAATTGATCCGGTGGTGTAAAGTGGTTTTATGGTGTTAAGCAGATGCTAATTCGCGATCACTCATAAAACATACTGACAAAAAGTCGCTCAAAACCAGTCTGAAACATTTACAGACCAAACCGCAGGCAAAGCAAAAGGACGAAAAAGGAGGCACAAGGACAAGGACATCAAATATGAGGAAATGCATATATGGTATAGAAGATAACAGTTTAGATAAATGATGACTCAGAATTTCCACCAGATGTCTTCAATACATATTATTACAAACCCAAAACAGATAATAGTCGCATTCTGACTTTTTCACATTGTGTTTCTACAGCAGAGAACAGGTATATTAGATAAAGAAAGGACACTAGCCCTGTGGAACAAAGAAATGACTCCTAATGCAGACAAAAATATGAAAAAGAGGACAGATAAGTAATTTGACACAATCTAGCTTCATCACAGGAGCTTGTTCGGTTTAGTTATCACCAATAATTTTCACCAGTGTTCATTTGTCTTTTAATTTCTATTCCAGCGCTGTAAAATAAACCTAAATGACTTTATGAAATCACCTGGTGAACACAATTTTCTGTCCTTTTTGATGCATTTCTTAATGGCATATTGAAAAACCTGTTCTTTTCCGTAAAGGATTAGTCCAAAACCCATTTAAGGTTATTTTTTTCCAAGAAACGCAAATAGATTAGCTCCAAAGGATGAAACTCAGCTTTTAGATCATACCGACAATGCCAGAAATGTTAGATCCAATATTCACGGCGTGTCATAGTCGGCAGGACTTAACATTTCTGCCATTGTCAGCAGTATCTAGCACATCATACATTAAAAGTATCATAAAAAGTAGTCTATACAACTGATATTCCAAGTCATCTGAAGCTATACTTCAGTTATGTCATGAAAAGACTGATATTTAAGACCAAATTTATTCACTAAAATTCTTTCCCTTCATCTGTAGCTCTAAAATCAAATATGTTGGCAGGTAATAGGTTTGTCAGAAGATATAATGTAATACAGCCAATGATGTTTGATGTGACGCTTCAAAAGGTGCCATCCTCTATTTGAAAGCTACATAAAAGGGCAAGATTTTCAATGCATATTGATGTAAATGATGGTTATTTTCTTAAGACATGAAATATGATGTCATGTGGACTATTTTCACTATTTTCATAACTTACAAATAAATTTAAATTCCATGAAATATAGACACGTCTGCACCAAAACTAGATTAATTAAATAATCATCACAACCCAGCAAAACTCATGGGGTCCTGAAGCCAGCATCTGCTTTGCACTTGTTTAGATCCTTCATATGATGTCAAACCAAATAATGTGGCACATTTTGGCATTATATTGTAAAGTTCACTTCTTAACTGTGTCAGTATTCATAGCACAACACTACAATACTAGTTGTGCTCCCTAAAGGGGCTTCACAGTTAAAGGCGATTCCCTGCCTCTGAATATGAATTACTGCATAATACAGCATGATCAGTGTGAAATGTCCCACTGATATGTACCTGGCAGACATTTTCATCTGCTGAAATGAAGGACAGAAGCAACCAACAATTACTCATTGTGGATGTATGTGGCAACCTACCTCATGAACAGCATCTAAATGAGCGTGTAAGGGCTGTCATTCATCTAAAATGACTTTCAAATTTGTTGAGATTGGTTGAGACTTGTGAAGGTTATGTAGGATTGCAAGCAGAACTACTAGTTTTTGCAAGGGCCAGTAGGACACATTGAGATAGATTTTTTTTTTTTTTTATCATTTGCAATATATCAAATTTTAACAAATTCACAACTTGCTAAACTAGTTTGTGCATTTACATCATTTATCTGAATAGTGTGAATTTATTCATTATTCATCATTTTATTTATCAAATTCATCATTTTTATTATGGCAAGAAAACAGGTACATAACTAAAGTTCAAGCTACAAACTTGGCAGAATGCTTCATCATGTTCTCACTCAAATGGCTATATATTTTGTAGCTACAGGTGCATCTCAATAAATTAGAATGTCGTGGAAAATTCATTTATTTCAGTAATTCAACTCAAATTGTGAAACTTGTGTATTAAATAAATTCAGTGCACACAGACTGAAGTAGTTGAAGTCTTTGGTTCTTTTAATTGTGATGATTTTGGCTCACATTTAACAAAAACCCAACAAATTCTCAACAAATTAGAATATGGTGACATGCCAATCAGCTAATCAACTAAAAACACCTGCAAAGGTTTCCTGAGCCTTCAAAATGGTCTCTCAGTTTGGTTCACTAGGCTACACAATCATGGGGAAGACTGCTGATCTGAAAGTTGTCCAAAAGACAATCACTGACACCCTTCACAAGGAGGGTAAGCCACAAACATTCATTGCCAAAGAAGTTGGCTGTTCACAGAGTGCTGTATCCAAGCATGTTAACAGAAAGTTGAGTGGAAGGAAAAAGTGTGGAAGAAAAAGATGCACAACCAACCAAGAGAACCGCAGCCTTATGAGGATTGTCAAGCAAAATCGATTCAAGAATTTGAGTGAACTTCACAAGGAATGGACTGAGGCTGGGGTCAAGGCATGAAGAGCCTCCTCACACAGACGTGTAAAGGAATTTGGCTACAGCTGTCGTATTCCTCTTGTTAAGCCACTCCTGAACCACAGACAATGTCAGAGGCGTCTTACCTGGGCTAAGGAGAAGAAGAACTGGACTGTTGCCCAGTAGTCCAAAGTCCTCTTTTCAGATGAGAGCGAGTTTTGTATTTCATTTGGAAACCAAGGTCCAAGGACCAAGTTTCCACAGTCTGTGATGATTTGGGGTGCCACGTAATCTGCTGGTGTTGGTCCATTGTGTTCTTTGAAAACCAAAGTCACTGCACCCGTTTACCAAGAAATTTTGGAGCACTTCATGCTTCCTTCTGCTGACTAGCTTTTTGAAGATGCTGATTTCATTTTCCAGCAGGATTTGGCACCTGCCCACACTGCCAAAAGCACCAAAAGTTGGTTAAATGACCATAGTGTTGGTGTGCTTGACTGGCAAACTCACCAGACCTGAACCCCATAAAGAATCTATGGGGTACTGTCAAGAGGAAAATGAGAAACAAGAGACCAAAAACTGCAGATGAGCTGAAGGCCACTGTAAAAGAGACCTGGGCTTCCATACCACCTCAGCAGTGCCACAAACTGATCACCTCCATGCCACGCCAAATTGAGGCAGTAATTAAAGCAAAAGGAGCCCCTACCAAGTATTGAGTACATGTGCAGTAAATGAACATACTTTCCAGAAGGCCAACAATTCACTAAAAAAAATTGTTTTAATGGTCTTATGAAGTATTTCTAATTTGTTGAGATAGTGAATTGGTGGGTTTTTGTTAAATGTGAGCCAAAATCATCACAATTAAAAGAACCAAAGACTTAAACTATTTTTACAATTTGAGTTGAATTACTGAAATAAATGAACTTTTCCACGACATTCTAATTTACTGAGATGCACCTGTATAGAGTTTCTAGCTAACAAGCAAAATTCCCCAAAACCCATAGATTTCTATTAAAATTTATGATTGCAATCCATCCTAGATCTATCAACTATTTTCAAACAATGTAAGACCTAAATAACCTTAAGTACTCAAAAGTGTTTTCTCAATTTTCTCAACTCAAAATTGAGTATATTATGGTTTATTTATATTATGCCAAAGGGCACACTCATGCATTGCTCTAAAGCCGCAGAACAAATCAGAATGATGTTTCAATAAACTTGACAAGTTTTAGAAAATTATTTTGTGTGAATTTTGAGGATACAGTATGCTGACTGCTGCATCTTGTAAAAAAATAAATAAATAAATAAATAAATAATTTAAGTTTGATTTTCAAATCAGACTGATATGACAAATGTCATGTTGCTTTTAGAAATATAAACTGGTAGATACTTGACAGTTAGATTTCGCCTAGACTTAATGACCAGCATGCAGCACCACAGGGGAAAATATTATTATTTTGGCCTTGGTTAGTTAAATCAAACAGTCTGTATGCAAAAAATGTCAGTCTGAGATACTTTAGTTTGATTAAACTTGCTCTTCTTTCAATCATAATGAAACTGCCTCATGTTGTGGCACACAAAACATCTACCATCCATCAACAGATTGATGGTGAAGGGTGTTTTTAATTTCGATTTCATTTTAAGTTCATCCACAGTGGTAAATGGAGAGAGTGTGATATTCTGAATCAGAGACAAAGCTAATCCCTTTAACCACATGGTGCATTTCAGTGTTTTTCCATCTCATCAGAAATGTCACCCGCTGAAGTGACAAGGGAGGAGAGATTGAAATGTCATGCATGATTTAAGGAACCTTTTCATGTAACACTGTTTATATGACAGTACCGCCTTATCTGTGAATTCAGCTCAACTGATTTGCCTCCCACTAAGTAGTAAAAGAGTGACGGTGTAAAATAAGACCTGTGGCCCATCCACACAACATACTCCGGCAAACACACTAACATTGGCCATTTGCTGCCATAGTTCTTATGAATACAAATAAAAACGACAACAACTAAATGCTGACTGTAAGAAATCGATCAAAAGTTGCTAAACACATTGTTATAAAAGCTGAAACAGTAAAATAAACCTTCTTGTTTGGTGGGTCACTTTGTCATTGCCATTTAAACTTTAAAGGTGAAGTGTCATGTCTATGCCACTAACATCACCAAACAAAATTATGAAAATAATTATGTTTTCAAATAGCTTTCCCCTGAACACCTTTCCTAATTGGCCTCTGGTTACCAAAAACAGTGTCTGCAACCAACTCACACCACTGTTGCTGTGTTACGCTGCAAATCAAAAAAACAACAACATTCAGGTGACTTTGCTTCAACAAGTCTAAATAAAACATGTTGCTCTACATACAATTCCGAAATTTACCTAAAAACAATGCCTTATTCTGTAATTGTTTTTGCAATTGTTTTTGCTGTATTGCAATTTTTCACATAAACTGAATTCTAAACTTGGAAACATACCTTATTTATCTTGTGCTGTTCATATCCTTTACCTGGACTTCATCAGAAATACACCTATCTACCACATTGTTAAAAAAAAAGGGTAAACAAATTAAAAGTGTTACAATAAAAACCTGTTTATAACTATACACATTTATTATATTAACTTATTGTACTTTTAAAAAATCAACTTTTAGAAGCAAGTACTTGAATGAATGAATGAATGAATGAATTGAATGAATGAATGAATGAATGAATGAATGAAAAGCAGTCTTAAGCAGATCTTGAGTTAGAGGACTCCAACACCACATGTGAATGACATCTCCAAATCATACTGCACACCTACATGGAAAATAAAGCTACAGTGTTGGAAGCATACCCTCGCAAGGGAGAAGAAAAAAAAAACAGAAGCTATTTCATCACTAGAGATTTGTGTATTAAAATAAATATTTACAAACAATTGAGTTCATTAATGAACTAAAGGTAAATGCCCTTTTTGTATTCTTAGCCATTAGTCAGGAATCAAGACATATAATTTCAAAAGCGCACTAAAAATAATGAAAAGAGTCCTTAGAAGATTATTTCTTTAATCATCTGAACATTTTTCTATTACACAAAAGGAACCTTGCTTGTCAGGATGGGCAGACAATGATTAGAAATTCTATGAGAGACTTTTAAAAGGGTAGAGTTTCATTTCAGGTGCAGTTTGCGCTAACTGACATTCAATCAGTTTGCCTAAAAGAACAAAATCTGAGGAAATGCTTTAAATGTTTTGAATGGAATTTATATGAATACCCTCCATACACCTACTGTATATATGACGAGCCATTAACACAAGACCTGTTCTTATATTCTAGACAGTGAATCAGAATAATTCTATAATTTAGAATATTTTGCAGTTCTATTTTACCATTTTGTATCCATTCTTAGACTATAACTACACTTCTATGGGTTATTTGTCACAGTTCGCGCACCTATACAAACACATGAATACATCCATAGATTTGCTTCACAATCAGGGATATATTAGCGAAAGAGAAAACCTCTCTTCTTTTGGGTCACAATGACTTAGCCAACTAGTTCTAAGACGAAAGTACATCAAGAGCCCCAGAGGAGGCATTACCTCCAAGGATAATGTCATCACATCTCTAAACGAAGGCCATTAGAAGTAAATGGGGAGGGGGGGAAAAAAAAGGAAATCATATCTCTTCTCAGGGAAATCACTGGCCAAATAGGATATGGGTGAGCTGAAATGTGGTTAGCAGATGGGCTCAGATATACCAAAATCACACAGGATACAACTAGGCTAATGGCTGACCAATATGAGTTTTACAGTGGTCATTGCGGATATATCTATTAGAGAGATGGGTTACATTATATATAATACTAATTATAGCAAATAATTGTATACACGTACAACAGCATACACAATAAAATTACATTATTAAATTAACATACTTATTAAAAATAATACATTTGTTGCACTATTTATTACAAATTTTAGAAGAAAAACCAAAGACAGTCGATACTAGCAGTAGCATAACTGCAAACACCACTAAGTAATAAAATTTAAATTAGCTACATCAACCAGGTACATTAGAAATCAAAACATAAAAGACTGCTATTCTGAAGAGGAAAAGGCACGCACATCCACTGAGGAGGAACTAAAGTTATCCCACCTTTCCATCATATTGATTCCCACTACGGTGCATTGAGTTCCACTCGCCACAGGAGTTCTACAGCAACGGCACTGAACAGACAGAGAAGGTCAACCTTTGATTTCTCACCATGGTTTCAAAGAATCTTCCACATAAAGAAACACTTTTCTTTCCTTCCTTTTACTCAATCAACTGGGGACCAAGCTGTTTTTAATTAGTGAGATGTGCAGAGGATATATCTCTTCCCTCTCCAACCTTTACCAAGATTTCAATTGTCCACAAACATGTCTGTATAGTGTATAGCCATTTTCTAATTATGGGTGACAAGCTGTTAAAAAGCCAAACAAAATCACTCTTGAACTGTTTTTGCTTTCATCTCTCAAGCCACACAGCATATGCATACTATTGTCATCATATTCCATAATGAGACATAATTAATCATCAAAGCTGTGGCAAGATGAATGAATTTGTTTAATCTTCTAGGAATATGTTCATGGCCAATATAATGACTTACAACTGGCTTTAGAAAAAAAAAGATGGGAAAGAAATGATGTAAGGCCGGTCATGAGGCACTTTTTAATCCACATATACAGCAGAAATGTAGAAAAAGAGCTATGCATGAAAAAAAAAAACACTATGGAAGTGCAGTATGCTATAATGTCACTAAGAGAATGCTGGTGAACTTTGTCCAGTGAAAGTGTAGTGTGTACATTTTAACAATCCTATTAACTTACAAAAGTAAAACATAACCAATCCTACTCCAAATCTCATTGCTACTCCAGTTCAACGGCATACATATGTGAACATTTGTGAATGGAAAATAACAGGCCACAGCCGCGGGAATGTATTTTGAGCTGGGGGGGTGGAGGCTGAGAAATAAAACAGAGGGGGGTTATTTGTTGCTGGGTTTTTCATTAAAAAAATAATGAACCACAAACTAAGCATTCGTTTTAAATAAGGGAAAATACCTTATTTATTTGGGTTACAACGGCTATATCCATCTTATTAATTTTGTTAATAAACGTAAGATGTTAAATATATGCGAATTTGCCATTGTACTATTTTATGGCTGATGTGTTTTAATTATTAAGATAATAAACCACAAACTACGATCGTTTTAAGGTACACTAAGAGGAAATCCATAGGCTATTTATTCATATTAAATGCGGGTAAAACATATGCTTATTTATTTTGTTAATAAAAGTTAAAAGTTTAATATAGGTGAATTTGTCATTGTACTATTTTATCGTATAGCCTATGTTTTTTGTTTTGTTTGTTTTGTTTTGTTTTATTAAAAATAATGAGCCATAAGCATTCATTGAAAGTAAGGGGAAAATCCAAAAAGCCTTAACGGGATACTCCACCCCAAACATTATGTCATTAATCACTTTCCCCCATGTATTTCCAAACCCATAAAAGCTACGTTCGTCTTCGGAACACAATTTAAGATATTTTGGATGAAAACCGGGAGACCTGGAACTGTCCCATAGACTGTCAAGTAAATAACAGTGTCAAGGTCCATAAAAGGTATGAAAGT
This sequence comes from Cyprinus carpio, assembly GCF_018340385.1. Taxonomy (NCBI): domain Eukaryota; kingdom Metazoa; phylum Chordata; class Actinopteri; order Cypriniformes; family Cyprinidae; genus Cyprinus; species Cyprinus carpio. The sequence continues at coordinate 29,091,049 of NC_056577.1, read as the reverse complement.
TGTCGTCAGAAGCGCCACAAGGATGCGCTGTTTTCTTTCAAAACAAGGCTAAATACATGTAGAAACAGCACATCCTTGTGGCGCGAATGATACAGAAGAGTATATGCAGCATATGATGATATGGAGAGACACAGAGGAGTAGGTTGACAAAGGAATTGTTGAATAAAGTCGTATTTTTGTTTTCTTTGCTCACAAAAAGTGTTCCTGTCACTTCATATAACCCAGATTGCACGTCTGATGGCAGATGGAGTATTCTGATGACGATTTTCATACCTTTTATGGACCTTGACACTGTAATTTACTTGGCAGTCTATGGGACAGTCACAGGCCTCCCGGTTTTCATCCAAAATATCTTAAATTGTGTTCTGAATACGAACAGAGCTTTTACAGGTTTGGAACGACATGGGGGTAAGTGATTAATGACCAAATTTTCATTTTGGGGTGGAGTATCCCTTTAATAACACATTTATTTGTGTTACAACGCAGGTACATCAGTCTTATTTGTTCTGTTCATAAAAGTTTTATGTTTAATATAAGCAACTTTGTCATTGTAGCAATTCAAACAACCTTAATCAACTAATTAATCATTAATAAATAAAATGAAACAAAACAAATCATGGTGCTGATTTAAACAATATCAAACACCTATAACGTTAAAGATCAAAATAAGCACTACAGATGTGAGAATGCGAGATTTGTTGCTGCTGAGGTAGACGCTCTTGCTCTTTCTCTTTCTCTGCTGTCTGTAGAAATTGATTGTTGCTCATTCTTAATTTGGGTACGGCAGAGACATGTTACAGGTTATAATCCAAAAATCATGGCAACAAATTATTTTTTAAGTCAGTTTAAAAAGTTTAATCAGCTGAAACGACTTTCACAGTCAATTTGATTCAACTTAACTCATATTTAACCGTTGCTTCTTGTGATTATAGGCTTAGGCTACTTTTTTCAATAAATTTTAATGAATATACAAATTAATAAAATGACTATTTATTTTTTTATTACATATTGTTCATTCATTTATTTTTGTCTCTGTGGACATATTTCACTGCTCTGAGATATTAAGACAGATCTGTGCTCAGAGTTCCGAGTGTGAGGGTAAGGTCAACATATGGAGTGATAACTTAAACTGCATACTGATGACTCTTGACTGTGTGTTCACATAGCACATGAAGCAGATTTCTTCTTCCTCCATACACATACAATACAGAGAACTTTACTAGGCCATTGGCAAGTTGATTTCCTAGAGAAGTGTAAACACCATGCCATTGGAAAACAATCATTAGTTCTGCATTTTCTTTCGACAGCGCAAAAATTACACACTTAACCTTTAAGGAGGTGTTTTTTAAAAGGTTTGTTTCTCTCTTAGTAAAAAAAAAAGAATTCTGAATAATATTATTCTTCCTTCATAAAATTTTCAGCCCTATGTTTAGACTGTGGATTATAATTTTGTTAAAAGCATCAGAGAAACGGTCAGCACAGAGTTTAAAAGGTTAAAATTCATAAAATAACCAAAAAATTAAAACGGACTGTCTGTTCCCTTTGGCAGTAAATTCTGCTTTTTTATCTCTCTGCATCTTTACCTCTGAGGACTGGAGTTTTTTATTTCTGGTCTTCGCATTAATTTATTAAACACTAGAGAGATAAATGCAAATGATAAATCCAAATAATTAACTCATATCAGGTTAAATCAGTCATTGCTGAAAGCAGCTTTCATGTCACCATTTAGTTTCAATGATGGAATGATGTTGATGGAAAGAAGCTGATGTAAAAGTTGAAGCTGAAATGAAATCATACTGCTATAAAATCTAGTTGGTTATAAATAATTCCCCAAACTTCAAAACTCATCGTGCTAACCTCTCATGCATATAATACATATATTTAATAATTGAATCATATGCCCCAGGACAAGGTTTTGTTGTGGCAAACACAGAATTAGATTAACCACAGCTAGGAGAGTATCTGAATGCCCCTTGAAGACTTGCCAAATATTATTAATGTGATAAGCGCAGCGAGAACAATACAATTATTAGAGATAACATCAGCGGCAGACTGCAATTCTGGAGTGTGAAGGACTAGCGGACTCAGTCATGTGATACTCCTTTAAGTGCCTCTCTGGATTACATTAACCTCCATTAGAATAAGTACGCTGCTATGAATATGAAATGGAAAAAATATGAATATGCATATGAATATGCTAATGGAGCTGCAGATAAATTAAGGGATTTTTCAATTTTAGTGTTTATGACTAAAGCCTGACACATATTTCAAGCCCACATAATTGCTTTGCAACAATGCAAACACACAAACAGAGTTACTTAATGTCTGTAGAATCAAAACTGATGTTGTTATTCTGCCAGCTAGATATTAACTTATCAACTTTAACTAACTTTCTCAGCAAGATTTTCTTCAAACTGTTGCTCTGCCATGGCCTGAAAGAGAAACTGGCTGCAGAAGGAAACTGTTTACACTAATGTCCGTTATATCGGCCCTTGCAGCAACGTTGAGAACGTTGTGCGTATTTGAGTTATGTTATAAATTGCAGTCTGACACAGTCCAGGACGCAGCAATGCATTTAATCAAGCTTGCGTGACTAGAAACGATTGCGTTCACGTACTTGCATAGAGTATGTTTTGGGCCTTAGGCCAAAGCACTGCTCTTTAACCACCTTCAGTCTATAGTCTCTCTCCTTCACTTGAACGAACCTCAGTATTTCGTTCTGCTCCACAGAGGCTTGAGCATAAAGTTTAATGGAGGATAAAAAGAGAGCACAATAAAGAGAATTTATCTGGCAGGGTCCTTATAAATAAGGCCTCTAATGATGTTCCTGTCATTATTTATGTGTGACAGGTTTCAGACAGGCACCTCGAGGGACAGCCAAGACCTTGTCTTGTCGCGGGCGCGCAGGGCCCACAGAGAGGGACTGATTGATCAGGTTCCAGAGAGCGGTCTGTCTGAGATTGAGACGTGATAGTTGGGACAGCTGATTGATGTGTGAGCATGTATGGGAGAGAGAATTCACCAAGACAAGAGGCTGAACAGACAAACTGAGGGTGCTGTGTGTAGCATGAAGATATGAAACTTAAAACACTCACTTACAGCACTGCTCTTAGGATTTACATATTTAATCTACTACAACATATCAAATATGACTATAAATTAAAGGAAACATTCACCCTTATGTCGTCTAAAACCCTGTATGACTTACTTTCTTCGGTGGAACATAAAAGGAGAAACATCAAACTAAGGAAATAAGAGGTTGTTAGATAAATATAGAAAATATGATATACTGGAATAATTCAGAATGTACAAATGACTGCAGTGGGCAAATGATTGCAAATCACAGAAGTGTATTTTTCTGCCTCTTTTATTTTTGTAAATAAGCTATAAATGTTTGTGTTATTACTTTCAGATATTAATTTAGGGGAAGAAAAACTCACACAAAGGAAAGGGTACAGAACATTACCCATCATGCCCACCATTGTTATACAACCCACAGAGCAGGTAATGAAAGATGCTGAGAAATTTATTATGAGTTTGATAGCAAGACATTTTCTTAAGGGAGGGTTTGAATTTTCTTTAGATGTTAACGTTATATTTTTACACTAAAGTAGCACCATAGTTAAAACTCATTTAAACTAAAATTCAGACTCACCCAAACATTCTCCAGAAGGCAACCATAACTGATCCAGAAATGTGCCAATCCTCAGATTTCACCTCAAACAAGTGAAGTCACACTAATACTGCTTTTAAATACTTTCTGTCATATCTTCGGTTTTGGTTTTTGGTATGTAAAAAAACAGTGATAATATTGTGTAATAATGATTAATTTTCTTAATGTCTGTTCTAATAATACGTTTTAACATTAACAGGTTATCAGTCTCATTTTGAGGCTCTAGCTAATTCCTCCATCACTGGGGTCACTGGTCTTTAGTGCTAATAGGGTTAATTCGAGTATACCATCACTCCAGACAGGGAACACCCGGCGGTGTGTCTCTCGGGTGTTTGACGCAGGTCAGGTGCGATCATTCCCGTCGTGGCCTGACCTGTCACCCAACGGTGAATTATTCCACACCAGCCGAGGCAGAACAGTTAAGAGGTGATGAATCGCTCCAGTGCTTGGCAGGCGGTGTGAATTTCATTTCCCCCCAACCAGTGGGTGTCTCATTTTTCCCCATGACGTGCAGAAACTCTGTTCCTATTGAACCAGAGTGCGTCCTTTTTGCCACGTGTCTCCCACTGACAGTTCTATTACGAAGAAAAATGAACAGGAGACATTAACCGTGCTGTCCTGCCACGGTGCCTTCTAAAAACTCCCTGTGAATAGAGTGACTGAGGCAGCCGTAGTGCCGTAGATTATTAGATTAAAGCAATCAGCCACTTGAGGCAGTGTGTTACAATGATTTTAGCACGGATAGGGGTGTTATTTGGCACAATCTGAGGAAAACTCGTTTTATACATGGCCTTGTGTGAATAATTGCAATAAAAGACACCAGTGTACAATTAATGCATTTATTATTCATAATAATTAGTATAAACCACACCAAGTCACATAGCTAGTTCAATAGTCTAAGGCTGTCCCATTAAAACGAAATGCTACCTAAAAATTCTTACAGTGCTGTACACTTTTGTACCATATTTACCCCTAACAGGTGCATATTAGTACCTCAAAGGTATATTACTACCTTAAATGTACACATTAGTACCTAAATGGGTTTGAAAGATGACAGCTTTTGTACTTTTTTTTCTTAGGAGTATATGGAATAGTAGGCCGATGCTAGTAAGCTATTCCTAATTCAACCTGTGATCGCTTCCTGGAAATGTCATCATTTTTTAGGTAATCAAGTCACTGGAACTCTGAATCATCAGTGTCTCTGTGTTTAATGAATGAAGACCCTTGCCAGATCCTCACGAATCCCTATCTGAACCACACTCTCGCACAAATGCACAATTTATGGCCTGTGGTTTACAGAACTATAATGTCAAGGAACCTGTGTGGATAGAGATCTATGTCATTCAAATTTAAGATTCTGTAAAAATATTTACAGGAACAATGACTCGACTTGACAATAATATATTTATTCACTATACCTGCACTTTATTTCCCTTACAAAAATACAGTGGAGGCATGGTCTGTATATAAATATTCTACTACAGCTATATTTTTCCAGTCATCTAAATGGCAAAAAGTGTCCCAATGTGAGTCCTCCCTACATGCCACAAAAATATATATATATTTTTGAAATATAATATTTTTTAATATATAACATATTACAATATAGTTTTTTAAAGAACTCTCTTATGCTCACCAAGGCTGCATTTATTTTATTATTTTTTATAAAAAAATACTCATATTGTGAAAAATTATTACTGCACTGAAAAATGATAATTGGATCAAAGTAAAAAAATAAAATAAAAAATTGCTTCAACTTGTTACAAGGAATCGGTTTACTTTTCTCACCTAAAAAAAAAAAAAAAAAGTTTGACCAAATCAAATTTCTAGTCAACTGAAACTAAAAATTCACTTTCAACTAAATATATATATATATATATATATATATATATATATATATATATATATATATATATATATATATATATATATATATATATATATATTTTTATATTGTTGTTTTTTTTTTTGATTTTTTTTTTTTTACATGATTATATCATAAATTATCACTAAATCTATTTGGATTAACTTAAATTTTTACATATTTTAAAATCAAATATCCAGATAAATACACATCTAAATTGAAAATATTAAGCAATTTCTTCACCTATAGAATGTGATTTTACTGTGTTAAATGTCATTGAATTACTGTTTGGGGAAAAAAATGAAGCTTTTTACACTCTTGAGAGTCAAACTTTTTTTTTTTTTACTTTTTATATATATATATATATATATACATACATGGTCGGTTACTTAAGGGAAAGAAAGCTTTCAGGTTTCATTATAAAATATCTTAATTTGTGTTTTGAAGATAACCATAGTCTGATGGATTTTAACTACAAAAGGGTGAGTAAATGATGATCATGGTGATGATTTCCCTGAAAAATGAAGCTACTGATAATGTTTTTCCAGTGCTAGAGATGCAGGTAATCATAATGCTGACAGAAAGGCCTAATTCCCATATGAGATGTGTGTCAACAACAACTGTGGCAGTCCACCAGAATATCTATCTCCAACTCTGATCTCTAATATTACAGGGACAACCAGGGATTTAGTGACCCAGTGTTACAGACAATGCCAGTAGTAGTGATGTGAGAAATACTGATTCAGTCCAAAAGTTTGAGGTCAGTACTAAAAACAATGATAATAATAAGAAATTTTATATGGATTAATTTTATGTCATCATTATGACTTGGTTTTGGTCATGGGCCAAAGTTTGATAAATAAAAGAGACTTGTGCATCTACCTTAAAACATTGTTCTGTTGATCATTATCTGCACTTCATTCTTCCTTTATGCAAAATGGCTACTTCATATCACAAAACCCCATTTTAAAATAATTTCTTAGGCATAGCATCATTTTCACTTACACTGTCAAAAACATGAATTTAATTGCATGTGCACAATATCTGTGACAGTTCAGGGCCCTCAGGTCAATGGAGGCCTCTGGACAGGCGGTTGGTTTTTATGTTAATTCATGCCTGCAAGACAGGATTAAATTTGAATGAAATTTTGTTTCTCATTCTGCTGCCTAAATCAAGCAAATTAATCAAGTTAATAAATAATAATGTCAAATTAATATAAATTTAATAAACATTAAAGCAAGTTCTAGGAGACTCTGCCAAAAAAGGGGGATTGTATAATATTAATTTAAATTTGTTATAAGATACTAAAGTTTATTTTAAACATTTAAACTGATTCTTGCATTATTGCCTTGTTCTTCTGGATATTATTCATTCTGTCAATAAAAATCCCATGTTCAAAGTCAACTTGAATATTTTTGACTGTGTAAATCGTTTTCACCTTGATTTATGAGCACACATCGTATACCAGGTTTTTAATTGTTGAACTTTACAAATTATTACACACTAAGACTCTCAGCAAGCCAGACACTTTTTTTTTTAAGTGACGTGACATTCGTGCTCTGCATTTAACCCATCCAAATTGAACACACACACACACAGCAGTGAACACACACACACCGTGAACACACACCCGGAGCAGTGGGCAGCCATTTATGCTGCGGCGCCCAGGGAGCAGTTGGGGGTTTGGTGACTTGCTCAATGGCACCTCAGTCATGGTATTGCCAGCCCAAGACTCGAACCCACAACCCTAGGGTTAGGAGTCAAACTCTCTAACCATTAGGCCATGACTTCCCTCTTGAAATTCCAAGAGAGAAAGACATACACAGAGTTTCAGGCAGGATGGAATGAGTTATCCTCAGTCAAACAGAAAGAGACTCCTGTTGAATTAAAAGCAAGAGAATGGAGAAAACATCATAGGCAGGGGTTTTTGAAAGGTGAGCCCAGCCTTTGATAGCTGTCTGACTTCTGCTTCTGATGTAACGCTTTTCATCCTTTCAAAGAAGTTGCAGCAAACATACTAAAGTTTGGGTCAGCATGAGTTGGTTGATAATGTTATTGGCAACTGTCTGTAACTTAATGATATGACCACAGGAAACACTGAAAAAAAAAAATCCTCACATTTAACCCATTAAATAATATATACTGTATATCATAAGTCATCATGCAATCCATTCACAGTCTATTTGATTTCCACAATGTGATGTAGAAGAAATGTAGATTTTAGCCACAGGAACTGCTGGATCATGAAAAGTGCGTTGTTTTATTCCTGAATAGAGCCAGACTTGAATTTGAGTTTGCAGTTGACATCCACTTTTGCACTTTTGAGGCTTTTCAACCTGAACGTGGAGGACAAATTATTATTGCACATTCTACTGACCAGATTTTAGAAATACTGCAACATACGACAAGAAACAGTTTTGAAAGCTAAGCAAGAGATCCATGCAATTTAACATGGCATCTAACCTGATTAAGCCCTGTTGAAAAAAACAGCATATGCTCAGAACCAGCTAAAACCAGCAGCCATTCTTCAAAACATACCTAGCCAGCCGATGCTGATTCTTTCAACAGAGAGGTCTATTGGTCAACAATAAACCAATATCACTAGTTAATTTATAAATTAATAAATGCAAATGAATGTTCCTGTGAAGGTCAACTTAAGACCAAACAGAAACCATATTAATATTCTAGGTAAAAAACATAAAGTTAAAATCCATGCCTATTATATGATACAACAGAGGGCTAAAGCTTCAGTATCTGTCTGCTGGGTTTTGATTAGTTCAGAGGAACATTGAAAAAATTGAAAGTAAAATATATTAATTGGGGTCTCTGGGACTCCAAATATAAAGAAAGTCAATCTCACTAGAACAGGAAGCTCAGCATGCTATATTAAAAATGTATTTCAGTCACACATCCTTATTTCTTGCTCTTTCTAAGGTCACTCTTCTCATCCTGAACTTTCTCTTTTCTAATCCCTCTCTATCCACATCTCACTGACTCACTGCTCAGCTTCTCTCCACATGCTGTTACCTGACCTCAGTGGCCTGGTGCTTTAGCCGTTCTTCAGAAGGGTGAGCCGGTGTCGGTCAACACAGTTGCTTAATAATCTTTATCCACTCACCGGCCCGTTCCAGCCCTGCCCAGAGCGAGAAAGAGGGGCTAGACTGTGTCTGGAGGGGAAGGATTTAATGCGCTCTTCTCCCTGACTTCATTACATCCCCAGACCAACATCATCTCTCTTTGTCCAGACCTTGAACTTTGCCGCTTCCCCCGCTGAGACCCTCATGATCCTGTGTGCATCAAGCTAGTGGTATCTTTAAATGACCTGAATCTCTGGTTTATGACACACACTCAGTAATCCTCTGACACACGCTCTAGTCATCTTCTCCCCATCAGCTCCATTTAGCCTTCACTGGCTGATGTGGCATATTATACAGACAAGGGTTCTCCCATAATGTGACACTGCATCCATAAATGTTTCTTGGCCTATGTAGTGGGGCTCTTTTTGGGTCAGCATGTCCTTGATAGGTTCAGAAAGACTGTAATGGGACACAAAACTGGTCTGCATACGACCAAAAATTAATTTGAAAAACTTAAGGATAGTTCTTTGTTAATACAAGAATCTCGTTTACCATCTAGTGCCCTTGTTGATTTATGAACAGAAGCGATTGAGTGTGCATCCACTGCCATCTTGTGGTCGGTTTTGAATCCTGCACCACATTTTAGTGAAAATGTTCATCTGTACTGTAGTTATTCATCCTCACGTCGAACCTGCATGATATATATATATATATATATATATATATATATATATATATATATATATATATATATATATATATATATATATATATATATACACACACACACACACACACACACACACACACTACAGTTCAAAAGTTTGGGATCAGTATTTTTAATATTTTTGGAAGAAGAGTCTCCTGTTCATCAAGGCGTCATTTATTTAACCAAAAATACAGAAAAAAAACAGCAATATTGAAAAATATTATTACCATTTAAAATAACAGTTATCTATTTAAATATACTTTAAAATATAATATATTTATTTGATGCAAACCTGATTTTTCATCATAAATAGTCCAGTTTTCAGTGTCACATGAACCTTCAGAAATCATTCTAAAATGCTGATTTATTATCAATGTTGGAAACAGTTGTGTTGCTGAGTAATATTTTTCTGGAACCTCCGATACTTTTTCCCCCAGGATTACTTGATGAATAAAGTAAAAAAAAAAAAAAACGCATTTAAAACAGAAATCTTTTCTAACAATATATGCCTTTATTATTACTTTTTATCAATTTAAAACATCCTTGCTTAATAAAAGCATCCATTTCTTTCAAATAAAAAGAAAACAAAGAAGGAAAACTACTGACCCCAAACTTTTGAACGGTAGTGTACATTGTAACAAAAGTTTTCTATTTTGAATAAATGCTGTTCTTTTTTACTTTTTATTCATCAAATAATCCTGAAAAAAGTAGCACAACTGTTTCCAAAATTGGTAATAAATCAGTATATTAGAATGATTTCTGAAGGATCATGTGACACTGAAGACTGGAGTAATGATGCTGAAAATTCAGCTTTGTATAACAAGAATAAATTATATTTAAAAGTATATAAAATAGAAAACCATTCATTTAAATTGCAATAATATTTCACAAAATTACTGCTTTTATTTTCTTTCTGTATTTCTGATCAAATAAATGCAGCCTTGGTGAGGAGAAGAGACTTCTTTCAAACAAATTACAAATTTTAGCAATCCAAACTTTTGAACGGCAGTGTATATATTCATGATAATTTCAATATGAAAATATATTATTTTAAAATTAAATATATGTCTAGATGGAACAATTCTTAGATGTAGTGAAAAGGTCAGTTAAAAAAAGTCTTAACCTTTGCAGCTTTTGACTTGCTAAAATAATACCAAAGCAATAATGAAAGACACTGAAAAGGAAAAAAGAAACTATGGCTCTAATGGAGAACAGTATAAAGAAGAAATAAGGTCATGAAAAATAAAATCTGTAAGAGCAGTGAAAGGGTTATGTTTTGCTGTATTGTTATTGTATTGCACATAAGGAAAATAAGACAGTATGTGATTTAAATCTGTCGTCTGTTCTCATGAATTCCAATTTGTAAATTCCACTGACTAATTTAAGCTCCCATTTTCTCCTTGAATCTTTAAGCAGGAAGGTGGCAGTGAACTTCGTTTCCCAGAGTGCATCGCGCTGACAGCTTCTTCCTCGCGACAAAAATGGCGGCGCCTTTAACACTCCTGCTGATAGTGGCTGTTACAATAAGAGCTGTTTTATTCCGATCCAGTTGGGCGGAATTAATTTCAGAGAGGGTCGAGGTGGTGTCGCCTTTGAATGCGTGGAAACGAGGTATGTTAATGGGTTTTTTTCTGTATGGGAATGCTGTATACTGATGATATGTGCTTGCATGGCAGCATTGCTGAGCTGTCAGTAGAAGACATTTTTAGCACATCATGTTTTTATGCTTTATTTTTAAGTCTGTTATTGTTGGTAACATTACTGTTTACTTATATATCTGCTCCCAAATATACAGCATCAATGGAATACGCAGATTTTGAACTGCACAGTCTGTCGTGGCACCCAGCTTAATATCTATTTACAGTTTGTCTTGTCTTGAATTGATTGCATTACCTTCAAATTGCTTCTAAGTTTGATTTCACATCAAATCCGTGTTACGTGCATCATCCAACAACCATCATCTATGTTATATTTAAACAGTCGGGCAAATATTGATAAACACTGAAGTGATGTGTTTTTTGGGCGTTGTTCCAATAGAAAACCCCTTACAGACATGTTATCACTATCGTTCACTTCACTGCCCTGAATACAATCACTTATGTATTTGATGGTCATATAATGGTGAGATGTCCTCAAGTTCTTTGCTTATTAAATGCATGATGTGACTGATTTGTGGATTAAACAGTTGTAGAGGGTCTTGCCTTGTTGGATCTGGGGGTCTCGCCTTACTCAGGAGATGTGTTTCATGAAGTAAGTTTGAGTTTGATTCATTTTCTTTTCAAGTCTATACTCGGATGCCAGTGTTTAATTGTTCTTTTTATTTCTTCCAGACACCCTTTATGATATACCTCTTTCATTTTGTGGTTGACTATGCAGAGATTGTTTTTATGGTAAGTCCTGATTTAGTTTTTTGTCTTTCCCGTTTTCTTACATCTTTGTACCTTGCATAAATGGCAATTGGTAGTGACGAACCCAAATCTGATTTACTATGCAATTTTCCAGTATGCTATGAATTCAGATCATCAATCGTGTTTGTGTTTTTGTACAATTCTATGCTTGTACGCATGTAAATATACCCATATAATGGTTTGTCACCAGATAGCAGATGGAATCACAGCCGTGGCTCTTTATCTGTCAATTCAGACTTATAACAAGAATGTGGTAAGTTATAGCTTGTATTTTGCTGATATCTGCATATGTTTCATAAGTTAGAGTCTTAAAGTGCCCCTTTTATGGGTAACGAAAGGTTCATATTTTGGTTTTGGGAGTCCCCAACAACAGGTTGACATGCATTCAAGGTCAAAAAATACCTTTCTTTGTCTTATAATATGCATTTATTTTTACCTTGCTCAGCGATTAATTTTTCCAAACCCCTCCTTTGCGTGATGATACTCTTCGGTGATTGGTCCGATTGGTCTCATTTTCATTTATCATGCCTGTAATGCCTGATAAAGCTGCGTTTGTGAGCGCAGTGCTGCTTTGTGTACAGCATTACCGAAGTGGCAAAGGATGAATTTGCATTTTCATTCAGACCAACACGAAAAGACCAATAAGTGGGCAGGCAATGTGCTTATGTTTCATGTTGACGTCAACACTAAACGACTTGGGATTCAGAGTCAACTCTTTCTTTTGAGACACAATAACGTTTTACATGTTGCACTTTCAAATGTAAAACTTTGCAGGATGTTTTCATTCACTTAGAGCTGTGTTACACCCTGCATGAAAGGTAATTTTCAAAAATCCATAATAGGGGCACTTTAAAGGGTTAGTTCAGCCAAAAATGAAAATTATGTCATTAATGACTCACCCTCATGTCGTTCCAAACCCGTGAGACCTCCGTTCATCTTCGGAACACAGTTTAAGATATTTTAGATTTAGTCCGAGAGCTTTCTGTCCCTTCATTGAAAATATATGTACGGTATACTATCCACGTCCAGAAAGGTAATAAAAACATCTTCAAAGTAGTCCATGTGACATCAGAGGGTCCGTTAGAATTTGTTGAAGCATCAAATATACATTTTGCTCCAAAAATAACAAAAATGACGACTTTATTCAGCATTTTCTTCTACACCGCTTCTGTTGTGAGCGCGTTCACAACACTGCAGTGACGCCACTGACGTATGACGCTGCTGACGTGTTTTCTTTGTTATTGGGCACACCAGAGAACACATCAGCAGCGCCGTACGTCAACAGTCACAGCGGTCGCATTCACAACAGACCCGGAAGAGAAGACAATCCTGAATAAAGTCGTCATTTTTGTTATTTTTGGAGCAAAATGTATTTTCGATGTTTCAGTAAATTCTAACAGACCCTCTGATGTCACATGGACTACTTTGAAGATGTTTTTATTACCTTTCTGGACGTGGACAGTATACCGCACATACATTCTCAATGGAGGAACAGAAAGCTCTCGGACTAAATCTAAAATATCTTAAACTGTGTTCCGAAGATGAACGGAGGTCTTACAGGTTTGGAACGACATGAGGGTGAGTCATTAATGACATAATTTTCATTTTTGGCTGAACTAACCCTTTAATTCATTGTATTTTAATATTATTAGTATTATTTTATATTATATTTTTTAATATTTTATAGTTAAACATATCTTGCATCATTGTGTACTTTGTAGTTTAGAAAACAGAAGTATGCCTTGGAATCGGACCGGTATCCTGCAGACTGTTTGGAGCTCCTCCGCTCTCCCAAGGAAATGTTCTACATCCCCCTCAAGGTTGCCATGTTGTAAGTCCTGATCAGGCTTTAAATCGTTATTATGCTATCACTTTTTTTTTCTCATTTAAAAAAAGAAACGTAAGGCAGATGTTTTCATTTGCCTAACTGTCTTCCAGTTATCTGTTAAATCCCTTCACCATCCTGTCTTGTGTGGCAAAGTCAACTTGTGGGCTGAACAATGCCATTATTGCGCTCTTCATTCTCTGTACATTAAAAGGTGAGTGTTCCTTAGAACACTTAAAGGCTGTGCTTTGTTTCAAAAGTGCTTTGCAGGTGAAGGTAAAGTACATACTTCTGAGTATGTATGTAGTGAAACAGTATGCCAGTATTGGGACTGTATTGTCTTGGTATCATAGACCCACTTGCCAAGTATTGTAATACACACTGCCGTTCACAAGTTAGGGATCAATCATATTTTTCTTTTCTTTTTTAATTTAATTTAATCATTTTCAGAAAGGATAATAAGACAAAAGATTAATATTTCTATTTCACATTAATGTTCTTTTGAACTTTCTATTCATCGAGATAAGTCTATAGGTACACAATAAACCAATATCACTAGTCATCTATATCACTAGTCATCTAGTCAAAACATTGGTAATAATAAGAAATTATTTATAAGTATAAAAGTAGTATGAAATAATTATCTGTGGTTACTATATGTGGTGTTATTGTTTCTTCAGGTAGTGCCTTGTTGAGTGGGATATTGTTGGCCTTGGCCACATATCAGTCCATCTATCCTCTAACCCTGTTTGCTCCTGCACTCCTGTTCTTCCTTCAGGTGAGAGTCTGAACTCAGACTAATGCTGACACAGTTGCTCTGATGGCCAAAATGAAGCTTCTGTCTCTGTCTGTTTCAGAGGTTATATATCCCAGTGAACCTGAGGAGGAGTAGTTTCTGGTTCTTCACTCTTCAGTATGCGTTCATATATGTTGGCAGTCTGGTGGTGATCACTGGACTCTCTTTCTTCCTCCTGGGCTCCTGGGACTTCATCCCTTCTGTCTATGGATTCATGTCAGTCAGCAGTCATACGTCGTACACTTCTATTTAAATGTGTATTTATTATTCAAATATTTACTGTGTGTGTATTCCACAGATTTTCTGTTCCAGACCTGACTCCAAACATCGGACTCTTCTGGTACTTCTTTGCAGAAATGTTTGAGCATTTCCGTCTCTTCTTCATCTGCGTCTTTCAGATCAATGTCTTTTTTTACACCATCCCGCTCTCCATCAAACTCAAGTAGGTCCTGCATATACCTGAACATGAGCAATGCATTTATTTAGCATGTATAGCACTCTTATGGGTAAACAATTCAATCAAACAGGGAGCATCCGGTGTTCCTCATCTTCATGCAGATTGCCATCATCTCCATCTTTAAGTCGTACCCTACTGTGGGAGATGTCGCCCTCTACATGGCATTTTTGCCGGCCTGGAGTCACCTTTACCGATGTGAGTATCAGTTTTCATTTAAATATGCTGACAGATTTGCTACTGAAACAGATAAATGGAGTAAGGCATAGCAAAAGTGTTTTATTTATTTATTTATTTATGTTATTTTTTAACCATTTGCTACTTACTATTGCTAGTTGGAGACAGGTGATAATAAGTGACATTCTCATTCTAGAGAGCATTTTATTGAAAGAAATATTAATTATTATAATAATCAGTTGTGCTGTTTGTTCATTTTCTTAGAAAAGAAGTCTATTTAAAATTTTAAAAGTTTATTTTATCAGTTTTTAGGAGTACACATCATATAAGCTAAAAGAAAGGCAAAAGAACCTCGATTTATATTTTTTTTAATTCTCAATTTTGATTCTTTAGTAATATGAAAGTGCTTAAATTATACCTTTTATGAATTTGTACACTCTTGATGCATGATATATTGATACACTGCCATAAAAAAGGGTCAGGAAGAATTTGTTTTAAAGACATTAATACTTTTATTCAGTATGGATGCATTAAATTGATCAAAAGTGACAGTAAAAACATTTTTACGGTTACTGAAGATTTCTATTTCAAATAAATGCTGTTGTCTTGAACTTTCAATTTATTCAAAAACCTGAAAAAATTGCACTTTATGGAAAAATATTAAGCAGATTAAAAACAAGTTATTTTAAGGGGTAATAATATTTCACAAATATTAGTTTTTTTATACTGTATTTTGATCAGTTAAATGCAGCCTTGGTGAGCGTAAGAGAGTTCTTACAAAAACATTTTAAAAAATCTTACTGACCCCAAACCTTTTTTTTTCTTTTATGTGAATTAATAAAATGTGGAGTATATTCTGTTATATACATTTTATAAATATATATATATATACACACAAGTATATACACACACACACACACTACCGGTCAAAAGTTTGGGATCAGAATGATTTTTAATGTTTTTTTACAGGAGTTTCATCCTCAAGGCTGCCTTTATTTGATCAAAAATACAGGGGGAAAAAATTTAATATTGTGAAATATTATGATGTAAAATAATGTTTCTCTATTTTATATACATTAAAATCTAATGTATTCCTGTGATGCAAAGCTGAATTTTCAGCATCATTACTCCAGTCTTCAGTGTCACATGATCTTCAGAAATCATTCTAATATGATGATTTATTATCAGAGCTGGAAACTTAATATTTTTTGGAACCTGTGATACTTTTTTTACAGGATTCTTTGATGAATAAAAAGTTAAGAAGAGCAGCATTTATTTAAAATAGAAATCTTTTCTAACAATATACACTACCTTTCATAAGTTTGGGGTCAGTAAATTTTTTTTCTTTCTTTTTTTTTTTGAAAGAAATTTAAACTTTTATTCAGCAAGGATGTGTTAAATTGTTAAGAGGTGATAGCAAAGATTTATATTGTTAGAAAAGATTTATATTTTGAATCAACGCTGTTCTTTTTAACTTTTTATTCATCAAAGAATCCTGAAAAAAAAAACTGCACTTGGCAGCCAAAAGCACTGTTGTAATTTCAAACTATTTAATAAACACAAATGTAAGGAGTTAAGCTTCTCTAAAACTTTGTGGAGGACTATTATTCTAATTCTGCAGAAATATGTCGAGCTCCCAGTTGAATTCTTTGATTGCAGATTCCGTTGAAGCCTGAATAGACATGCCCTCCTTTGTATTTGTGCATCTAATTAAGGCTGAAATCTGCTAGCAAGCTTTTTAAAGAAATCAACTACAAGTATTGAATTCTAGAAATGCGCTTTTTTGTAGAAATTATTTTTTTCTTTTTTTCTCTATTTCAGTTTTGAGAAACATCTTTCTGGTGTCATGTGTGCTGTTGGCATGCTCCGCGCTCTTTCCTGTACTCTGGCATCTGTGGATATACGCTGGCAGTGCCAACTCTAATTTCTACTATGCCATCACTTTGCTCTTCAACTTTGGACAGGTAAAGAGTCTAAACTTAATAAACCATTTCACCTAAACACAACTGGAAATATAGCTGGAACGTTGTCTGTTTTGCTCATGCTTTGAGGTAAACAAAAAAGTACTGTGAAAATTCACTGTAAAGTTTACAGATTACATGAACCTAGTGTCATGTGTGTTTACACCACCACAGATCCTCCTGGTGTCCGATTATTTCTACGCCTACCTGCGTCGAGAACACCACCTGACCCACGGCCTCTATCTGAAGAAGAAAGATGGCACTGAAGCCACTCTAGTGTTAAAGTGACCTTCTGTCACATGTCTTCGAGATCTCACCGACTGCCTCACACTCTCATAACTTTCCACACTACATTTTTTTTCCCAGCTCTTTTACTCCCTCAGCTCTATTTGCCTCTCCTTTCTTTTTTTTCAAAACCTGTTACTTTCTTTTACACATTTGAGCATTTTACCTCATGTTTGAATGTTGGCACCCCCTCTTGGACCAAAGCTGTTTTGTAAGAGACTTTTTGATAATGGGGGCTGACTGAAGGTATCTGAGTGATACAGGACTTTACTGTTTTGGCTCCCATGAGGCGGGTACAAAGTTATTTTCACGTTCGATTTGCTCGTCTTTCTTTGTTTCGAAGGATTTGTTTTCTTTATTAAAGTCGATTCAAAAAGTGAGGTTATTTGGTTGGACATGCAGTTTGAAGCCATGGTCAGCAGAGGGCATAACATGAATGTGACAGACCCCTCTGCGCCTTTGTGGACATTTTATCAGTGATTCTGACATGAAGA
The DNA here is from genome assembly GCF_018340385.1 of Cyprinus carpio. Lineage (NCBI taxonomy): Eukaryota > Metazoa > Chordata > Actinopteri > Cypriniformes > Cyprinidae > Cyprinus > Cyprinus carpio. The sequence continues at coordinate 29,073,326 of NC_056577.1, read as the reverse complement.
GGTGGTTTTGTTCAAATGCTCTCTGAATGCTTTTCTTGGTTTCTTGTTTTTTTTTTTTTTTTTTTTTTTTTTTACACATTTTAATAATGCAAAAGGCATAAGAGTTGCGTAAATATTCAGATTTGGTACTTTTTGTACAACAGTTTTGTTTGTTTTGTTTATTTTCTTACAAAATGAGGGATTAAACTGCACTGAATTTTTAGTTATTTTGAAATTGGCCCATGTTTGAATTCGGTTTGATGTTCTGTATGATTCCCTTAATAATTAACCACTAATTAACCGCCTGGATTTACTTTGATCTGTGCTTTTGATCTAACACCACCAGGGCATGTGAACCTATCTACCTATCGACACCTGTATAACTCCTCCTTTTTGTGGTTAGACCTTCCTTGTAGTTTTTAGATGATGGAATTTTCCATTGCTTGTATTGTTTCCAGACTTTTAGAATGATCCACTCTTTGGCCAGGTAGGAAGACGTCAACATCCGGGTGGCTTTGATCATGAGGTCAGCTGTTTCAATGTCTAGTGTGTGGAAATCATCTCTGAAGTCATAAAGATGTAGATGCTGAAGGTTTACAAACAACTGCTTGCCATTTTATTTCCACATGAAATCACATATCTTACCATACCTGATGTTGACCTTAAATGACATTTATAACGCAAACAAATTTTCTTAAACTAATTAATTAGTAACAATTAAAATATTTTATATCATACTGTATATTAACCAAGAACCTGTTTTTTTTCCTGATTTTGAGTAAAAACAAACAAAATTAAGAAGACTTTTCAGAGAATAAATATTCAGTTAAGTTTGCTTCTCTTACTACATTATTTTGTTTATAAAAACAAACATCAGTAATGTAAGAAAATTAACTTAAAAGTTTTATATCTTGTTCAATTTGAAAACAAACTGGTGTTTTTTGACGCTGTTTAGATATTGTTAGTGGCAACAAGAAAGACTGATTAAGACTACTTTTTTTCTTTTTCTTCTGGTGGTGGTATAATACAGCATTTTGACTAAAACTACTGACTTTGACCATTCTGAGCAGTTGTACTAGCCAGTACCAATTTTTTTTTTTTTTTTTCAGTCCGCATGGTGATTATTAATTGTGTTCTTTTAAATTAATTTCTCTACTCCATTTTACCTTGGATGAACAACAGACTTAAGTTCATTAGTGTTTCTCTGTACCAAGTAAGAAACATTTGAATGGCCTGCGAAATGTGAACATGTCTGTAGTTGGCACAATTAAGGGCTTCTCTCCTGCTTGCATCAGAGATGGAGCTGCAGGGAATCTTTTTCTTAACTCAGCCATGACATTTGAAAAACTTCAATGTGTTTTCAGGAATATTTTTCTTTCATTTTGAATGCCTAAGCGGTTCAGAAATGTGCACACTGAAGTATTACGCATTACATGACCTCCATTTCACATTACTCTGGTTCCCCTTTCAGCCTGAAAGGAAGGTTTGGGTCATTTTGGTTGTCATAACGCTGATTTGAAATGATTTGTAAATTATGCAGTGATTAAAATGCCAATAAAGATTATTTCTCAGTTGTGTTGTTTTGTTAAACCATGTTGGCTCTTGATTCAGGGGTTTTATCAAAACTTGTAAAAGATCAACCCGTTATGCTCAGTGAACAACAGCAGTCTTATGATCTGTTTTCTAGGAAAAAGTGCTATTTAAACTGAGCCTGTCATGTGTTTTTATAGGAAACATGAAGAATAATCTCTCATGTCAGCAAATATTGTGTCACAGTTTAAGTATGTACAAACCATTGCTGAAATCATGACTTGATGAGTGAAGTAATAAATAGATTTCTTAGTAAAGTTTAAAGTTCTCTACATATTCTATAGATCGGGGTGGCGAAATTCAGTCCTGCAGAGTTTTGCTTCAACCCTAATCAAACACACCTGAACAAGTCAGATAATCAATGACTGAAGGGTTATGCCGCGTTCCAGGCAACCCGTAACCCGTGTTTTTCCCAACCTTCTACCCGTGAAAGTGCACTGGAACCACAGTCAAACCCGAGACTTCCCCCCCGTGGACTCGCACTAGATCGATGTACTCCCAGTTACGAGCTCTGACGTCACATAGCCCGCGAAACAACAATGGCAGCCCAAACAGACAATATTGCCTACGGATGCAGTGTTTATGCAAGTGGTACACGTTGAAAACTAGATTTTAGGACAATATAACGTTGCAATAAAATTAAAAATCTAGCTACAATTCCTTGCAACCAGGAAGTTTGGTGTGACTTGCCTGGAATTTCCAAGATGGCGCCGCCGAGTTCGGTCGCCGTCCAGGTCGCTCCGCTTAGATTGTGTTTTTATTTACTTTTTTACCTACTTTTGCTTTCTCTTTTTACACACATAACCTCTGCACTGATCACCTACGACAAAGGAACACTTTTGGACATTGGATACCGCTTCACTAACCTGTTTCAGGACACTTTATCCTCCAACCCATCGTGGCCATCTGAGATTCTCCGGAATGCCGAGATGAACAATGGCCACCTGAATAACCACCCGAGGCGACGGATCAAGAAACACCGCGGGAAACACGCTGGGGTCCGCGATAGACTGAGAAAAAGAGCTCACAGTCCTCCACTGCCGAGCATTCTGCTTGCCAATGTCCAGTCTCTGGATAATAAGATGGACGATCTTAGAGCCAGGATAAGTTTCCAACGGGACATTAGGGACTGTAACATCCTTTGTTTGTCTGAAACATGGCTCACGCCCTCGGTCCCGGACGCTGCTGTAACGCCGTCTGAAAACTTCTCTGTTTTACGGATGGACAGGACAGCCGAGGCCGGTAAATCCAAAGGTGGAGGAGTGTGTTTCATGATTAACAAGAAATGGTGTGACCCCAGGAATATCTCCACTTTGTCGCGCTCCTGCTTGCCTCATCTGGAACATTTACCTATTATTTGCCGCCCATTCTATCTGCCCCGGTAGTTTTCATTGATCATAATCACTGCTGTTTACATCCCACCACAAGCAGACACCGGCTTGGCTTTGTCCAAGCTTCACGATGCGCTCAGCGGCAACATCAACAAACATCCTGACGCTGCTGTTATCATCCCTGGGGACTTTAACAAAGCCAACCTCAGGCAGGTTATGCCTAATTTTTATCAACATGTATCCTGTCCAACCAGAGGACTGAATACACTGGATCATTGCTACACTCAGTTTAAGCATGCCTACAAAGCTCGCTCACTACCGGCTTTCGGCAAATCGGACCATGCCACCATTTTCCTCACACCGGAATATAAACAAAGGCTCATTCAAGATCCCCGGTGCAGAGGGTGGTGACTCGTTGGTCCACCCACTCAGAAGCCATGCTACAGGCTGCTCTTGATGACGTAGACTGGGACATGTTTCGGGCAAGTTCATCTGACGTCAGCGAGTTCACGGATGTAGCATTAAGCTTTGTAAACACGCTAGCCGAACAAGCTACGGATACAATATCTATAAGGACCTTCTCTAATCAGAAACCTTGGGTGGACAGTACAATCCGTGCAGCAGTAAACAAACGCACTGCTGCTTACAACACCGGTCTTTTGTCGGGAAACATGAGTGAGTACAAAGCATCGTGCTATGCTCTCCGATGCACAGTAAGAGCCATCAAACTCCGATACAGGGAATGCATAGAGTCACATTTCCAGCTCAATGACTCCCGACGCATGTGGCAAGGACTAAGAACCATCTGTGCCTTTGGAAATAAATCCTCTGCAGAGGTGAGAGCAGATCCGTCGCTGGCTGACGAGCTAAACACTTTCTACGGCTGCTTTGAAAGCAATCTGAGCAGCGCGAGACTGCCGATCAGCGCGTCAGAAAGCGACAGTCAGAGCAGAGATAATCATGTAATCACCATGTCAGAGGACGAGGTTCGGAGGGCCCTAAAGCGAGTGAACGTCAGGAAAGCAGCTGGACCAGATGGGATTTCTGGCCGTATTCTGCAGTCCTGTGCTGATCAGCTCGCTGGTTTGTTTACATCCATTTTTAATGAGTCTCTTGCTACATCGGTGGTTCCCACCTCCTTCAAAAAATCTGTCATCATCCCTGTGCCTAAGAACAATAACCCCTCTTGTCTGAATGACTATCGTCCAGTTGCCCTCACATCAATAGTCATGAAGGTCTTTGAGGGACTGGTTAAAAACTTCATCTGCTCCTCCATCCCGGATACTTTGGACCCTCTTCAGTTTGCCTATCGCCCCAATAGATCCACTGAAGATGCCATCTCTCACATCCTGCACTCTTCTCTCACGCACATTGACAGCAATAACAGGAACTATGTAAGGCTGCTATTTATCGACTATAGCTCAGCTTTCAATACTATAGTCCCCATCACGCTAGCTTCTAAACTCATGGACCTCGGCCTGAATTCTTCACTATGCAACTGGATTCTTGATTTCCTCACCGGCAGAACTCAAGTGGTGAAAGTAGGCCAGTTCACCTCTAACTCCATCACCCTGAACGTAGGAGCCCCACAGGGCTGTGTCCTGAGTCCCCTGCTCTACTCTCTCTACACACATGACTGCGTGTCTTCCCACAACATCTATTATCAAATTTGCTGATGATACTGTGGTTCTGGGCCTCATTTCCAACAATAATGAGACCGCATACTTGGATGAGGTAGTGAAATTAACATCATGGTGCCAGGGCAATTGTCTCTCTCTGAATGTGAGCAAAACTAAAGAGATGATTGTTGACTTCAGGAAGAGACAGCAGCAGCCCTATACTCCTCTAATGATCAGCGGGACCCCCATGGAGAGTGTGAGCAGATTCAAGTACCTCGGTGTAAACATCTCCGAGGACCTGACTTGGACTACCCACATCCAAACACAGGTTAATAAAGCCAGGCAAAGACTGTACCATCTGAGACAGCTGAGAAAATTCAGGGTTTCACCTGCAATCCTGAAAACTTTCTATTCAGGGGCCATAGAAAGTGTATTGACTCAGTGTGGTATGGGAACAGCTCCAGTCAAGACTGCAAAGCCCTGCAGAGAGTTGTGCGCTTAGTTGAGCACATCTCATGGGCTGCTTTCCCCTCTATGCAGGACATCTACCTCAAACGCTGCAAAAGCAGAGCTGTTAAAATAATCAAGGACTCCATTCACCCCAGTAACCATCTTTTCACTTTGTTGCCATCTGGTAAGCGCTTCCGTAGCCTGATGTCAAAAACCTGAGAGACTTAGGAGGAGTTTCTTCCCCCAGGCCATCAGGCTCCTAAACTCAAAACCAGCCTCTTAACATCTTCATGTCTCCACTTAATATTCACTTAATCAGTAAGACATTCATCATTCTCTACCTCATATTGACATACTGACAGTGTCAACCTGTTTGCACATTCGCCTCTTGTACATTCCTGTGTATCTTAATATTTAAGACTACAGTATAATGCACATATGCACATTGCCTCTTGTACATCCCTGTGTATCTTAATATTTAAGACTACAGTTTACTTTCATGCACATTATTTTCCACTATATATTTAATTCTACAGTATACATCTTTTTATATATTTTATATTTTATTCTTATATTTTTATTGTTTACTTTTATTTCATTCTTTCATAGCTATATTTATGTATATTTTCATCTGTGTTATATTCTTTAATAATTGCACTGTCCATGGAGCGGACCTGACTCACATTTCACTGCTGGTTATATATGCTCTATATAATTGTGTATGTGACAAATAAAAATCTTGAATCTTGAATCTTGAAACGCTACAAAGTCGTGAGTCGTGGTTTGAAGTCGTGACTTACGGGCTCAAAAATCTGCCTGGAACGCAGCATTAGTAAGAAGCTACAGGCAGGTGAGGATTAATTAGGTTTGAGCTGAACTCTGCAGGGCCGCGGCTCTCCAGGACCGGAGTTTGCCACCCCTGTTATAGATGCTTTAGACCAGGGGTGCCCAAACTTGGTCCTGGAGGGCCAGTGTCCTGCAGAGTTAAGCTCAAACCCCAATTAGGGTGTACTCACACTAGGCTTTTTGAACCGTGCCCGAGTGCGTTTGACTAGTGTGAGCGCTCCTTGCCTCCGTTTAGCTGGCCCTGGCCCGGTTGGAAGAGGGGGGCCAGGGCACGGTTCGGTTGGGCTCAGGCGCGGTTACGCATGCAGTGTGAACACTAACTGACCGCAAACATATTCTATTACTAAAACTACTACACTACACTTTTCAGTTAAATTATAAATTAATTATATTAATTATTCGGCAGAATATTAGCAAAAGCGGTTTTCTCCGTTATCTCATACATGACGTAAGCGTGCTCAGGCCCAGAATGTTTAGTGCAAGTGTGAGTGCAGGGGAGGGGGATAATCGCGCTCGGGCTCGGTTCAAGGCAACCATGCCTAGTAGACACAACTGAAACAGCTAACCAAGCTCTTACTAATAATACTAGAAACTTCCAGGCAGGTGTGTTGAGGCAAGTTGGAGCTAAACTCTGCAGGACATCGGCCCTCCAGGACCGAGTTTAGGCACCCCTGTTAGAGACAATTAGACACACCTAAAACAGCTGACCAAGCTCTTACTAATCATACTAGAAACTTCCAGGCAGGTGTGTTGAGGCAAGTTGGAGCTGAACTCTGCAGGACACTGGCCCTCCAGGACCGAGTCTAGGCACCCCTGTTAGAGACAATTAGACACACCTAAAACAGCTGACCAAGCTCTTACTAATCATACTAGAAACTTCCAGGCAGGTGTGTTGAGGCAAGTTGGAGCTGAACTCTGCAGGACACCGGCCCTCAAGGACTGAGTCTAGGCACCCCTGTTATAGACAGTTCGAAAGCATTTTGTAGTTATGTACCTTTATATGTTTACGTCAATGGGAGCTTTATAAGTCTCGCTAATTAATGCAGGGATTAAAGTTATCCGTCACTACGGCGGATTTTCGTTTTAATTGCCGCGAGTCTACGACAGATTTCCGTCAACTGGAAAAAAACTGAGGGGAAAAGAAACATGTAGCCCGTTGTTGTTGTTCTGCCGGTGTCCTAACATTTAATCTTACCCCTCAGATTTTCCTACCAGGGTTTACTGTGCATGCGAACATCAATATTGTGTCCTTTTTTCATGCTGAACAACAATATTTAATGTATCTCCATTACTGTAAGGGTAGGTTTAGGGTTGGGGTAGGTGTAGACTTTAATAAAACAATCTAATAGGTATGAAAAATTATTTATTGTTGGTTTCCTGTAGCTGTATCCCTTCTAGCCATGTGCTTCGGATGTGTGCGCTCAGAAAACACTATATCAGAAGTTTAAACTGAAATGGCTTTAAAACGCATGATTTCAGCACAATAGACACGATAATCAAAACCAAATAGATGTTTTTTGGCAGAGTATTTGAGGTATGAGTAAGGTACAGCCCTATTCTAGAAAAGGGGGCGGGGAGCAGCAGCTCGTTTGCATTTAAAGATACAGGCACGAAAAGAGCGTGATTCTGCTTCCTATTGAAATATGTCTGTTTTTATGTGTTTGAAGACCAGAGAAGTAGGTCATTTGTCATCTAGCCAATATTCTTTTGTACGTTTTAAATATCCTGTGCATAAGCGCTTAATCGTTTATATCATGTGGTTTTGGCCAAGTGTATTAAACAACATAAAAAACTATAGTTTTATAGCGCCCATATAGTAACAATAAACGTTATATAACCTGTAAAAGTTGATGAAAGCGTGTAATGCGAATGCTGTTCTATTGACAGACAAAACACAGATCTCCTCATTCGCCGGCCAAAAACCTTGTTAACTCCATTTCAGCTTGTTTTTCATATAGGTTAGCATAATGTTAAGTGCAAGTGTCTGATACAATACCAACAATGACGACGCAGAGTTGTTTAATTATTTTCTCCCCTTTCTTTCTTTTTTTCCCCTGTATTTCGGTATAGTGTGCCATGGAATTGTTTTATTTATCAACACCCCCATCACCCCAAATGAATAAAAAGTGCGTTTTTGAACAAATCTAGTGATTCATGATTACCCATTCATAAAGACAGTCACTTGCTTCATTCCTGAATGAATCAGCCGTTCAAACGAATCAATCCTACTGCCGGTTTACCCAATTGTATTTCGGCACCACGGGTTGCCAACTGGCGGAAAACACTGCATATTTCATTTCGTTCATCGTCAAGTGCGCTCGTTCCTGTTTGTGTTGTCAATCTGGCAACCTGCGTGCGTCAAGTCTGAGGAGGAGGGGCCGGGTGAGGAAAAAACCCCCCTCCAATATTTTGAATGTGGACTGCAATACCTAGTTCAACCACTCAGTGTCAATCCTACATACAGCACCTTTAAAGCCTCTGAGCCTGCAAGTTCCTTTTGTGTTCTTCTGTGCACCCTCTGTAGTACAAATTATTATTTTTTATTAATTCTAATTTCATATGATTGAAAAAAAATTTCTCCTAATCAAATTTTTATAAAATTAAATTAAAAAAAAATAAAAAAAATGCTTATAATTTTTATTTTTTTTTTTTTTTTTTTTTTTTTTTTTTTAATTTGACAGATGAAAATGATGCCATTTGCAAAGGTAAAAAGAAAATACCCATGTAAGTCACTTTAAGGAGTCACATGTCACTTCTTATTAGGAAGGATCATTTTTGATCAGACTTTTTGATCACAGATCAGAAGTTGCTCTTAATTTTTATTTTTTTTTTAATTAGGAGGACAAGCACTCCTAATTACAAGTAGAAAAACACTGCTCTTAAACTGGGTGTGTGACAGGTTTTGCTGTGGAATGGGGTTTGGCTGAGGAAAAATCTGCAGTCAAAATTTTTTTTTTTTTTTTTTTTTTTGCTTTAACCCCTGTTAATGACGGTGAAACAAGGTTAAGTGCAAAAAACGAATGTTGAAATTTGAGCAATGATGCCCCACCTGCTTCAGTCTGCCAAATACTTTAAGCTGTCTTGACTGAAATGAAGAGATTTAGCATGCACAATGCACAAACATAGCCCATGTTTTTTTTTTTTTTTTTTTTATGTGTTAGCTTCCTAGCATTTGCCTTAAATTACATTACAATAATTTTGTGTAAGTTATTACTGGGAGACATCAATCAAGCCAAGTGAAAGTCAGAATGACTCTGCATAAACTGTTTTTCAAATACTCCTTTTTCATTGTTTCGGTGTCCTTTCACCTCTTTCAGTGGATTAAATTAATACTTAACCAAGAGTTGTTAAGTAGATTTCATCATATTTATCTTATTTGAATATTGATCTTTAGCTATAAAATTGTCAAATTGTCAGTTGTAATAAATCATGTTAATATTTGATAGCTTTCTTAGACATTTAAATAATTGAAATTCTCTGTCACTGGAATCCAGGTTAGGTAATACTTCACAATATGGTTGTATAAGTTAACATTAGTCAGCACATTTGTTAACAGAAGTGAACAGTGTAGTTAAAATGAACTAAAACCATGAGACATATTTAGCATTTGTTAATCTTGGTCATTGTTAATTTCTACAAACGATTCAAAACATTTTTTAAACATTTAAAGTTAATATATAATGAATTATAGAATGTCTATACATTAACACAACCCAAGCTGTAAAAGTGATTGTTTGCTGTTAGGTTATGATACCTAATTCAAACAAATGTTAACATAGAACCTTATGTAAACAAACCCAAGTTTGCGTAACACCGCAATTGCTTCTTTTTCATTCTCGTGATTTCTGTGCAAATTGTGGATGATGTTGCATAAGCATTTACATAACTTTAGAGCTACCATGACAACAGCACAGGACTTGTTGAATCAGACTTTCATGTTGCCATTCTTTTGCTCTTGAGCTGATGAAGCGACACATTGTGATAACACAGACTTGGTTCTCTTTGTGAGTGCTGCTGACTCTTGGATAGACTAAAGAGAAATGCTTTCGGAAGCCTTTTGAATAGGGCCCCACATTCTGCCTAACTGGAAACTTGTTGAGTCATAGTGTAAAAAAGGCTAAAATGAAACATTTGGTCAATGACAAAATGCTTGTGTTAAACCCACTCATTAGATAGGAAAATTTATCAATTTAAAATTAAAAATAATTTAAAAATATAAATATTTGAAACTATTTATCTCTGGATTAATAATTCCAATATGTGTAGTCTATCTTAAAAGGTACCTATTATGCCCCTTTTTACAAGATATAAGATATAAGTCTCAGATGTCCCCGGAATGTGTCTGCGATGTTTCAGCTCAAGATACCCCACCGATCATTTATTATATAATTTTAAAAATGCTTATTTTAATAGGAAGCAGAATCACGCTCTTTTCGTGCCTGTATCTTTAAATGCAAATGAGCTGCTTATCATGTCTATTGTGCTGAAATCATGCGTTTAAAGGCCATTTCAGTTTAAACTTCTGATATAGTGTTTTCTGAGTGCACACATCCGAAGCACATCGTATAGAAAGTGGCTGTCACACGCAGGGTTGCCAGGTTTTCACAAGAAACCCACCCGATCGCTACTCAAAACTATCAAAAACACATCCACAGGATAAAAATCACATTATATTAGACTCTCCAAAACCCGCACAACAATTATTTTAGTCATTTATAAGTAAAGACTTATGTATTTATTGGCCCTGAGCCAGAGTGATGTTCTGTCATGAACATTGTTGTCCTTGCTGTCCAACTAATTCAACTATAATTGACCAGTATGATAATGCATGCATTGTCATTCATTTCAACACTATGCTTTCAGCAAGATGACGGCTTAGTCCTGTCACCTCACAAGTATTTCCATAATACAAAGAAATGCACATTTGACAAACTGAAAATTCTAAATTGTCCATATCTGACATATATATTGCATGCTGGTATACATTCCAGTACTTTCAGACCCTTTTCTACAGTACATGTTCTGCTTTTTTATCCAAATGTCTCTCGCACACTCCAAATGCACATTCTGATAAGATAGCATAATCAAGATGGTTGTATTCCATATAAGTGTGTTTGTTTAAGTTGGCTGGTTTTTGGGGAGTTTGAGCTTGTAAAAAATATGTGTGCTTTTCTCATCTTTATTCACAATCTCCTTTGTAAAGCATTTTGGTTCAGATGTGTGTTCATTGTACTCAAAAAAACAACATAAGCATCATTTCATGCAATAAAAACCTTTAAAAGCAGATGCATTGTTTGATGTAATGACAACAGTTTGCAAAATTTGTGCACAGAATGACAGAGTTTGAGTGTAAAATTACACCTAAATAAAAAACTAATAAGATTTACTTTTTTTAATTACAAAGAAGAACATTACATTGATAGTATGGACATAAATCTTTAATACAGTGAGCTACATATTTAATTACAGCTTATTTTTTGTAAATTTACATAAATTTGTACATAATTTAAGAAATACTTTATAAATAATAGTAATTTTCTTGTATAAAACATGAAAATTACTGTAATTTGTAATTAATGGAATAATATTTAAAACAACAGTCAAGTTGTTAAATTACAGATATTGTTTGTAATTTTACTAAGTTTTGAATATTATTTAAAACAACAGGAAAGTACTGTAAAAATGTTAGCGTTTTTTTTCTCATAAAAAAAGACTTTTTTAAAGCATAAACAACATCCTCAAAATTATGCAGTTAAAATGTTCTAGCTTTGTTAACATCATATTATGAGTATGTTTTATAAAAAAAACATTCCATCATGTCAGATCTCAGTGATATCCTTATAATGTTTTCCTAATGTGACTGAGAGAATGTTCTTCCTTTGTTATCATGAAAAGGTGTGCCAGTGTTTATCAAGAATATTGTATAATCTGTTACCTAAACAACAGCCTCAAAATGATGCAGTTAAAATGTTCTAGTTTTGTTAACTCATCATGACATTATGATAAAGTTTTATTAAAAAAAATGTTCCGCTCTCTTCTTCCTTGATTATGTTCTTATAACATCTCCTAATGTGGCTGAGAGAATGTTCTTCATATATTATTAAGCAATATTATGCCAACATTTTATTATTAATATTGTATAATCGGTTACCTAAATAACATTTTCAAAATGATGCAGTTAAAATGTTCTAGCTTTGTTAACTTATCACATTATGAGAAAGTTTTATAAAAAAAAAATAATAAAAAAAAACATTCCGTCCTCTTCTTCCTCAATTATGTTCTTATAACATTTCCTAATGTGGCTGAGAGAATGTTCTTCATATATTATTATGCAATATTATGCCATCATTTTATTAATAATATTGTATGATAACATCCATAAAATCTTACAGTTAAAATGTGATATATTTGTTTTCATTTAACATCATAGGAACATTATTTGAAATGAAAAAAAAAAAACATCCTTAAAATATTCTTTAACCATTACATTCAAATGTTTCCTTTAAAACATTAACCAAACCTGTACAGAATGTAAGCTTAATAAATTCTGGGAACGTTCCCTGCTAGCTGGGGCTTCACAATCCTTAATTGATGTGAAATGATCACAATGCTCCCAATACAGCATGTTCTTCAGTTAAATGTTTGGTAGATAGCCAAGAGCAAGTCCTTCCAAACCCTAAAAACTCTTATCAATGCCTCAATCAAAGCTGCAATGATTTTTGCCACTGCATTGCACAGACAGTTTAGACATGGTTCGCTGGCAATTCTTTTTTTTTTTTTTTTTTTTTCAGAACTCAAAAGTCAGAAAGATCTTTATTACCAAGTATGTTTACACACACAAGGAATTTGACTTGGCGTCAGGAGCGTCCCATGCAGAAGAAAGTATAGTACAAACATGCATGATATACACAGATGAAATACAACATAAAAGATATAAGAACAGAATATTAAATAATGCACTATATACAGTAGAAATAAAGTGATACAACATATAACTGTTTAAATAAATGAACAGATATTATTTATAAGTGTACAATTTACATAGTTTTATGTTGTTTTGTGACATACCATTTTAGACCCATTGCAATGGTAACCATTGAAATTCTATAGCATTCTTTGAAATGCCTTGGAGCTCTATGTAAATATCTTGGTGTATGGCATATCTCAAAATACCATGGTATTGCCACAGAATACTATATTGTGTTTGTCCTTCATCTGAACTGTATAAACAATTTGAATTTATGATTCCAGTCCACAGGCAACATGGTTCCCTTTCTGAGGTGTGATTATATTTCTAGACATGCTGTTCTACTTCTTAGTTACACATTGAAGTTGCCAAGCAGGCACTGTTCCCTTGTACTATTTAATAAAGCATCTCCTTTCATAACTCAACAAAATGTAACCCAAATACACCCACGAGAAAAGACCTTGAATGAGGATTTAAGTAATTAGTTCCTAACAATGGAAACTTTCTTTCTCTTTTGAGGAGGGTGGGGGTCAAAGAAAGCAACACAGAAGTCAAGCATCATCTGACCTAGTAAGCATGTCACCAAGTCACGTACAATTATTGTTTTTATGTTGTAATTAAAATATAAGGATTGATGTAAAGGGTTTACAGCTATACTTTTACAACAAGCACATTGAGCAGCATGTGCAAAGTTCAGTACATAAGGAATATAAATCAGAAAAAGAGGGTCAGGAACCGGAAGCCCGCTAGCTGTGAGTCACCTAACCAAGTAACCATATTAGCCAATCAGAAAAATTAGTTTTCATGCTTTATCTAGAATATGGCCATTAATTTAAGGAGAAAAGAGCCGGTGCTATCAAAATGAAAAACATATGTTCGGGGAAAAAATAAAACAGACAAATACAGATATAGACAGATATACAAACCAAATGCACAGACAAATACACAAACCACGAATATAAATGAAATACACAAAACTTAAGCAGTTCCCATTGCTGTCAGTCATGAAGTAGCCTATATTCTGACTGTAATATAAACATTTAGTTTTTGTCTTGTTAATAAAGAATCTTACATAATTAATTCACAATTTTATTAAAAGAAAGGCTAACATAATTTTTATGGGGCCATAAAAGGTAATAACGTTCTGTATTGAAGATTGCTTTGAGATTTAACATTACTTTCCTTGAGCCGTTGCGATAGTAATGATATAGCAGCGACCCCTTAAAGCCGCTGCGTTTGCTGATTGGCTGATGTGGAGCGAGAGCTAGATTCAGGCCAATCAGAGATGAGATCATTGTCAGCGAGTGGAAAACTACAGGCTAGAAGACGCTCTTTCGTCAACCCTCTCCCAACCAATCATAATTCTAATCGTCGCGTCTTCGCTCTATGATTGGTTCGCACGGGAGGACGGGTGAAGAAGAATTATAAAATACATTAAGCGCACGAGGATCGTGGGGCTGTAAAGCTGTAGGATCTCGCTTTACATCCCCACAGAAGCGCATTAGGAGAAAGCTGCGTGTGTATTTTAACTTTCGATTTAAATTCTCAACAAAGCCGCTCTACTTCACCATCCAAGGCTTCGCTGTCTTCGTGAACCGCGAGTTATTCGGATCTCGGAATTTGCATTGCAGGTAACGTTACGTGCTTTTTCTACATTCAATTCGTGATGGTCTGTGCTAATCACGCTAATGTAAGTTAACGTTGCATTAGGAAATTTGATATCGTAAGATATTAATTGCTGCATATTTTGCACTCATATCACCTCATGGATAATTTTAACTCATCTTTGTTCTTGTTTCCTTAATTTGGTGTTGCGTCGTAATGTGTCCGTAGGCAGGGTATGGAAAGTGTCTCCTGGTCATGTCTGGCCAGTGCACAGCGCACTTACAGATATGAAAAGGGCACGACTGAAATATAAGCATCTGTGTTACGCAGCAGACGGTTACCGGCTTTCCTGTAATCTTCAGTAAAAGCAATCCAGTGAACCTGCAGTCTCGGGTGTCTGTTAAAGCTATTCGTGCATCTTACCAGGGACAGTGAGGCTCGCTGCGATGAAGAAACGATGACGCGAAACGCATGCCGACTGCCCTGGAAAGCTCTATGGAGCGCAAATACCTCAATTATGAAATGCATGATCAACATTAAAGTAAAAAACTGATGAAAGAAATGTCATTCATAGAATGTCAGGGACTGATGGCTTCAGTCATCATTCACTTCCATTGCATTTCTACCCATGTAAAGAAAGTAAATGGGTAAGACTGTCATTCTAAATAACATCTCCTTTTGGTTTTTTCACATTTGGAAGTGCATAAGCGTGAGTGTATGATGACAGTGGGTTTATTTTTGCGTGAACTATGCCTTTAAGTGTAGGCACACGTGAAAGCGTACGGTTTAGTTCCTTGAATGGACTTCAGAGCTGAGCTGTGCGCGTGGGTCGCTGTCACGGTGACCTACTTGTCAGTCAAAAATTATTCGCTATTAGCAAGCCAGTGGGAAAAACGAAACAATCGTTTTAAATTCAGTGAGACAAAATGAGCAGTCTAGCTTTTTAGTTAACACGTTGGTAAAGTCGTAGTCACACTTGAGTTTAACGCGGCGCGCTAACGGTTTCTAAACCTTGAACTCGAATGACATTGATTCGTTTAAGTCCTTTTTTTTTTTTTTTTTAATGAGTTTGGAACTGAAGCTTTTTTTTTAACCGCAGTCTCATAAACCAGAAAAGAAATCGTGTCTTATGTCCAGAACAGAAATTGTCTCGCACGTAACTTACTCAGACACACACGCCCCCTGGACTCCATTCAGGTCCGTAAACTCAGCTACGTGCGTTATACATGTATATACTGAAGTTAAACATCAAGCAGAGCTTTATATTTAAGTGTGTTTGTGTATTATTACTTGTACTTGACATCTGGGACGTCGTGCGGTTACTATTCATAATGACTCTGCGATTTAGACGCTGGCGCGAACCGCTTTAAAAAGGGCGCTGTCACTTTAAAAAATTCTGCACACTCATGGTTACGTTGAACTTCTCCTGTTATGTAATAATACATCAGTTAATTCATAAGAAGTACTGGCTGAAGCTTATAGTTTGCCTTACTGTAATGCAGATTATATAGGGTCATCTAGTAGAAGAGGACAATATTAGTCACCATTATTAGTCATGATGACTATGAAAGTGGAAAGCAGATGATGTCATCTAGTATTGTGTATCTTGGGAGGGGGTTTTATGGTCATGTTTATAGCTTTTTCAATGCACCATTTGTTCTCTATTTGCATGTAACAGGTGAGCCACCATGGAGCTGCACAACAAAGACACATTTTCTGAGGATATCCTGCCTGTTGTCATTGTTGGTAAGAGTTGACATTATATATTTGTTGTATTTGAGCTTTGTGTGGTTAAGATGTGCTTCACTGAGTTCATGTGACATGAGACACCCTATATTCCATGAGCACTCACAGTTGTTAATGCACTTTCTGCATGCATAATGCATGCAAAATCTTCCTTTTTTTGTTCTATTGTTTCTCTCTCGTTGTTATCTTTGTTCTAGAGTGTACTTTTCGAAACAATTTGAAATACTGTATTGTAGCCAAGGTCAAGTATTTACTAACGGCCAGGTTCAAATGGAATCTGTGCATGCAGAACTCTACAGAAAGCTCAGCAGCCTTGCACAGAATTGGAATGCATGTTTATTCACATGCATGTGCATGTTCTGCACATCCAGCACTCCATGCATTTATTCAATATTTTGGCTACTTTGATAATGCTTTCATTTACCATGTTTAAATGCAAAATCATATCAGATTAAAAACAGTGATAACTTGTTCTTTTGCAGTTCCTTAAAGCTTTAACAGCTTTTTGGTCAATAACTTGATTTTATTTAGTCTGTGTGATAATTTTGTACTTGCTGGACATTCTGGCCCTCTAGGATTAACCAGTAATGTTTTTCATTGGTAAATCACTTGGAATAAAAGCTAAATGAAATTCCGCAGAGATGTGCAGTTTGAACCTCTTAATTTTCACACCAAATAATCATCTGAGATATGAATAGTTGTTTGGAAGATATTCTAGAGCATTTCCAGTATTCACATGCACGGCTGTGTTTCAGGTAATGGACCATCAGGGATTTGTCTCTCTTATTTGTTGTCGGGATACACACCTTACTTTTCCCCCGATGGCTTCCATCCCAACCCAATTTTGCATAACAAGCTGACAGAGAACCCTAATTTGTCTTTGTTTGACCAGGTAATGCACATACATAATCCCCCTACACACATTTACCACACCTATTTACATAACAAGTGCTGATTAATTGTATTGTTTCTCACCAAAAGTCTATAGATTACTACAGAGATTAAGGCCCCGATATACTTAAACAAAATCGAAGCACAAACTGATGTCTCATCATTTCAGACAAAATCAGGCCAAAACAAAGTTAGTTTTGTGTTAGTATTGGGAGTTTGAAATGGCTTGTGATAGCGAACTCTCAGGAAAAGTTTGCTCCGGCTGCAAAACACCTTCGTGCTACCACTGGTCCACGGCGATTACGTAATGGGTAGTTCTGCTGCTTTTTTTTTTTTTCATGTTTGATACTGTAAAGCTGCTTGCTTTTAAGCAATAAAGTGCCATATAAATACACATTTGCAGATGTCGTACAAACATACCCGTGTTGCTGTGATCAGATGCTTTCTTTAAAAACATGCTTGCTGTTCTCTCATTTTTGTTGTTTATTTTGTTACTGAGAGGAAAGTGAGCAGCACATATTTACATATTCATCTAAACGTTGCTCTCTTCAGTCTGGGCGGCATCAGGATGTTCTATAACAGTATACCGCTGCTCATGTATTTCGAAGTTCGTTTTACCCATAAACGAAGAACGAAAAAGAACTTCGCTGTGAGTATATCGGGGCCTTTAAGACAATAGTGGAAGAATGTAAGAACACACATTCTCATGTTCAAGTACAGGAAACAAACCCAGTTTTGTTTTAAAATGTGCCTGTAGGATCTGGAGTACCTGTGTGAGGGTGTAGAGGGCCGTTCGTCAAACCCTGTGGCTGTGCTCTTCGATGCCCTCCTTCTTCCAGATGGAGACTTTGGGGTGGATTGCGCCTCCCCGCTGATATGGAGACATGAGCCGGAAAGGGCCACACCTCACCTTGTACTGGGAAAGGGACCACCTGGAGGGGCCTGGCATGTAAGTAACCACACCTAGAATATTTCTGGCTTCTGATCTAATGCCTCAGCAGTCATATTGTTCTCTTTTTCAGGTTAACTCTACTGTTGTTATTATTGTTATTTTAAAAGGGTGAATGTCACAAATACATACACGGGTCTCGTTTCACTCCAGAATATTTCAAGACATTTTCCAAAGTCTTATGCTTATTACTGTCATGTGATAAAGAACAGTGAGTAAAACATAGAAGTAAAACACTCATATGTATTAGTTATGTTTACCATAGGTTAAAATATGAAATATCTTCAAGAAAGGTTTCATGAGGTTCCTACGAATACACAAGTCAGTGTTTCCCACACACTTACACTCTGTGTGTGTCGCCACTTCCCCTGGGGGAAATATAGATGTATATAATGTAAATATAAAATAGAAGACAGGTTTATTGAAAGTGCAAATTAACTCTCTGCCAACAGGAGGCGCTTTAAGAGGCAGAAATAGTGTTTTCCCCGGTGACGGCTGTAATCAAAGCAGCGCTGCGCTCATGAACACTACTTTATCAAGCATTATAGGAAAGATGAAATGAAAATGACATCAAAACTTTTCTGAAGACAATTTTTATATAAGAACAGCCGTGCCACGCTTTGATTTTGAAACGTTAAGTGCTCATGTTTATTCAGAGAAGTCAAAGCATTTTGGAAAATCTATTTGTGGCGGTCAGTGCTGATATTGTGGCGAGCCGCCACAAATAAGTCAATGTATGGGAAACCCTGCAAGTACAGCCCTGTGGGAAGAAAACATAGATGGAACACTGTCTTCTATTGAAGTTTTCCTGCTTCATACCAAGATGTGAAGTTGTTTCTTATGCTTGATGCCTGCAGGCGATGGAGGGCTCAATGTTGACACTAAGCTTGGCTAACTGGATGGAACTTCCTGGTTTGAAGCTGAAGGATTGGATGAGAGATAAACGAAGGTATAAAGAAATGAAACTGAAACATAAAATCAGTCTAGAGAACAAAGGGCTTCTCTTTCATACAACATTCATTTTCATACAAGATTTATGATAAAAATAAGATTCCTCCATTAAGTTAGTTCTAGAATTAAACTGAAACTATAAGGTGATTTGCAGCTGCTCTGTGTACATTTTTCTTGTAACATTGTTTTCTTTTTCTGTGTACATTTTTACATTGTTCTTTTTTTTCTTTTCCTAACATAATTTGAGTAGTATAACTAAGTGAGCAATAATTATCTTAATTTCTTTTAAAAATGTAAATAACATGGTTTTGAGCCACAATGAGTATAAACATTTTATAATGTTACAAATGTTTAAAATGATTAAAACGGATCATCTAACATACTGGTTTGTGTGTGCAGAAATTTACGTAATGACCGGGCCACACCAGCAGAGATTGCGTCGTACTATCAGCACTATGTGTCTAAAATGGGTCTGGAGAAGAGCTTTGCTTGTGGCACCACCGTGACCTCAGTGTCTCGGGTTTCCCTTGAATCTGGCCGCTCCGTTTGGAAGATCCAAGGCCTCCAGAGAAGAGCAAGTAGTGGTGAAGGAAATGAAGTAATTGAAGTCCCTTTCTCAGTCTATGCAGAGAACGTGGTGCTTGCCACAGGAACTCATGACATCCCAGCCCGTCTCGGCGTGGATGGTGAAAACCTTCCCTTCGTTTGCCACAGCTTCTGGGAGCTGGAGGCCGCCATTTCCTCAGGCCGTTTGGACCGTGCCTCAGAGCCGGTTCTTGTGGTTGGTGCTGGGTTGACGGCGGCAGATGCCGTTCTCGCAGCTCACCACTTGAACACACCTGTATATCACGCCTTTAGGCGACCTGTGAGTGATCCAGCGCTCATCTTCAACCAGCTGCCCAAGCTCCTCTACCCTGAGTACCACAAAGTGCACCAAATGATGAGCCAACAGCAGCACAAAGTTGGTGAGAAGGTGGTTAATCTGTCCAACCAGCCTCTTTCTTCACCCGTTGATGGCACCAGCCCGTATACCCGTTACCCTGGTTACCTCAGTTTCCCAAAGCACCATGTAGCTGCCTTCAAACCTGATGGAAAGTGTGTGCTAGAGGATGAGAGAGGGCTACAGACAGTGCTGCAAGTCTCAATGGCGCTCGTTTTGATTGGTGCCCATCCCAACCTGTCATTCCTCCCAGAACATGGTCGCCCACTATCGCTGGACTCAAAAGAGCCAATCAGTTGTCGGCGGAACCCGCTAGATGTGGATCCATACACGTATGAGTGCGTGAAGGAGCCAGGGATGTATGCCATGGGTCCACTGGTGGGTGAGAACTTTGTGCGGTTCCTGAAAGGCGGAGCTTTGGCCATAGTGTGTGACATCGTCCAAAAACAAAGAAAAAAACGTCAAGAGAAATGCACAACAAGCTCATTGAATATTCAGCTGAGCAACTGCACACTGGAGGCATGAAAAGACATTGATTTTAAAGGGGTGAAAAGAGATTTTTGATATATAGCTATTTGGTACTTCCAGTATCCTTCAGAAATGCCACATACATGGTGGAAAATGCTCAGTGGTCCTGACACAGAGGAACCAGTTGTTGAACAGTTCCTGACTGTTCCGGCCTCCCACTGCAAGTGCTTACATGTAGACGTGCAAATGCACTGACACAGATCTGTGCTGTTAATGGCTAACTAACCCGCCTCTAAACATTCATCTGGGTTTACAGACACAGGGTGCTTTAACACTTCAGGGATTTATTTGTCCATGGCTGCTCACTCGAAACATTACTCATGTTCTCACAGCAATCATGTTCTGTTGTGCCAAAATATTAACATTTGTAATATCCGTGTTTTCAAATCTAAAAATTCCTTCATGTAAGGAAAACACAAAACTAATCTTTGCCAAGCAAATGATGCTGTTGTATCAATGTTTGTCTTAACACTCTTACTGTTGTCTTCAATGAATGTATAAATCATAGTGGACCTAAAAAAAATCAGAAAGATCATTGTAGCATTTCAACTTTTTGTCTTCCGTACATTGCCTTCCCAAGTAAAGCATGCAGTTGTAGTGAATCCATTGGTTATACCAGCAAACCAGACTTGAGTGTCTAGAATTAGGGCTCTTAAAAGTTTAAGACGTCCTTGTTTCATGCTGCTGTTACTAACCCAAGTCAAACCTCAGAGAGGTCAGGCTGCACTTACAAAACTGACCACAAGAGAGCCTTTGCACACCGTTGATGGAAGCTAGCAACACTGCATGAGACCTAATGATCCATCGCGACATTATTTGAATGTATGATTAATCCAACATAAGCTTATTTACCAATGTGTTAACTGTCATGGGCCAAATATATGGGCTCGAGGACCTTTTGATGCAATGAGTAAACTGTACATTTATTTAAAATTTTGTAAAATTTAAATGCAAATCAAATGCATATCTTGTTCCTTTATGAAAATGATTCTAGATTCAACATTGTGATATGAAACTTTTGTTTTTTTTTATCTAAAAACTAATTCTGCTGTATTGCTTGCATGTACATTATGATCCCTGGCAGCTCCGATTAAACATGTTTGTTTCAAATAAATGTTAAAATAGTTTGTACTTTCTTGAAAGAAAAATATGTGTAGTTTATCAACATGGGTTGCAGTCAAATACTGTAAAAAAAAAAAAAAAAAAAAAAATGGAGCCTGGAAACAATACTGTGCCTTCATGTGTCTGTCTAGAGCTGCTACTTTTACTGCGCAGTTTTAAGACTGTTGGTCTAAAAAGTGCAAAGTTTTTATAAATTTGTTTAATACATTCTTCATACTTTTCCATCCACAAAAGTGTCACAAGATAACAATATGGCTTCTGCATGTTGGTTAAACAACACTGATAGATGCATTCTATTATTTCTTCATAGAACTTCTTCAAGTCAAAAGTTCTTAATATTTTCTTCTATTGCTCCACTGCTTTTTTAAATAAGTGGTAATATGAAAGAAAAATATTGTATAGATATATACATATTAAAATGATGTAAAAAATAGTAGACTGGTATGCAGTAATATCACATATATTGCAAAACATTACTAAAGTTTCACCACTAGATGGTAGCAAGCGCCTACTACAGCTCAAGGACATCTTTAGTAGCGCTGCAGTCATGTTTAAAATGCCTTGTAAGGTGCTAAATGTATTTTAATGTAATTTTGTTATGCTAATACCCAGCATAGCTGAACTGATCTGCAACACTCAGAATACAGTGACTTTGTGAGTCTGGATGTCTGTGCTATGAGTGGGCACACGAGGCTGTGTTGGAAGCTCTTTGCATCTTTGCAGACTGCTGAACAAGGTGACCTCCGCTCTCTCACAGACAGACAGGTGGCCGCTGGAGGACGTGATGCTGAATTTATCATGTCTGCGTTGCTATGAGACCTGAGCTGAGAGGTGGACTCATTTCCTAATGTCAGGTAACAGCACAAGGCTCAGCAAGATCACAATGATGCTGACTCAGATGATATGAATCCATGAAAACCAGCTCACTTGTGTATAGATAGATATAACAGTTCTGTGTGTTCTGATTCATCTTTATGGAAAGCACATTTTAAATTGCTTAAGAAGAGAGAGTCTAGCAATTGTGTACAGCATGTAGTAATAAGTAATCCACTAAATGGTTTTAACAGGTTTAATAATTATAAATAAATGGTTAAAAAGAGTTTTACTTGTTCGCCTTAAATGTTTTTAAAAGTACAAATATTTCATATTGTCTCTAAATAATTGTTATGAGGCCATATTTATTTAAATATTGTATGTTGATGACGAAAGTAACGGAAAAGCACGAACATTTCCGAAGTACTCATGCTCCGCCCCTTTATTGAGTTCGTGGCCAGCCGATCCACACAAACGGGTTAGAAAGCGCAAGAGCGAGCGAGTGAGCCAGGAGTAAATGTTTACCACTGACTCCGTGGAATCTATCAGGAGTCGAAACTTTAGTCAGGTTTTGCTGTATTAATTTTACCCGAAAAGCTCTTTCAAACGGCAACCGCTCAAAATAATCACCAGAAAGGATATATCAGCGGCTTGATCGACTGAATGAAACCATGAGGAATAAAAAACACGGCGGTTGTCGCGCTCTAAACTAACGTGACTATCGATCCAGCAGAGCCAAGCTTTTGAAAACGCCGAGCCAGGTACCTCGCCGCAGATTTTCAACGGTCGGTTTTTCCTGCGGGTTTACCTGTGCTTACGTGGCACGTTTTCGACCTGGAGACTTATTGTCAAAAATCCCGTTTTTAGTTTTTCTTTTTTTATCCACTTGCATCGTGGCGATGCGATGTATTTTCAGAGGTTTAGTAAGTTGCATGGCTGGGACTAGTTTACTTGCGCCGGGCAGCCAATCAGGGAAATAACACTCACTATTTTTGCGTTAATTTATCCTCTTTTGCCTTTTCACACGATAGCCTTTATAAACAGCCTCGTGCCCCACCCATTAGATATTGACAGCGGGTTTCGAGGCAAGCTTTCATAAGGAGGATAAGTGTCACCGCTGCGCGTGTGTTTTCGGGGTGGTAAAATGGATGCGGGAATGGAGAAGGAGTGCAGCGCTTTGGGAGGGCTCTTCCAAATCATCATGAACGACATGAAGGTGAGTCCCTCTCAGATTGAAAAAAACACATCCGATGCTTTGATTTCCCCACATCATGGGTGGGTTTGGAGTCTGTCTGTAGAAAGGCTCAGAATAAGTTATTTTCCAGCTGTTTTGGAGGGTTGGCAACAGTTCTGTGGTTGGCCGGCTGCTGATAGAGATGTGAATCCAGCCGCCCTGTGATGTGCGTCCCCCTCCAATCACCATTTACATCTGTGTACACTGATCATCTCGGATATATGAGTGCATTTACTAGTTAGAAAGACTGCATACATTTAGCTTTATGTGTTATATAGTAACAATATGTGGTTAGTCTGTCTTCCTTGTTCAAAGGCACTTCAAAGGGATTGCTGTCACACTAACATAAAACTAGCATGTTATCAAAATGGTTAATTTGACATGCACCATGGTGTGTGTGTGTGTATATATATATATATATATATATATATATATATATATATATATATATATATATATACATATATACATATATACATACATACACATACACATACATACATACATATGTCCTGTTGTCTAACAGCAGTGTTGGTGAGCCTGTAACTGTATTGAACATTGAACACTGGATAGTGTCTTTTAATGTACTGTAAACAAAACATGAATATATTCTATAAATAATACTGCTAATACCAGTTGTTCATCTTCGTAACTCTGACTAATCGTTTGCTTAGTTGAACGTGTTGTAATGCAGTGGTGTGTGTGCACACACAGGTGAGCACGTCTTTAACCCGTTTCACATCCTGTCGTAAGCATGGCTCAGTATGTGACTCAGGCTTTATTCATAGTTTTAAAATCTAGACGTTTAGGCTCAAATGACAGGTATGCACTCAGTCAAAGCATTGTTTTTTTTTCTTTTCTGCCCTGAAAGGATTTCTATTATAATGTCTGGTTTGTTTATGCATCATACTACTCATTTTATGTGATTAATTGTGTTTCAAATTCACAGAAAAACATTGTGGATATCATTTTTGTACTTTTTGTTGTGCCTGCAAGTGTTCAAAAAAAGTATTTTGGACACTTTGGCCAAATGGCCACACTACAAAATGGTAATTAAAATATAATAATAATAAAAAGTCACACTTAAAAAGAGTAACAATTCAATTCAAGTTTATTTGTATAGCGCTTTTCACGATACAAATCATTGCAAAGCCACTTTACAGAAAATTAAGTTTCTACAATATTTAGTAGTAGCTTATCAGTGGTGACTGTCAGGTTATGTGCATGCGGCAGAAATGTATGGAAAAAATCAATTAAAAATGTAATCAAACAGACGATGAACACTATTAACAGCAATTATTATATGATGCAATCAAACTTATAGCAAAATGTGGTAGTTCTGTATGTTGTTTCAGGGTTGGCATCATCTGAGGTCCTCTGAGGGGTTGGCATCATCTCTTCTCAGGTGTTCTGGATCCAGACCGAAGCTTGTGTAAATCCTAGTTACAGAGAAATAAATATACACATAATTAGTGTAGCTGCGGTTCCAACCAAGCAAAATCGATTTGTTTTACCCAAGCTAAAGAATAATCATGTGAATTTGATCAGATATAACTGCAGTACAAGATTATAAGATGCATTATTTGAATGCTTGGCCAAAGAGGTGTGTTTTTAATCTAGATTTAAACGGAGAGAGTGTGTCTGAACCCCGAACGTTATCAGGAAGGCTATTCCAGAGTTTGGGAGCCAAATGCGAAAAAGCTCTACCTCCTTTAGTGGACTTTGCTCTCCTAGGTAATACCAAAAGTCCAGAGTTTTGTGACCTTAGGGAGTGTGATGGATTATTGCGTGGTAGAAGACTAGTTAGGTACCCAGGAGCTAAACCATTAAGGGCCTTATAAGTAATAATATTTTGTAACGGATACGGAACTTAATAGGTAGCCAGTGGAGAGATTTTAAAATTGGGATAATATGATCATATTTTCTTGACCTGGTAAGGTCTCTAGCTGCTGCATTTTGGACTACCTGTAGCTTGTTTCATTGAAGATACAGGACAACCACCTAGCAGTGCACTACAATAGTCCAGTCTAGAGGTCATGAATGCATGAACTAGCTTTTCTGCATCAGAAACAGGTGACATGTTTTGTAGCTTGCCAATGTTTCTAAGATTGAAGAATGCTGTTTTTGTAACATGGGAAATATGATTTTTAAAAGTTGCTGTCTAATATAACACCCAGTTTTTTGACTGTAGAGGAAGTAACAGTATATCCGTTGAGTTGCAAATTGTAATCCAAGAGATTCTGTTTACTGTTTTTTGGTCCAATAAGTAATATCTCTGTCTTATCCGAATTTAATAGGAGAAAGTTATTGGTCATCCAATTTTTTTACATTTTAACACACTCTGTAAGCTTAGATAATTTAGATGTTTCATCTGGTATTGTTGAGATATATAGTTGAGTATCATCAGCATAACAGTGGAAACTAATCCCGGATTTTCTAATAATATTACCAAGTGGCAACATATATATTGAAAATAGCAGAGGACCTAGGACAGATCCTTGTGGCACTCTATATTTTACTGGTAATAATTGAGATGACTTCCCATTTGAATAAACAAAGTGGTAGTGATCGGACAGGTAGGATCTTAACCATCTTAAAGTCTACCCTTGAATCTATGAGTATGTCATGATCTATAGTGTAGAACGCAGCATTGAAATTACATTGAAATATGTAATGCAGCAGCATACATTTCTTAATTGTTCAAATACATTTTGGGCCATGGTATTTTAGGAACATGTGGATTGTTGCATGTTTGGCTAAAATTTGCTTTTATGATGATGAATTTCCATGTTTGTTTGTTTTTACTCAGTTGATGTTTACTCTGAGTTTCATTAGTGAATGAATGGACCAGCAGTTTTTGGCAATGTTTAGCTATCCATTTGTATGCGTGCTGTTAATGTGGAAATAGGCCATTTGACTCACAGGAAGGGGGAAGTGTGCAGGATATCTCCATGATTGCGTGTGTGCGCTTGTGTGTGCCTGTGAATTTGTGTGCATGTAAAGTTATGATTCACAGAAAAACAGCTTCAGGGCAAAGGCTACATTTTGACCTGTTAGAACTCAATAAATAGCCCTGACCTTAGTGTGCACTGATGTCCAAGTGCATGGATCAGAGAAGTTAAGTAATTTCTATGAATGTTTAGATTATTGTCTAGATTTAAAGATTTAGTTCATCCACCAAAAAAGTCATCATTTGCTCACCTTCATGTGGGTTCATGTCAGAAAATTTGTTTCAAAGCGCATAACTTATTTCTAATTGGGAAATCTACTTTCCTTAGTTTGCTTTGCAATGAAGCATAAGCTCTGAATCAAACAATACAAAGTGCAAAGCTTTAATGCTATTATTTAAATAAGCAGGACTAAGTAGCTATTCCCAGATCCCAGACATCAGGTATTTGGAGGGAATCATATACTAGTCTGTATTCACACTACATTATTTTGGATAGACCTAATGTCTGTATGCACCCTCATCTCATACATTATACTGTTGCATCTAATTTCCACAAAGTTCAAGAGAAGTGCTTCGCTAGCTGGTGATTACTTGTATAAAATGTCACTTATGTTGACGGCCCTTAATGTAAGCGTAGGCTGTGAAATCCAAAAGTGCACAGATAAACTGTAGTCGGAGACAAAAAATAAAGTTAAGCTGTCAAGGTAAAAGTTGTTTCTTCTAAGAATGTTTTTTAAGAAATAATAAATATTGGCTACATAAATATTTTATGAGGGTATGTGAAGTTTAGCAGGGAGGGATGTGAGCTTGGTTATCTTTGACCTTCATGTTTTTTTTTTTTCAGGAAAATCACGATTTACGATTTTATCATAATTCTTTTTCATGCTGGTTTTACTATTTTGCAAGTTGTCTGAGCAGTACAGGCAAACTAATTTCCCTATTTTGAAAACAAAGCCTTACAAGGTAACCAAAAAATGGCAGATATTTAGGCCAAAGTGGGTGAAGATTGAAAAAAATCTTTCATTATTTTATCTTTGTTATTAAAATATAAGAACAAAGACACACATCACAATTGCACATAATATACAAATAAAACAAACAGTGCTCTATTTAGCAGTAGCATGAAACTGAATTAACAAATATGTAAATAAAACACTATATACACTTAACTGTATAAATGATCCTACATTAATTCCCACTCTCAAGTTGTTTGAAACCTGAATGAGTTTCTTTCTTCTGTTGAACATAAAAGTTATTTTGAAGAATGTGGGTAACCAAACAGTTGATGGTCAACAGTGACTTCCATAGTATTTATTTCCCACTATCAAAGTCGATGGGGACAAGCAACATTTTGGTTACCCACATTCTTCAAAATATCTTCTTTTGTGTTCAGCTCAAGAAAGAAATTAACACAGGTTTGGGACAACATGCGAGTGAGTAAACAATAGAATTTTATATTTTGAGTGAACTATCCCTTTAAAGGGGTCATATGATACTGCTGAAAAGAACATTAGGCTATGTTGTGTATTTGGTGTAATGAAATGTGTTTATGTGGTTTAAGGTTCAAAAAACACATTATTTTCAACATAATGTACATTATTGTTTCTCCTCTGTGCCTCTGAAATGCGACATTTTTTTACAAAGCTCATCGGTCAGAAAAGTGAGGTGTGCACTGATTTGCCAGCTATCCAATGCGTTGTGATTGGCTGAATGCCTCAAGCTTGTGATAGAAATGTTACACCCCTTGCCATACTGTGATGCGTGTCCTGGTCAGAACTTGCACGACAAGACAAAAACAATAAAACCCATTACAAACGAGCCATTTGTTGCATCCAATGGGGACATAGTTACAGATTATAATGACTCTTTTTACGCATCGGGTTGCATCGCGCCGCGTAAACATAAAAACAAGTCTGGATTTGTTATCGGAGAAATGACAAACAACAAGAGCTACTGTACACTGCTCAAAACTCGCATTTGAATCATCAGTGGCAAATCTTTTACATATGTAAACGTTCTTACAGACTGTGAGTCAGAACACCCAGTCTTCTCTCCCAGGATCAGGAAACAGTCCTCCATAAAATGTGCTGCACACATCTGAATATTTGGGTCGAACTGTTCTGGAACAGTATTGTAAATACAACTTAACCACTGATTTCTAGTTGTGTCCTCTTTTGGAAGGCCAAACAATGTATTTTCGCTTTCACAACGAAACATGGCGCCAGCGGCAACAGCAAGAATCAAAGTTATGCCTTCTTTCTTTGCGTGAACATTTGGGCGGCATTATGCAAATCTTCAAACATTGTGACGTAGACATGTGGGGGTGTGTTTAAAACAAGGTGTTTTAGGAGGGCGTGGACGAGTCTAAACTTTTATAAAGAATCTCTTTGGGTTTAAGAATTTAGTCTTTGCAACTTTAGGGATCTTATCTATTCACGAACAGCTGGTAACACTCCAAAGAGAAAGGAAAACTTGAAATTGCATCATATGACTAGTGGTCGACTAATATTGCTTTTTTAACAGCCGATGCCGATACCTTTTCAAAGCAAGGTGGCCGATGACTGGTCTTTGATTCTGCTTCTCAGTGACAAGTGTTACAACTCTTCTCCTTCAACAGAACAAGTTTGTGTTCTGCAGACACTTTGTCCATACCAAACAATAGTGCAATAATATAGCACATAATCAAATAGATAGATAGACTAAAAAATGGCAATTCTGTCATCATTTACACATCCTAATATAGTTTTGAAGCTGTATGGTTAGGGCTGTCATGGTTATGGAACTTTGTCTGATGTTTAATTGTCATGCAGTAGTAAAATATTTTTGTCCTGAATTCACTGTTGCAGTAATAGTGATTTTAATATGTCCTTCTTTGTATCATCTTGATAGAAATAGAATAGGTGGCTCGTTTTCCTTATAATGAATGACCTTAAATGACCAAAAATAAGTAAGAATAGAAAATCTTTTAAGACAGAATTTTAATTTTTGGATGACCTGTCCTTTGAATAAAGGAACAACGCAAAGATTCCTTAGCCCTTTACAATGTGATCTTTACTGGACCAGTGTGCTTGTAGCTAACACTGGACACCTCCATTTATTTGGAGAGAAGGATAACACAACAGAATTCCATCCTCACCTGTGAAAATACTGTGAAAGATTGGTTCCTATCATAATACACAGACTCGGGTGGAGAGATGTGTCTTAGTAGGGTTCACAAGGTTTCAATAAGCTAGACAGGGAATGGAAGGACAGCAGGTAACCTGAGAGTTTTCCCCTTCTGTTGCACTGTTTGCATTATGTACTTTGATTGCTGAACTGGCATCCGATTACTCTACTGTCTACAGATTTTATTTACTGTGATTGTATTTACACTGATACCGATACACTACATATAGTATATTAATACTGTTTTTGCCTTGAAGTTTGTTAGGACTAGAGGCATCTGAAATGAAAATAGGCGAAAGTGCTGCATGAAATATTTTTTCATTGCATTTTTGAATATTATTCATCGCAGTACAGATAAGAAAGGGAGGATATAGCATTAAACATTATACAAAAATAGCATTTTATTGCATATTCCTACAACTATGAATTTGGAAAGATTTTAAAGAATATGCATTATAAAATAATAAATTTTAAATTTTACAAAATATTAAATAAGTGAAATCACATAAACAGGTTGGTGTTAAGCATAGCACAGATACAAAAATATTCTGTTATAATTTTTTTTTAAATGTGTGCATTCATATAATTTCTTAAATTTCAGTTAATGTAAATAGCAAGTCGCATAAATAAGCATAGTTTATGCACTGGACAAAACCTTAGCAAATGCCAGCAGTTTCAGTTGCATTGTCTTGAATAGTGACATATTGCAGATAGTAAGCTAATTTTACTTGACCTTGTTTCAAATGCTTCAGATATGCAGTTTTATTTGTGACTTCACGTTTTGCCCGGTGGATGATAAAACAGGTGAAAAATCCCTTAGATTTACATCTGAATTGACTTAAGCCATATTTAGCATAGACAGTAAAAGAAATGGACACAGCGACCCCATTGGAACTCAATTGAGACAAGTGAAGCCCATTTTTAGCGATTTTTAGCACTTCCGTTTCTGACGCGCAGACTCAAACTAAGCTTGATGACGTCAGCAACCTGTCTGACAGATGTAAATCTTCTAGTAGCTGTGCGTGCAAACTGCCATCGTTAATCTTGCAGAGACGGCGAGCTTGAGGGGGGAGTTCTTTGGCGTGTGAATGAGCAGGAGTAAGTATTCTGATTAATTATTTTGTATAGTATTTTAAAATGTAACACCAGTACGCCATATCTCTTGACGTCTCCCCGATTGACTGCGAGCTTCTCCTCCTGTCTGTACGGTAAATTCTCTACTGTGCGACAGAGAGTCGAGTGGTTATGACGCAATCGTTAGCCTATTTTTACAAAAACTGTTTCTACGAGGCCATAATGTAACATAGAAGGTAATGGAGCCCTTTATACATTGTCGTGTATCTTTAGAAATAAATAATGGACAAATGGAGTCTTTAAACGCCTCAGATGTAAAGTTATTCTCTGTCAAAGTGACGCAAAAATGAATGGGAGTCAATGGGATGCTAACGCAAGTGAAGTTCTGCTACAAGATGGCGGCACGCGGCCGACTTCAACTTCCGGTCGACTTTCTTGCCCCCTGATATTTAGTAACCATAACGTCATATCAACCACTGTTTTGCAGCCATTTCGTATCCCTCCCCCTCAAGCGCCCAGCATCTAGTCCTGCTGGACACTGATCATTAAAAGGCTTCAACACTTTTCGTTGACATCAGCGAGGCTGCTTGAGGCCACTTGAGATGTATTGGATAAAATGAATGATTTCTGTCCTCCCTGTTTGGGATGACGCCAGTCTACAGCTGAGGAGCTGCCTGCCTGTGCACATTCCTGCTTCAGGACGTCCCCTTCCCCCTCTTCACCATCCCACAATCCCTCCGTCTGTCATGTGTAAAAACGGCATGTTCCGTGCACAGGCCTGTCTGCGAATCACCTCTGAAACACAGCCTGTTAAAGACTGTCCGGATGCTCGTACGTCTAGTACACGTGCACACACATATACTAGATACACCCTTTCTGCCAGCTAAAGCCGACGCAACCCTCGTGCAAGCACAGGTGCCTATTACAGACATGCAAAGCTTGTGCTAATGAGAGACTTTATGACTCAGGCAGTTTGGAGTGCTTTATGATATTCAGTAGTGGTGTACCCATTTGGGTTTTTCAGTGGCTGATTACGATATGTTAAAGAGTAGGGTGGCCTGCTGGAGTATTGGACACTTAAGTAAATCTTAAAAATGTCTGCATGTCATTGTTTAGATGAGAAAATATCAAAGCACCTAGTCTCTCCTCTGAAATTTCAACCAAACTTAACTTAACTATTCTGAGACATTTTTGCAAAAGTCCAAATTGAATCCAAAGTCCTCAGTAGGGATGGGCGATATCTTATCGTTTGCGATATACCGGTAAAAATTCTCCCCAAAATAAGAATTAGTCTTCCCGTGATAATAAGGATAAAGTCTAGTTGTTGACATGACTGTGTGGAGTGATGAGAAGGACGTGAAATTGAGCAGCTCCTTCTACAATCTGGATGGATAACGCAGTACAGTGTGACAAAAATCAGTCTGAACCTTGAGTAAATGTACTACAGTAACGTCATTTACAAACCTCTTGTCTAACAAAGATATTATTCATTGACGTGCTTTTTCTCCATATTAACTTCATAACATAGTTGAGTGTTTGAAATAACTTATTTTTGAGATCAGATGTGGTTTCGTATCACAGAATAAGGCAGAAATCATACTATTTTAGTGACGTGACATACAGCCAAGAAGGGTGACCCATACTCGTGCTCTGCATTTAACCCATCCAAAGTGCACACACACAGCAGTGAACACACCCACACACCGTGAACACACACCCGGAGCAGTGGGCAGCCATGTATGCTGTGGCGCCCGGGGAGCAGTCGGGGGTTCGGTGCCTTGCTCAAGGGCACCTCAGTCGTGGTATTGCCGGCCCGAGACTCAAACCCACAACCTTAGTGTTTGGAGTCAAACTCTCTAACCATTAGGCCACAACTTGCCCCGCTATATAGCATTATATACAGTTATAAAGGCTATGTCGATTACCATTGCATTATAAATATACTTTATCCTTATAAAAATACCCAAGATTGCTTGAAGAACACAGACCATATTTTTTGTGCAATCACATGTTTATTGTCTTCAGGTTTCCTCAGTCAAGATTTCTCTATCTGTGTTTTATGCAGCTTCAGTGATCACTGGATACCTCTGTCCATATTAGTGATTTCCTGGAGCATTACTTCTATGCATATGATGAGTTCACTCACAAATGCGCCCTCTGGCTTCCAGTATGAATTAAACAGTCATGTGTAATGCTCACAACACCCTATTTTGGGTAAAAATAAGAAAGATAATACTTTTCTCAAAAAAAAAAAAAACGGATTCCCTAAACTATCGTCATTGATATCGTTATCGCAATAAATATCAGAAATTATCATGATACATTTTTAAGCCCATATCGCCCATCCCTAGTCCTCAGTGATTCAAAAATTGTAAGTCATTGGGTTCCGTCACTTATATTCCATCAGTAATAATTCAACGGCCCGTCATCTATTACATACTATTAGTGCGACTAAAACATTTGCAACCAAAAATATTAAATTGTGACATTGGCGACTTATTATCTCTTATTTTATAAGAGAGCCTACAGTACAACTTACTGAAATGTCTCATGTAAAAGCTCATTCAGTGTTTCAAACTGCGGAAAACGTGTAAAGCTTGAAAACATTGCAATGTAATATGCATTTAACTTTACCTCAGAATAACCATTCAGTGTCCATAAGCTCATCAGTCAGCTAGAAAAATAACTATAAAGAGGAACATTTTGCTATATTTGTGCACTATTGCATTTTAATATTCGTAAGGGTTACGCTACGATATGTTGCAATACATTGCGATACTGTAAGCAAGGTGATATATTGGGATATTTCTTATTTTAGGAATAGGATATATTTTTAGGAAAGCTGTCAGTAAGAACACACCACCATATGCAAACCTTAGCAATAAATAAATAAATAAAAATTATTTAACCAGAACACAGTAGGATCTGCATTTGCAGTAATCAGACCCTGTAACATTCAACCTTATTGAAACACTTTTTGTGCAGTACGAGTAAAGGGGTGAAAAATAAAGTGCTTGCAGGATCCTTTAGTTAAATGTATAATACGTATAAAATGTGTTTTATTAAAAAGACCATATATATTTTTAGACCCTGCTTTAAAGGTTCACAGTTTAAGTTTACAATTGTAACATACAATGTCATAACATTTTGATCTAAACAAAATAATTACATCTGCTTAATATCAATGAAAAAATAAAGTGCTTACAGTATTCCTAAAGAAAACAAAACAATTGTAAAACAATAAAATAAATACAGATGTTAAACCTTTCCACTTGGATTTCACAAGTTTTAAACTAATAGGTACACCAGCTTGGCATTTCTCATGTAAACATTCTTTATTGTTATGAAGATAACCCAAATCTAATGAAAATAACATACAAACAATATACTATCAAAATCGTGTGCTAAATAGGGCCCTGTGAAATCTGATTAATTTTTTTCCAAATTCCATTTCTTCCGCTCTAATTTTTCTGGAGTCCTTTTTAATTGTTCAATTACATTTTATTAATCTAAAAGCATGTCTAATTAATTGAAATCATGAAACTTCTACAACGTCACATTAGTTTATTAAAAGTTTAACAAAAAGTATGTTTAGGGCCCTATGAAATGTTTTATCTTCTTTCACCATATGTTTATTGTTACCAAATTCTGTGTTGTAGCATGTCTATTTATTTGAATGCATAAAAACAACTTAATTTATTCAAATGTATTCTTAAAATAACCTTAGGAAATGTTTTCTTTTTCCTCAGAAATTCTGTGTTGTGTATCTGGTTATTAAATGAATGAGGCATAAAACATGAATTTAATTTCATTAAATTATTGAAAATCAAACTTTTTTTATTTATTTTGGCAAAACAAATGGGATTCACTAGGCCTATTAAAATTTAAATATGGAAGAAATGTTGTGTGATCATTGCTTAAAAAAATGAAGTTTTAGTAATTTTAATAGTAGCCTAGTAGTAGCAGTATGTACATTCTGCTGAACAATATATTTCTGCCAAAGTGTCTTCAAGTTAAACCAAACTTTTATTTTGACGGGTTGCCGTGAATACATTTACAGTTCTGTTCAGCTGATGTGTTTTTGTGGGATCGCCTTTAATAGCTCAGTATGTGGATCATTAGGGTGCTGTTGGTTTACAGTACTATGCCTTACTGCCTCTCTTGAGTCCTTGTTAGAGAGGGGGAGATGTTTTTAAAAACATTATTATTAATCAAAGAAACCATCTGTGAGGTATGCCATTTTTTTTATTTGAAATTCAGTGGTTGATCCTCATTGCCACCTCTGCCTGGTGTACTATACATGTGTCTGTTTTGTCACTTGATACAGTGGACCAACAGGTTTTCTGTCCTCTCCTCGTCCTCCGCTCTGTGTCGCCACCTCTTTACCACAGCAACAGGCGAAGATGAGAAGGATCGAAGACAGAAACTGATAATATATTTCTTTCATGCGGTTGAAAGCAAAGCTCTGGGGGGTTACTTCACAGGAGTGGTCCTCTTCTGAGAGGTGAGGGAGAAAGAACTGACCGTTTGAAAAGGAAATGGTTCACAGGACAGATTTGGTAGGAGTGTTCTTGTGGGTGGATCGTCCTTTTAAGTTTCTGACAGACCCAGGAAAGCCCTGGAGGTGTGTGTACAAATCATGGTCACTAGTTTCCCATGAGATGCATACTTAGTGATAACCTCACGGGCTGTAATTATTGCCACCGAAAGCAGCTAGTAAAGCTTAGGCTGCGCCCCAATTCGCATACTATACACTAAAAGTACTTTGCTGGTGATCATGTTTTGAGTGTGTAAGACAATGACCAAGACCTAAATTATTATAAAATTGTTTGTATTGCATGTTAGCATTAGCACACTGTTTGCAGTGTGTATTAGCATTAGCTACAATTTTAAATGCCTTAATTTATCTTATTATACATTTTAGTATTGCCAACAATATGAATGTATATCACCTATACCCAAGATTAGTGTTCTTACTAATTAGTGGTTAAAAAGGACTTATTTATTTTAAATATGTTTGAAGTAAAACTTTTATATCTTTAAAACTTTATCCGTTTATGGATAAATATACATATAAACCGCTGTGCCATGCTGCTCATATTTATCAGGCAGTAAAAATGCCCCTCCCCGTGCCCAAAACAGGTTGCCTGTGGATGAGAATCCAAAACAAGGACGGACTGGGGGGAGGTTGTCCTGCTCCACTTCACAGTTGCCGAGTGAAAGGAGAGTTTTATAATGACAGGACACGCATTTATACAACACTTTATTCAAAAGGAAGAACCATGCGTCATACGTCATTACGCTATTTCTGCGTCATTGCATTGCAGTTTCAGGGTTTAATCCAATTCGAGTGTTTACATGCACTCTCAATCATATTAGAAAAGGAATAAACCATCCCCTTCAATCCGATCGAAATTTAACTCCGATTGAGCTCAATTGGATCGATTAAGGTGTTTACCTGAAGGCTTTTCAGTCCGATTGAGCCGTCAGTCCGATTACAAACGGATTATTTGGTTGCATGTAAAGGTAGCCAGTGTCACATGATCCTTCAGGAGTCATTCTAATGCTGTTTTGATGCTCAAGAAATATTGCTCCTTTATTATCATTGTTGAAAACAGTTGTGCTGCTTAATATTTTTGTGGATGCTTTTTTCAGGATTCTTTGAAAAATAAAAAGTTTTAAATAACTTTTTTTTTTTATAATGTTATAAATGTTTTTACTGTCACTTTTGATCAATTTAATATGTCCTTACATGCTGAATAAATGTATTATTCTCTGTTTACGCTAACATGTTAGCTACTAGCCTGTTTTTTTTCTCTTATATGATCACCTCACATTCAAATTCAGTTCTGGAAGAGCCATTACCCTGATCATGTGCTTTAATAACTGAGAGATCTGGTTGACGCCCACAAGACAGTAGACTGTAAACCATGTCAGAGCAATTACATTTTATGGCCTCCTTACAAAGCATTTCCAGGTATGTGTATTTTTAGTAATTAGCTGGAAGACTATATATATTTTTCATCTGTAGTGGGAAGAAATGCACACAATTATGCAGATTTTATCCAAATCAGACTGTAGTTCCTATTTCAGAAATGTATACCTTAAAGAACAAAGTCCAGCCCAAAATAATGATCCTGTGTATTTTTCGCTGCGTTAAAATGTGTTGTTGAAGTTATTTTTATTTATTTATTTTGAGTTTGTTTCATTGCAAGAAAGCAGCTAACAATATTAAAGGTATTTGAAGGGGCAAGTATAACATAACTGTACTTTATCATTTTGTTACTGTATTTATATAACTGAAATGTATAATTTAATCAGACCAGTGAATCTTGGGCTGGCATGTAGCAATATCAGCCGTAATGAAGATTTTTCACATTTTTGAACCCTGTCTTAGTCCGTTGCCTCATTATTGGATTCATTTCAAGTAAATTGAAACATCATGTGGCAGATAACATTTCACCGGTTCAATTTATAAGGTTTTTCTTCTTATTATTATTATTTTTGCTACAGTGCTGAAGTATTTAGAATGGACCAGTCAGCATTTTATGGGATTTTCTGTAAGCGGGATGAACTGTTACTGATACCTGTTATTCCAAATAGAATTAGCTTGATTTGGATTAGAGTTAATAAACATTGGGGCAAAAAAACAATCTTAGTCATACTGTGATCACTAATGAGATGGAGACTACTCAGAAAACAAGATGAAACCAAAAGACATTCTGTGATGCAGTGAAATGGCAACTTGTTGGGTGACTTTGTGATTAAATGTTTGGAAATGTTGTACCTGGTTTACATGACACTCAGATGAACAAAACATTCTTTACCGCTTTTAATTTTTAGTTATGTAATTAATCTAGTAATGAAACTCTCTAAGTTGCATTTGTCACACAACCAGATAGTCATCAAAGTTATTGGATGTGACAGCCTGTTATAATTGCTGCATTATTCATCATTGTTAATTCTTGTTTGTCTGTTTGTCCTAGTTTACCAGTCACCTTGTAAAGACTTGCGTTGCCTTGGCTGTTATTGGTATAAACACAGTGTACAACAGCAACTTCCTATCATGTGATTTCAGCGTTGTGATTTCTTACTATATTCATCCTCATTTTTTTAAGGGATTTCAATAAACCCATAACTCCAAATATGAAACTTCAGTACTTATCCACGTCTTGAATACTTTATAGAATTATAGAATGTAGTTGACAATTACAAATTGGATTTTTCAGCAGATAAATATTGATGATGAAGGCCAGATGAGCTGTGAGTAAAGTGTAATGATTTACTTTGGTTTGCCCTGACTGACCCTCTCTTCTTCTCTCTCATTGTTTGTTCTGTAGGCGAGTTATCCGGCCTGGGAGGACTTTGTCACCAAAGGAGCTAAGCTACAATCTCAGTTAAGGTAAGAGCATGTCTGAATAGGGAGTAATTATGATAATCTTGTTTCGAAAGCAGGAAGTGCTTGATTATTACATCATTCTGGAAGGATTTGTCGTCCAGTGTAAGAGGAGAGCTAATAAAGACTTTTAAAGGATGCAAAAAGGCAGTGAATAGACAGTGATGAATAAAGAAAGGTGTTTCTAAATCAGATACATATTCTATATCTGGACATCCGAACTACGTCTAAACACACACATCCGATTGCCTGCAGAACTCCCAATGCGAGGGCGACACGTTTGCCCATAAAGATTTATTGATATGGAAACTTTATATAGGTAAGAAATTGTACATTCAGGAGCTGGTTTTCAATCCCTGCCCCATCAATTTTAGAAATACAACAGCTAAAAGCTACATTATATTTCTCAGTAATGAGGTGATAAACTTGGAAGTTTTTGTTCTCTCTCTCTCTCTCTCTCTCTCTCTCTCTCTCTCTCTCTCTCTCTCTCTCTCTCTGTCGTTAATTCATTTGAATTCATTACAATAAATATCATCTTGGCGCTACTTTGTCACTAATGAATTTTACCTCTTACGAGCTGTAGATAAAATAGCCTAACAAATGAAAATGTTATTTTCCGTTAATTATCAATTCAGTCAGAATTTGTGCTCCAAAACTTCCATGACAGCAGTTGGCCATGCTGGCAAATAATAATGGCCACTGTACATAAATTATATAAATTTTAATAGCACGGCCATTCAAAAACCGAGGTTCTACCATGTGCATAGCAAAGCGATAACTGCAGTCAATCCTTTTGGGCGGGAATTAATTTAAACACAGATATCAGATACCAGTTGTGTCTAAAGTAGGGGTGCACCGATCAAGATCGGCCGATCATTAATGCGCATCTCGTCAGTAAAGCCGGATATCTAATCAGCGATAAATTCCATCAGGTCCACACAGAGCCGTTGTTAACTGACAAGCTGCACAAATAACCGCTGATAATGAACATGGATTTGCGCAGCTTGTCAGTTAACAACTGCTCTGTGTAGTAACAGTTCATTTAGCATTTTTCTAATATCGGCATTGCCCGATAAGTTTTTCTGTTTGGCCGATGTGTTCATGACAGGACTTTTATTGTGACGGTGCATATATATATTTTTTTTATTAAATGTAGCTAAAATAAATAGTTTGCAACCACTTACCTTAAAAAAAATTTAGTATAAGTATTTTTTTTTTTTTTTTTTTTAAGCCGATATAAAAAAATTATATCGGCTTAATATTAGCTAAATGTAAACATCTCTTATGTAAAAAGTCTCACTCAGGACAGTATTAAATAAAAAAATAGCATGCATTTTTTATGATCTCTCTTATTTTGTTAAAATTATTCACATTTTCACAGATAATGCAAGGGGTTCCCAAACTTTTGCATGCCACTGTACTGAAGGCAAAGTTGTTTCTCTTTCTTTGCTCAGGGGTTAAAAAGAAGTTCAAAATACTTTTGCAGTGATATGCTTGTAGCGAATATCCATTTCCATGTCAAAGAAGGCGGAGTCGCGGAGCGCGTAATCACCACAGACCAATGGTAGTTCAAAGGTGTTTAAGAGGTCGTAAATCAATATGATACAGAAAGGCTTATCATAGGAAGAGAAGATCATTTAGGTTAGCTGTTGGTTCCATTTTTACAGTGCGTCGCCTCTGTCTGAACTCTCTGTTCTGTCCCTGGAGAGTAAACAGGCTAATGACCTTCCCAAAGGTCCACTCCATTCCTACAGATAAACATCAAACACGCTCCACTCACACACACAATTACCGCCGTCTGGATTGGCAAGAGCCAAAGTCCTCATGACTTTGGGTATTGCTAGTGTTTTTGTAAACACAGTGTTGGGTAATGTTTACCCGTTGCTGTATATCACCATATGTCTAGCTGATCAACATCACAGTACATGCAAATATAGATACTATACTAGCTGGTTTGGGAATAAATCTTAATACAAACCACCAATTGCGTTTAAGGTGTAGTCGTACTGACTTAATATGAAAAACAAATTTTTTACATTTGTGAGATATGCAGTTCAATGGCGACCATGTTTTTTTTTATTATTTAAATAAAATGGATTCAAATTCATTCTGATCATTTCTTGGGGTTTAAAGTAAAAAAAAAAAAAAAAAAAAGTTGTGTACCTCTCTGTAGATAATTTATTAGACTAATTTAAAGGACTAAAATATTTGAAGAATGTTTGGTCTTTTTGTAATGATTGAATTTATTATTATTTTATTAAAAAGCAGTATTGGTTTTACAATACAGTTCATATTTGACGGACTTTGAAATATTTGTAATTAAATATTTGTAAAAATCCAGAGGTTTTTGTAAACTTCACTTACGCCATTTAATCAAAGTAAATTAATATTTTTTTCCTCAAAAGACATGAAACCAGCATGAGCACAAAGTTTACAGTTCTGATTGGTTGAACCATGTTTGAATCTGGTTTTGAGTCTGTCACAGTGGTTGACTAATTTGTTAGTCATCCAGCAACTGACCATAGTGGCACATCCCTATTTAAACAGCGATGAACGTAGTTCATCCAACCAGATTTCAGAACTATCGGTTTAATAATACTCTGTAAACAGAAAGTAACCTAGTAACTTATTTTAGTAGGGTATCCCTACCATTAACTCTGTTTCTAGAGCCATAGTAGCTCTTAAAGAGATGACTGTTGCGAGGCTACCTATCAGGCACAAAAGCTATCGCAGGACTTGGGGGCCGCTATGGGGAGGTGGGAGAATTGCTGAAAGGCTGTACTTTGTAGTTTGTATCACCTGATGATACCACAGAGCTTTCTCTGATAAGCTGAGATCTCTCTCTTCAGAATGAAGGCTCTGAATGGATTCCTACAATGGCACCATTGACCCTGTCAGTATGTGCCCATGTCCCAGCCAATAAACACGCAGAACTCTTTTCTTTGAGCGACTCTGGCCGTTTTCCATAGTCTGACCTGGGAGAAAGCTATAGATGTCTAATCAAATGATCAAGTGTATGTAAGCTTTTCGATATAAAAGGGAATTAAAGTGCATTGGTTGAATGTCAATTAAGTTGGATTAGGAATTTTAAACAAGACCACTCTATTTCACGGCCACAAGTTTAATATGTCAGGCACAGATTGCTGGTCTAGAATGACTTTTTTTTTTACACCAATTTAAGTGCTTACCATTTATAAAATTCAATGCCTCTTTCATGTTTATTATTTTTCATAACACCTGAATCGCAACTTGTCAAAAGTAAATATTTCCTATTACAACTGTTGTGTTTCTGTAATCAAAAAGTATTTGTTTCTAATGTGCTGCACAGCTACCTCCAGCCATTTTAATTATCTTTGTCTGTATAAAATAAAATGATTTTGAATATTTATATTTTTTGCTATTAATTTAAATTATATATTTAAAAAAACTTCTGTTATTAGTAATATTTAGTGATGTAGTGACATTATATTAAAGCAATTTAGTGATGTATATATTAATTTAAATAATATTTTGTCGTATATACTACTTTATTTATGTTGTTGTATGCGTGTATCTGCAGTTTTAGTACTACAAACATTATAAAGCTTTTTATACAAATGGATTGGCATTGAAAATAAAATTGGACACAGTCATTTGTCCATTTCATTATTGCTAAAATCAAAAATTGCAGCTGATTTTAAACATTCTGATATGATGTATGGCTTTGACACTTTGACACTTATGGCACTGTAGACAAAGTGTTATAACTGCATTTGTTTTTGTTACTAGTTTGATAAGTTTGATAATGCTTTCCGGTATCAGTATTGAAAAAAAAAAAAAAGTAAAGAAA
Source organism: Cyprinus carpio (assembly GCF_018340385.1). NCBI lineage: Eukaryota > Metazoa > Chordata > Actinopteri > Cypriniformes > Cyprinidae > Cyprinus > Cyprinus carpio. The sequence goes on along the minus strand of NC_056577.1, from coordinate 29,031,351 downwards.
ATGTGAAAAAATATGCAGATTGTTTTGAAAGTTGCACTTTAGTTATCAGTGTCTTCGGGTATTTAAACATCTTTCAGCCAAAGCATTGTGGGCTGCTGTGCTGTTAATGTTGGCTCCTGCGTCTCTACCTGGTGCAAGCTCCAAAAATCTGTCAGTGGAAATATTTGTCGTGATATACCGACTGTTAGCAAGAATCCAGTCAAGACCACTTTGCTTGTAGGTTTTTCTTATAGACAAACTCTTTCTCTTTCTGTCATTCAGGACAACAATCATCGTCACTAGCTCATTCCTGGATGCTTTCCAGAAAGTGGCAGACATTGCAACTGGAACACGAGGTAAGATGAGATCTCTACCTTCTTTGTCTCTCTCTCTCTGCTGTCTCACCACTCAAACAGTCTGTCTCTCCAGTGATGATAATGAGGAAAGCAGGCTAATCGTATTTCACAGGAAAGGCTATTCATCAGAAATATGAAGCATTAACTAGGAACACCTCAATACTTGTCCAAATATCTTTTCCTTTTTTAAGGCAGATGTGGGCTGTATGACACTAAAGTGAGAAGACGGTGTGTTTTATAGCTTTCCTAATCATAGTACTCCTGGCGATACTCTTTCGCGTGAAATTGAACAAACTCTCTGGAATTTGACAGTGCATACTGATAAAAAAAAAACTGATTCAAAAGTACTGAGACTGAGCTAATATATTTAAGATGATGTGTGTGTAAAATTGTCAATGTTAAAACACTTTCTGCCAGTTTAAAGTGCAGTGAGGTATTTCTAGATAGACTCCCTCAGAAAAGTGTAAACAATGTGGTGCTAGCAAAACGTTGCTTTGTTTGTTAGAGCATTCCGGCCAACCCAACACAACAATGTTGGCTCGACCAATGGCATGATTTGTGGGCGGGGCTATCTGTTTAAGTGACCAATGGCAGATAGGGGTTTGTTTAGGAATTCTGGTTGAAAACAAACATATTTACATTTAGTTTGATGAGACATTAAAAGTGCATATCATACATCCAGATGTGAACTTTGATTAAAGCAGTTTCACTTTCTGTTTTATAATTTCAAACTCGTTTGTAGGATTATGTTGTTTATTCTTCTTGAGCGAGATTAAGGGAATCGTGTTTTTACTTTGAAGATCAGCTTGTTCTTATCGTTCTTGCAATCAAAACGGAAAACTAGTAATGCAGGTTATCCTGTTATGCTCCATATGTAGTGTATTATCTTCTTGTTTATTCTATATTATCTCTTTGAGATTTGTCATTTATTTGTTTGCACTATGAGGTCTCATCTTTAGGGCAGTGTGTTAACGTCCTGAAATAAGCAGTGTAAAATCGTGTCACCCAAGGCAACAAATGTTCAACCCGAATTCACACAGAGCCAAAAGAAGGTCATCACCGTATTGTTCTCTGCTCCGACAATTGGAGGAAGGCATGAGTGTCTCATAATGGCCCGTACTGGGTTACATGTCTCCACTCCTTGTTAAGGTGACCTGTTCGTTTCTAAAGTCTTTTTGCTGTGTGTTTGCGCTTCTCGTTCTTTGTACTGCTGCTGTGATTTAGCCCTGACTCTGTTTATCTTGCTGATAGTTAAAAGAATTTTACCTTGATCTTATGTCGCTGAACTCTGAATGAGATTAGCATAACATAAATACGGACACTGCTGCCCACGTGCTATTTTAAATCTTTCTTGACTTGTTTTGTTTTTTTAATCTACTTAATGAATTCAATCAATGTAGTATAATATTGGAATTGTAATTCCTTTTTTCCATCTTAATCTCTTTATTTAAGCTTAATTTTAGACTTGTATACTTATTGTTGATATACTTATTTTGCCTTGGATGTAATTAGTCTACAAAGAAATACTGCAACCATAGTAAATAATTTGAGTTGTTTTGTTTGTAGCTGAAACCTGATCAGTTTCTAATGTCCTAGTCCACAGCTGAATAGGCGAATAGCAAAACAATGTTAAATCTTGGTTCAGTTGTGAGTTGCATTAAATGACATGTTGTGGGGAAAAAAAAGCATTTCCAATTCCAATTTCCAATTCCAGTTTTCAGCTTGGACAAATGCAGTAGAACAGCAATTGACGTCAGACTTCCACCTTGGAAGCTTGTGAGGAAGTCCACAACAATGACGTCATGTGAAAGGTATTTATGTAGGCTGCAGTCAGCTCACTAAATTTTAGAACAGAGCTGTAGTATTAACTTATTCTGAGTTTCGTCCCAATTTGCACATGCAAATATTTTCATAGCCTAAGAGAATTAATTTACCCAAAACACAGAAGAGGTCTTGACATGCCAGAAAAAGGGAGTGAAGGAGCGTTTAAAGATTTAGCTGCCAGTGGTGCTGCTGCACCTTAACACGAGAGAGCTGTCATGATTCAGACCTGCTGTGTCATGCCTTCTGATGGAAACAGATGCATGAAATGTCTTTGTTTGGTGGTCTTGACTGTGTTGAAGGTGTTTTTTTCTTCTGTTCTCGCAGAAAATAAAGGAATGGTGCATGTGTTTGGATTGAGTTTGTGTTTTTGATTAGGAAGTTAGTGTTGACATGCTTGGCATCTCTTTCAGTCTGAGGAGTTATACGTTCTTTAGATTGTTGTCAGCTTTGAGACACCCTTGACTTGAGTCTGAGTATTGATTATGTTGACAGGCATATCAGCTGCTGATCCGCCCACATCCCCCAAACCTGATCAATCGACTTATTGATCGCAGCTGAGACATGTTTGTGAAACCAAACCATCTGCTTGGGGTTTCTTTCATTTGATAAAATTGCTGTTAAAAAAGTGAATTTCTTTTCTAGGAAATTCATTTAAATGTATATTTATTTCAAATGTAATTAAAGCACATTTAATTACAGTGGCAAATTAATTCTAATTTACATTTGCAATTAAATTATAGTTACATGCTGATGGGTATAATTTATGCTAACTACAATTATTTAATGCAATTCTAATTTGATTTAAATATTTACAGTAATGTGCTTCTTGTGAAAAATGATTTGGCAGTTATAAAGGTCCTAACATTTATTAATAAATATTATGTACACTGAACAAAATTATAAACGCAACACTTTTGTTTTTGCCCTCATTTTTCATGTGCTGAACTCAAAGATCTCAATCTCAATTATCACTCCATGTCTAAGATTATTGATGTTAATGAATGATATAGATCAGACCAGATCTCCAACGTAGCCTTGTCTCCACTTTTTTTCATCCCAAGCACTATCTATGTAGTAGCTAAAGGCAGGATGAGATAACTATCCCATCCTCCATCTTTCTAATCCATTCATCTGTCCAACACTCATTCATTCACTGATTGCATTGATTGATGCATTTCTTTGTGTTCACTGTTGCGTTTTACTGGAGGTTACGGTCCAAAACTGTCTTGCATGCTCTTCATCAGTTTGTGATTTGCAATTTTGCCTCCATTTTCCAACCTCATTCCTTTCGCCAATAACAGATGAGGGCAGAAATCGCCCCGCTTCCTTATTTTTCTCTTCGTCCATCGTTTTTCTTGCACTGCACTTATAAGGCAGCTCCTCAGAGGACAGCTGGTGGCCTAAATGTGCTGCTCATGAGTTTGTGCCCCAGCGAATAGAACAGAAATATCAAAGCAGGACATTCTACTGTTCACTTCCAAGGTAAATTCTTCAACTTATCTCACAAAACTTTAGCTCTTGTTCTTACAGCTCACTGATGAAATAATCAAGTATCTGGGTAGCTGCTCTTCACGAGTACCATGTGTGTAAAGACCCATGGACAGCTGTACTAAGATGAATGATGAATATATGGAGGCATAGTTTGAGTTGCCAAAAGCACCATTGCACCGTCACTGACTGGGGTGCTGTTTTGGTCCCACACCTGTTTGGGCCAGTGCCTGGTTCACAGCTGCCACACTTTCACAAAGAGGCCACACCAGCCCCAGTTGTCTGTAAATATGTGTGCACGCGTTTAGATCCCCTACCGACCCTCAAACGTAAGACCCCACTGCAAACATTCCAGATACAGGAAGGATTAAAGTGCACTAGGAAGGCAGGATCAGTATGTATGTGTTTGTGGGGAATTTAACCCACTAAGAGAGAGCTGACCCTCACTCTGCAACCCCAGCTGAGAGTGACTGAGTGTATGGTGAGCAAGTCCCATGACCCTTCCATGTAGAGACTATGTATGCCATACAGCATTATTTTAACAGCCTCTCACTTCTTGCTGACCGATTTACTCTTTATAAACTAGTTCCATAAAGATTTAGTCCTAAACCTTAAAAAGTCTAAAGCAAGGCTTCCCAGCCTTTCTTCTGAACCCTTTAAAGAGAGAGTTCATCCAAAACTGAAAATGATGTCATCGTTTACTTACCCTCATGTCATTTCAAACCTGTATTGCTTGCTTTCTTCTCTGGAACACAAACAGAGATGTTTATGAGTCTTGAGGCTGACAAGTTTCAGGTAGCAAATCAGCATATCAGAATGATTTCTGAAGGATCATGTGACTCTGAAGACTGGAGTAATGATGCTGAAAATTCAGCTTTGCATCACAGGAATACATTACATTTTACAATATGTTTAAACAGAAATGATATTTCACAATATTACTGTATTTTTAATACATTAAAAACAGAAACTGCCTTTTTACTGACAGTCAGTGTAAAATAAAAGACAGACAGTAATTTTACTGATAACCCCGCAATGAGCTTTTCACAGTTTTGACTGGATAATGTATTCAGTGAGATGAACATTGAGAAACGTGTAGAATCATTCAGACTGGTTTTGTGAACTGTCAGCTGAAAAGTCCATTCAGTAAATGATTTAAGGATTTTTTCAGAAAAGGATTTTTATGTTTGAGTGAGCTATCCCTTTAAGTGTCTTATTTAAATTTGTGTTTCATGCATTGCTCTTTCCTGTGATTCACTCTCCCTGATAAATCACACTGTCGTGGATGAATAATGGACTTCTCCTTTAGCAGTGATTTTCCATGCTACCGTATTTATTTAGTCCCTCTGTGTGATGGTACGTTCTGTTGAAAAGACCTGCAAAAACTTGCCTTGTGAATCATAAGTTTGGTGACATGCGGTGGATGAGTTCCCTGAGGGCCGTTTTTGAAGCAGATGGTTTTTAAAAGAACAAAACCGTTTTTCTCTAGTCTCTTAGGGAACTCATGACTAGTTACACAGTGGAAGACGTTACATAATTAGTTGGCACACCCAGTGTTTAATCTGAAGTGAAACTGCCTCTGGAGTTTTAGAGATTCACAGAATATTTTCAGTTTGATGAAGTACAGTATAACATATGAGTGTGAAATTTAACACTAGTGTCAATCCTTATGATTTATTCTCCCTATTCATGAATTTTCAGCATCATTACTCCAGTCTTCAGTGTCACATGATTCTTCAGAAATCATTCTAATATGCTGATTTGCTGCTCAAGAAACATTTCTGATTATTAGCAATATTGAAAACAGTTATTCTTAACAGTTATTTTGATCAGTTTTCAGGAGACAGAATTTCTAGGCTGCTACTAGCTGTCATGGTGTGGCTTGTAAACCAGTTATCTTTGAGCACACCTGCAATTCTTTTTTGTTAACAAAATTATAGCTGGTTTCAGATTTACCCGCCCCCAAACATCATCATAAACTGTGGTTGTTCATTTTATGTCCATCAGGCGGTTTCTTCCTGTCTAAATGGGCAGTTATTAGCCAGAATAAGCTACAACTTGGACTAGATTATGTTCAGCAGAAGTCTATCTGCAGGAGACGGAAATTTACAGATAAGCAGAAACTGTGAACACTGAATCATGGCCTCATGGAAAAAGAGTCATGCGTCAGGAACATAAAGAACCTGACATTTTCATTCCACAGCTTTTTTGTAGCACGTTTTGTGACTTTTTATAAATATATAAATAAAAACGAAGGCGTCTGAATCATGAGCAGGCGTTGAATGTGGAGTCTGTGCTGTGGAGTGAGTAGGTGTGAACAGTGATGGACTGTGTAACACGGACACACTGGATGCTTTTATGTGGCCCGGGCATGAGTGGGCACTGGCTAAACTAGCGTTTAAGGAACGAAGGAAAGAGTTTATTTTGGACTGTGTCTACTAGAGTAGCAAACAGGGAGTACAGATGCAAGGATGGGGTTGACTTTGTATGGTCGTGTTTAGATGGAAAAGTGTGAGATCTTTGAAATTCTTGTTTTTGCTAAATATATGCTGTCACTAAAGAGATGCAATAAAACTACAAAGCTTTCGTTTTTATGTTAATTTGAGGTTTTGTCTGAAATGTATGGTAGCATGTGTGGTGGCAAATCGATCTGACTCGTGTGAAATGGTCATGTTGGCTACAGACAGAGTCATGTTTGTCACAGATGTCATGGGGACCACTTTTGTACACTTCTTGTTTTTATAGACACGTGTTAAACCAAACCCAGATGTTACACAATCTATGCCCACAGATCATCTGCTTGTGGAGGAACTTCTCTTGGGTATCTCGTTTATGCCGTTCCCCGAATCATACGCTTTAACACTTCACAGCGATGTCTGTCAGGTCTCACCAGGTGGTTTCATTTGCGTTGTAGGGCGTTTGTGTGGTGGACGTTTCAAACTAGCATTACCCAGTGATCGTTTGGAACACAATCTGCCTGGAGCTTTTGTCTTGTTTTGAGACTTGTGGCTAAGTGGGCCCCCATGACTCGTGTGGAGAAAGGAACCAATTGGTACAAACCCAACCCTGTGATCCAACGGAGAACGTCCTCTTTCTGTCCATGCCTTTAAAAAAAAATCACAAGTCAACGTATAAGATCATTCGGCCAAGAAGCAAGCTTATGAAGTTCGAAATAACAGAGAACGAACACAGTGATTGTTGTACCCAGTGAATGTCTAGGATCTTATCATAGCTTTTAGAAGCAATTTCTTTTTTGCTTGAAAAGATTAGTTCATGTAAATACAGTAACTATGGAATAGGAATATGGAAATATGACATTTAAACACCATAAAAGTAGTGTAAATGAATTCTTTGTACAGACAGACAGACAGACAGACAGACAGACAGACAGACAGATAGATAGATAGATAGATAGATAGATAGATAGATAGCTATTTCAAGCTTTGTATGAGGAACAGAACAAATTTTATACTACGTTTCAAAAGTTTTGGGGTGAGTAAGTCTGTTGTTCTCAGCAAGGCTGCATTTATTTAATCAAAAATGCAGTAAACGAGTAATATTGTGAAATACTGTTACAACTTTAACAGTTTCTATTTGAATATATTTTAAATGTAATTTATTCTGTTATGCAAAGCTGAATTTCCAGCATTATTACTCCAGTTTTCAGTGTCACATGATTCTTCAGAAATCATTCTAATATGCTGATTGGCTGCTCAAGAAAGATTTCTCACTATCAGTGTTGAAAACAGCTGTGTTGCTTAATATTTTTGTTGAAATCATACATTCTTTCAGAATGAATATGATGAATATAAACTTCAGAAGAATAGCATTTATTTGAAAAGGAAGGTTTAGTAAGAATGTCATATTGGCATCTTAGCTGGCATTAAGCTAATTAAGACTTTTCTGGAATTGGGATTCCTTGAAGTCCATTCTGTTCATGCCTGTTTTAAATACTAAATTCCTATGCTTAAAATAATCTCTTCCCAATAAGGTTTCCACTAAACATAGGCACCACATGAAGTTCAATGAGTTTGACTCTGCCAGCCTTCCTACAACATGATCTTGCTCCCAATACAAAAACGACCTTTAGCTGGGCTCTTTTTTTTTTAGTGTTTCACTCAGTTGAAGGCACTAGACAGCTCTCAGCTGGCTGATATGGTGGTATGTGTTTAAAAATCTCCTGCCAACTTATGACAACTCCAGTTATTTTCAGATTTGTTGAATGACAACCTGGTAAGAGGGGTCTGTTCCACAGTCCTAGCACTCTGTAGATTGATGAATCTCATTGTTGTGTGATGCACGTTTAGATGCATGAGTTTGTGCATGTATTGTGCTATATATTAAGGAAGGATAATACAGACAACGCCTTAAGGTCAGGAAGAACTGGGGACGCCTTGGTATGCAGTGACAGATCATTTAAAGTCAGCTTAGGGAAGAAAACATGGTTTAAGAGAGTATCCCGACCTTGGTGGGGAAGACAAGCTGCTGACCGTTTCCTTTGGAAACACGCACGCCCCCAGTGAAATGACCTGTGACTGCTCTGTCTCGGCCTTTAACTATTTTTGGTTTGAATTTGAACATAACACAGAAAGCAGTCATCATGGTCACGGTTTGCCAACACTTCAGTGAAATTAATTATATGGTATGATGTTACTAGGAAAATAGGGACTAGGGCTTTGTTTCAGGTTTTTGGGGGTGAAAAATTACACTCTTGAAGACATTTGCAATTCATTATCCCCTGAAGGGCACACATGACCTGAATGACGCTGAATTGGCAGCCCTTCAGTTCACTTCTTCCTGAAGTCCATGCAGGACGGCTGGCGATTCTGCTGACATTGCCTCTAGCTGATCTGTTAGGGTCAGCCTTCATTGACAAAGCTGCCTTATATAGACAAGAGCTTTTCCTTGTATTGCGCCTTCATCTGACATCACATGATTCTCAACTCAGAGCTGATAAAATCTTGCAGTATAGGGAGAAATGCCTCCTTGAATGTGATTTATACCTGAATTTCTTACTAATACATGATTTTATTTCAAAACATGTATTTCTTTGATTTCTGAATTTCTTCAACCATAAATAAAGTACTTGTGCTGAATGCCAGTATTTCCCTCTGCGCCAGGGAGATTTGATTTATACAAGATAATTGATCCCTATAGGGAATCTTTCAGTGATTGCCAGCATGTGTTAACCTTTTAAAACTTGTTCATACTAAGTCTGAATTTTTTGTCATGAAAAAAACTAAATAAAGCAATGCCTATGAACTCTGTTCTTTTTGCAGGCTAATTTTTTATTTAATTATAGTTTGTTTATAAACTTATATATAATTTTGCATAACAATTCATATTAATAAAGATTTTGTAATAATATGTTTTATATATTTTTATAAACAGTTTTTTTTTTTGGTGTCATATGTTCGCATTCGAGTTCATGCAAACAGGCCATAACACTGCTGAGAAAAGTGCACCATTATGTATGAGCAAATGCACTTAACGGATTCATGCAATAATGCTAATCAGATTTGCTTACATAAAAACCTGTTTCATTAAAACACTCTTAATGTTTCAGTTCTTCAATTGGGGTCTTTAAGGTTCAACAGTTTTTCAAGGACAGTTTGTTCAGTGTTTTTCTGGTGTGAAACCAGCTGGGAGTGTAGCCCTCTGGCTGATGTCAGTGTAGTGAAATACATTTTTGTAATTTTGCATTATGAGAACCCTTAGGAGAGACATACAATGTTTTATTACTGAGACTGTCTTCTCACAGTAGCAAAGTTTAGTTGGATGAAATTCTGGTGCGACATTGTCATGCGAAGGGTTTGTGAGAACAAGCATGGTTTGCAAAACTTTTTCCTGAAAACTATTGATCTGTACTGTAATGTTTTAAGTACTGCTAAGAACTGCTGTAATGTTTTAAGCACGTCCGCGAGATCAGTGCACACATTATTGTTATTACTTACATTATTACTGTTTTTTTTATATTCTGTAATACCCTACTCTGTACCTAAAGTAAAATTTCCTTCTTTTTTTTTTTTTAACAAATGGAAAGTAATATTTTTTATTCAGTGTACTTTAAAAAAAAATTACTCTTTCAATGTTTTTTTTTTTAATGGTATTACAGGAAAAACTAATATGCTACTGAACACTTTTATGTTTTATTATCTTACCAAAGTCCCAAAACTTTAGCCTATCTCTAGCACATACTCGACTATGAGTGGCTGTCATTTTGTATGTGTGAGTGTGATCAAGGTGTGCTGCGTCTGTGTGAATGGACGTCTTTGTCCACAGCGTGGCCTCTTTTAAGCATCATATCACAGACAGCAGTGAGTGCTTGTTAACTAAGGTTTCATTCTTTGGGCCTCTCTCTCATTCTGAATGAATATATTGTGACTGACCTGCGGTCAGAAAACTCAATAGAGAATCTGAGATTGAAACAGAGCACTGCGAATCCTGCTTCAGTGAGCTTTCTGTCCTCTTTAGCTCTCTTCATACACCCAGCTTATGTGCTGGGAAATTAAATTGTGGCTAAGCGAAAGCTTTTCCATTGAGGAAAACGTGGAAAAGTTTATGGCTCTTGAGCAAACATGATTTTGACCATTTAAGGTGAGGAGGATGCCAGCTAGGTGTTGTTCCTCTGAGGTTGTGTGCAAAGGCTTGGTTTTATGTTGAGTTGTGGACTCTTTTTCTAACGGCACAAGCAAGGGGAAAGTATTTGAGTGCTGACGGAAACATACAGTCTCTCCGTCAGTGATAAAGACTGTCTTTGTGTGATTAAGAGGCTTAATGGTGATCATACATCATTAGGGCCTTTTCGCACCACTTTAGTTCCAGAACTAAATGTACAGTACTAAAGTACTGGGACGATTTTGCGCGAATTGTTTCCCAGTACCATTTAAAGGGTTGCATTTGCACCGAGAGTGTGTACTAGGATCGGTTGACAGCGGCGTCATATGTGCGCGGCTTTCAACAACGTTAACAAATGAAGAACATCGTTAACAACAGGAGGATGGAGGACGCTGTGATCGGAGCTGTGTTTTTGTTGTGTCTCGTGGGCAAAACAATAAAGAACAACAAAAATATAAGTATTAAGCGATTAAAAGAACGGAAAGGAGGACTAAGAATCTCCAACGACAACTGGCAGTGCTACATTTGCTACAAGTGCCTGCACTTCAGCATCCATATATTTATCGCTGCTCGTCATACTTGCAAAATAAGTTGACACAATGTTTACAATCAATGTCTACTAGCGTCACGGGTAGTACCAGTTGTGCTGTTTAGACCCTGCTCCGGAGTAGGAGCTAATTTGGTTCTCGAAAAAGGCAGTCCGGTACTAAAATCGCACCCAGTTCCTGCGGTGTGAAAGTGGGTAGTTCCACAATTAGTTCTGCTACTATGAAAAGGTTCCTGCAGTGCGAAAGGCCCTATATTGGCAAGAACTGCGAAGAACCTTTTTGTATTAGACACACAGATGTGAGTGTGCTTGAATGTTTTAATCGGGTTTCAGAGAGACTAGATTTGTGTTTGATATTGTGGAGAAAAGAGAGAATTTGGAAATCTTTTGGCGCTAGATTCGAACCTACTGAACACACTTAATGTGTTAGAATTTGTATGCTAATTGCTAGGCCACAATTCCAACCTAACTGGTCTAAAAAGTGGTATGCTGCTGTTTTGTTTTGAATACATAGCCACTAACAATAGATTAATCTGATTCTGACAGTAACAATCTATTGTGGTTTCCACCAAGCATAACAGTTGTTTTTAAAGTGGCTGGAAAATTGGCTAGGTGGTGGAGTTTTATCACAAGAATATAGGGAATGGTGCAATCAGCTTGATCTGTTACTTTTAAGAGGAATTGAAGAAGGGAAAAATGAATTTCAGACTGTTTTTACATTGGTTTGTCTGTGGTTTACACTCAAACACCTGTAATTATAGAGAACTGTACAGGAGAACTGTTCTTACTAAGTTTGAATCATTTGACCGCTCTTTATTTGACACCGGTTGATTGACACCAGAGACATTTGTAAGTTTAATGTCTTAACTCCCAGCAGGTAATGTGTTGAGATCTTGCGTGTGAAATGTCTTGGCAGTAATGAGACTTATTGAGCGTGCAGCCCGGGGCATCAGGGTGTGACAACCCACCTCCCCGAATCATTTGACTTCAAAACCTCAACAGAGACCAGTTTGTGACAGTAGTTGCTGCTCTGAAGTTAATGCATCACGCAAATGGCAACAAAAAAAACAGTGAGGTGCATGATACGACATGTCTAGTCCTGCAGGAGGAACAGTCCGATTTTAGAGTGCACACATTTGCTGCCCCCGGCTATAGACCTGGGAAACGCTTACCGGGAAGTACTGTGACGGATATGTAGTTTCATGATGAACTTCAGTGGAAAAAAGAGAACAGTATCAAGAATCTACTTCAGTTAGGAGGATTATAGAATTAACTTCAGTGATAGTAATGTATTTCATTTTAATAAGCGATAAATAGACGGGCGTTTTCACACTCTGAGTGTAAATTTGACTCTTGTAAATGCTCAGAGCATTGGACTTTTAACTTGCAATATGCATGCAAGGTTCACTTTATTTTTGTTTTAATGGATGTTATATAATATGTATATTATAATATATATAATGTAGATTTACATAAGATGTAGCTCAGTGATAACAGGTGCAGTAAATCATGTTTTGTGGGAAAATTCAGTTGACAGTTTAAACATTTAAAATGAAAACGAATAACAAAATTGTTTTTTTTTTTAATTGAAATATATTACTGTTATATAGTATTTTAATATTGAATTAAATTATTAAATTAATGTAAATGAAAAGTGGACTGAGACTCTTTTCTCCCTAAAGAGATCTGATTCCACTTCCAAAGCCAGTGGGACAATGTAAAGTCTGACAATGGTTACTTTACACTTTAATGGTTCACTTAAATGTTTGGTTATTTTGAAGAGGACTCAAATAATGAAAGAATGAAACTGAAAGATAAGCGAGTGTTAACGTGAGGTGAAGGGCAGGTCTTCGGCCAATAAGAGAAACCGTTCTGTGCATAATTTGCATATTGCATTAGCTACATCCTGCTCAAACACAGTCAGCAGTTCAGTATGAAGCATATCTGATTAGACGGTTTAATGTGAGCATCGTGACTGTTTGCACAGTCTTAACACAATTTATTTTAATATTTCAGTCATTGTGAATCACAGGGTCGCTTATGTTAATAGAAATTGTTATTTCAGAGTTTCCGACTCATTAGATAATTTGACCTTTCATGTGTTTGTGGGTGGGCGGGTTAATAGATGTATCATTGCGATGTAATGCATAATCTAACTAGTTTATCAGCTTTTGTAATCAGAATTATTTAGATAATTTATCATAGAGGCTGTTAGTAAGCCAGTCTATTCTATGCCTGTTACCAAGTGAATAGCTGAATTATCTCAGATCAGCGATCAGTTAAATAAAGCTTTTTTTGGCTGTCCTTCTCAGCTGTACATGTGCTAGTCCAAAAGTGTAGCATCTTTTTGTTTTCCTTTCCTCAGCTGACTTTAGGTTGGAAAAAATCAAACAAAGTCCAGCTGTGTGTGTGTGGGGCCCTAAAAATGGGCTGCCTTTCCTCATTGTGAGAGATTGATTGTTTTTCACTATTTTCTTTACTTAGAAGGAGAATAATTTAAAAAAGATTCAATGTGTTATAATGAATACAATTCATAGCAATCATTTCAAACACATTGTATTGTGGTAATAAATTCATTTTAGCTAGATGAAGAAAATAAAAAGTGAGAAGCTTCCAGAGTACATGGCTTTGTTGATCCTTATAGGAGCAATCTAGTTTTGTGCACCAAGCTTGCTGTACTAACCAATGATTAGGCTTGAGGGGTTGTGGAAGAGCTGGTTTCTCTGGCACTGTCTGTGGAAAGGGGTTTGTGTGAGCAGTCTCTTGATGAATGTGCAGTGCTCTCGCTGCATGCTGGAGGGCTTGCTGCAGTGATGCATTAGTGTGATTATGCAGAAGCTAAGTAATTGACCTGTTTAAAACCTTTTTTTAGTTTTTTTTTTTTTTTTTTAAGAATAATTTCTCCAGTCTTCAGTGTCACATGATCCTTCAGAGATTCTGATATACTGATTTGGTGCTTCATAAATGTTTCTTAGTATCAATGTTGAAAACAGTTGCTGCTGCTCTGTTTTTGTTTAAAAACATAATTTTAGAAAGAATAGAAAGTTCAAAAGCATTTATTTGAAATGGAACTCTTTTGTAATATTATAAATCTTTACTGTCAGATTTGATCAATGTGTAATAAATATTCATTTCTTACAAAAAAAATCTTACTGAACTCAAACTTTTGAACAGTAGTTTATTATATTATATATAGTTTGTTAACTGTACAGAATGAAGAATTTAACATCATTTTTCAGTTCCCAGTTCTATTCCTCCTATTTCAATTCTTCAAATAATTCTATAATTTTTTGTATTTAGAGAGGAAATGCTATTTGGTCTGTGTGTGTCCTGTCCTCGCCTCTTCTTCATTAGAATTTTTGGGCAAACGATTCCTTTAATCCTTGTTAATGAGAAATCTGCGTTGCTTCAGTTGAAGCACACATTCCTGTGAAAGATAACATGAGTTATGTTGCAAGCTGTCTGAGTCATGTTACAAAATGAAGCCCATTCAGCCACTTATTAAAGAGAAAGAGGGGGAAAGAAAGAGTGAAGAGAAGAGAACAATGTGATGAAACGGTTCTTTCAGGACTCTTAAGCAACATGTTTTTCCTCTTGGCATTTCACAGTTTCTGATGGAGCTCACAATGGAAGATTGTGAGATTAAGGACACTGATATTAATTTCCATTCTCTTTTTTTCCCTCCAGGATCAACGAAAGAGATCGGATCGGCTTTGACCAGAATGTGTATGAGACACAGAAGCATTGAGAACAAGCTCAAACTATTCACCACGTACGACTATTTAATTCTCTTTTGTTATTTATAAGCTCATTAGTTTAATTGGTAATAAAGATTATGTATTATACAATGCATTAACTGTGTGTGTGTGTGTGTGTGTGTGTGTGTGTGTGCGTGTGTGTGCGTGTGTGCGTGTGCGCGTGTGTGCTCCTTTCGTTGTGTGTGTGTGTGTGTGTGTGTGTGTGCGTGTGTGTGTGTGTGTGTGCGTGCGTGCGTGTGCGTGTGTGTGCGCGCGTGTGTGCGCGTGTGTGTGTGTGTGCGTGTGTGTGTGCGTGTGTGTGTGTGTGTGTGTGTGTGTGCGTGTGTGTGTGCGTGTGTGTGTGTGTGTGTGTGTGTGTGTGTGCGTGTGCGTGTGCGTGTGTGTGTGCGTGCAGGGCTCTCATGGATAACTTGATCACTCCTCTGGAACTGAAAATTGAAGAGTGGAAGAAGGTTGCCAGTCAGCTGGATAAAGACCACGCCAAAGGTATTGGTCTCCTTCCCTACATGATATAATCAAAATTCAACAGGGTTAGTGTTTAATCTTTGTGTTGAAAAAGCTCCTGCACAGAAGGAGGTAAAGTATTGTTTTAATCCTTTAATGGAGGTTTTTCAAGCTAAGTGGGTTGAATTTAAAGGTATAGTTAACCAAAAAATAAAAAATTGATAAAACAAGTTAAAGCAGAATAAAAACAATACCTAGAAGAATATCCAGCCTGGTCCATACAGCATGTTCTGACTTTATATATTAATAATTTACACAAACAATTAAATTGTTAATTAAAATGGTAATGGAATCCAGTATTTCTTTATCCTTTGAGATAAGAGTTTATTATACTATGAAACCGTTTACATAGAAATTTTCCCTCTTAAGATTCCTATTAAAAACTAAGTTATGATTGTTATAGGCACAAAAAACTTGCTGACATCAGTGCAAAAACAAAAAAGTATATCACCACCCCTTTAAGAATATCACTGTCATCTGTCCTCTTAGCTGCACACTATCAATTATTAAATGGCTCTCAAGTCTGTGGGAGTCCCTCAGACAGTTATATTACAGCTCACAATGGATAATTTATTCATAAGAACAATCCATTATCTCATGTAAAAGATTAGTCATTCAATCAGTAAGCTTGCAGTAAATGCTCAGCCACACCCACGCTATCTCCAACACGTCTGTCTGAGGTTGCTAAGGGGACGTTTCATTTGACATCACCACTGAACTTATTAATACTTAGCTTTTGCTTCCACTGAAGAGGCGGGGCTAATGTTCTTCTTTCTCTGCCTTTGTTTTTTTAGAATATAAGAAAGCACGTGCAGAGATCAAGAAGAAATCTTCAGATACGATTAAACTACAGAAGAAAGTTAAAAAAGGTAAGATCTTGATGCTTAGATATGACATCTTTGAATGGAAGTCACTGAGGGTGAACACCTTGGGTAAACAGTGTTTTAATTATGTTCTTTGAGTTGAAACATATAAGGTCCTGTTGTCTTGTTACACACTCGCACACTCTTTCTCAAATTACAGCCTCAGATCTCTTTGTCTAAACACAATAGGACATACCCATGACTTCTGTTGGCGCTGCACCCTGTGTTGTCATAATACCACACCCTGTGTTGTCATGGCATCAACCTTGGCCATCTTGCCTCTGGTCATAAGGTGCTGTTAACTGAATGTTCATTTGAACTTTTATTTGTACAGCTTGACCAAAAAACTACATCTAGCCATAATTTAAGCAAGTAAATTAACTGAATGACAACAGAACCTAATACACTTTTTGGGAGAATCTCACAACACCTATAAAGCATGTCTTTATAAAGCAATCTAAAGCAATCTCACAACACCTATAAACATGTCTAGGTCATATTTCACCCCCAGATTTTTAATTATTATTTGCATTAAGACAATAAAGCTTGTTTGTAGAATTAAGATCCATCGTGACATTGTTTTTATAAGTTAAGCCCATTCATCCCCAAATTCTCATCATTGTAATGCATTACTGTAAAAAAAAAAAATTCAGTTGTATTTATACAGCATGTGAGTGACTTTGTACAGTCTTTATATTGTTTAAAATAAAAATTGTATTGCAAAAAATGCAAAAATTACTAAAAAATCAAAAGACTGGAGTTATTTTTGGATCACTTATATAGTATCATAGTATTTATTAATATTTTGAATCAACTTTTTAATTTTTGATGAATGCTTTTAGTTTTAACAAATTAATGTGTGTGGATTTTTTAAAAAGTTTTTTCTAAATATTTATATTTAACTTGAATTTATTTATTTCCGTTTTAATTTAGTTTTAGTAATTTAGTACCTACTCTTGTTTTATTTCATTCTAATTTCTGTCTAGGTTTTTTTTTTATCTAATATTTTTATTTAATTTCAGCTTTATTTTAAATAATGAGAAGTATTTTAAATAGGTTTGGTTTTAATTAACAATAAAAACGCTGAGTTACGGTAAAGGGAATTTGGGGAGGTGGGAGCATGTATAATTCTCATGAGAATAATATTGTAATGCAAACAATAGTGCATAAATTCTAGTGCATAAACAAAATATAAATACTTTTGATTTTAGTGTGTAAGGGTTTAGATATGAAATTAAGCTTCTTGTATTAAATGGCTAACAAACACTTTAAATAAGATTTGAATACTGTTGGCATGTGGCATGAAACGAGTTCAAGATGGTGGAAGAGATGTGAGGGATAAATGGAGCCGTGATGAACTGAATACATGGAATAGATGTGGCGAGAGAGATAAATGCATATGCAGATGTGTTCTGTCATTATGGTGGGTGTCGTCTGCTTCAGATGTGTGTGCATGTGTGTGTGGGCAGCAGTTAGAGACTGACTCTTCACTTCTGCTCTGGTCTGTTTGAGGGGTCAGCACTCCCGCTGCTCTATTTTCTGCATCCACCCTCATACAGTTTCCAGAGGATATTATAAAAATGATTTTTGCGTTTTCTGTGTGCTCATACACAGAACCCCTGATCAAACTTTCTGGTGCCAAGGACCCTCAAGTATGATAATCTCCTTTCCAAGGAGCCCCTTCCTAATATATAAAGACAGAGATATAAATATAACTATATATACAAATTTGGGATAAGTGAGATTTAAGAAATAAAGACTTTTATTCTGTAAGTATTGATTAAATTGATCAAAAGTATGTATCACGGTTTCCACCAAAATATCAAGCAGCACATCTATTTTCAACATCAATAATAGTAAGAAATTGATCTTGAGCAGCACTTCAGCATATTAGAATGATTTCTGAAGAATCATGTGAAACTGGAGGGACTGTATGGAAGGTTTTTTTTTTTTTTTGGTTTGTTTTTAGGGCGAAAAACAAGCATTTGAGGAAATGAGCAGTTTTTGATAGAACATTGTCACCAGAATAGCTCATATCTCAAGGCCACACAAACTCTCAAAGAGGAAAGAGATCTTCCATCCTTCCTTCCTTCCATTGGTGTGTCATCTTTGCCGACATTGGGAAACACTCCCTTTCATACGGAAGTGTTGTTTCTGCTGCTGCTGCACGATCTGTCTTGTCTTGTAATTTAGGAGTAGTATGACCTTTGATCCGGTGTGTCTTTTGGTTTAATAGCAACTTACTGATTCTGAAACTTAACCAAAGGGAACTCTGTATAATAAGGCTGAACACATTTCTTTGGGGATATTTACGTCAGAGATTTTGTTTAAACGCATTAGTAATTCTCTGGAAGACTGTTTGTATCTCCATGGTTTGATTCGATCAGCATTGTTCTATATTTGCATTTTCTACCATGTGTTATTTTGCATTTCCAAATAACTAGCAGCCTAGTTTCATATACTTGCCAAAGATAATTTTTACTTGGAATTTTTACCACATGCAAGGGGGTAATCTCATGAAAAATATCATGAACAATCATTACTTTTATCTGTAGTACCTCCTACTAGGAGAGTCCTTTACTATGATGTTAGTCATCTGCAGCTGGCCTCGCCTGACACAGTCTGAATCATAAGATAGGGGCTGAATGAAGTGTTAGCATAAGTGATTCAGAGGCTAGTTTTTTTATATCACCACAGCACACCCATAAACCCATCCTAGCACTGTTTGATTAACTGCCATAACTCTCAGAGGGAAATATGGCGTCTAGACCTATGATGCGTCTCGGAGTGCACATTCATCTTTATATCTTACATTTGTGTTACTCAGAGGTCTAGGGGCGTAGACCGCTCAGAAGACTTGGAACCGTCTGTGTGGGGATTGTGAAGAAAAAGAGCATTGGATCTGAATTATTAAAACTCATGCACATTAGTATTCCAATGCTGTTGCTGCTGTGTTTGAGATGGTATGAGGAACCACAGCTCTGGACATTCTGCTCTTTCTTTGGTGTCTGAATTAACTACATTTTTAAATATGAATCAAATGGTTTAATTTTAGAATTTGTTTATAATTCATCTCAGATTTAATGCATTGATAATCAATTTTCTCATTTTATTCACGTTATTTAGATCTAGTATGCTAAATGATGTGCAGTCCAAGTATATTCACATGTTGCTGTGCACTCGTTGCTTAAAAATGAAGTCACAGATCCAATGTAGTTCCGCCTACTGGGTGGAGGATAGCCATCATCATCAGTAAGGTTCCTTTGCCCTACTTCTCCCAGAAGACCTGCACAGCTGCCTCCTGCATGTGTTTATGGAGAGAAGGTGTCTGCTCATGACATCATAGCTTCCAACCGCTCGGGATTTCTAGACCTGAGGGAATGTCTCTGTGGCGCACACACCTTTGTCTGAATGGCTCTGGGTTATTTTCCCATCACCTCCCTTTTCTGTTTTTAAATGAGGTTTGTTTTTTTGTGTTTAAATGGCTCAAGTGAACCAAACACTAGAAGCTGTGTTACTTTTCTGAAATGTGCTTGGGTCATTCCACTTGGTTCTGCTTTATATAAAATGCATAATTTCCCATAGATTATTGATAATGGTCCGTGTACTGTTGCATCCATTCATTTTTCCTTTTTTAACCTAGAAATGAAACATGGTAAATGTGGTTTCTTCTTTAATGGTTCTGACACTCATTAATAGAATGAGCAGACACAAACTCATTTTCATTATTCAAGATTCTTATTTCATTAAAAATTGTGAAAATGTTATACAGCTTGTTTCTTAATGTATATGAATCCTAAATTTATTTTTTAGCATTTTAGCATTTCTATACACATGCTAAAAGTGTCCTCTAGTGCTACTGACGTGGTCGATTATGTACAATGCGTGCACGTTATTGGTCAAGCTACTTTTCAGTCAAGCAAAACCAAATATAAAAATTCTGGCCAGGACATTTCCCATAAAAATGGCACGTATGGCCACACTAATTATCACTCTTTCACATTTCTGTGTTGGTTTGTGTTCTGTTAACAAAAAACAGGCTCCTGTAACATATTTCAGATATAGCTGCATGTTTCCTAAGCCATTTGTCTTGCAGACAGGCTGTGGGATTTATCAACAGACCTACTGACCTTTGCCTTTTAAACTAAAGACGACCCCCGCCCTAAGTTGTCCTACCCAACCAGGTTCATTTTAGCCTTGTGTTTGAAGGTGTAATGGTCTAAGAGCATCTAAACACACATACGGTCACACAATCCAGCACAAGGTCAATGCACTCAAGCACCAGGGATCACATCTCTGCCTGGAAGGTCAAAGGACTTAACTGAGTTCCGCAACACTGATGAGGATTGCTTAAATCCCAAAAATGCATACCCAGCACTTAAATGGATTTGCAGAAGTTGTTTAGATTTACTGTGCTATGGCGCTTGTGCAACGCTTGTGGATCTGATTCTGCTATTCGATTAAAATGTCATCTAGACTCAAGAGGTTTTCTCTAAATGCTATTGAGCCTTATTGTGAGGATTCACAATAACTAAAATATTGTTAAATTAAATTGTAGAAATGTCCCATTCTCTGGGCGTATTTGTCACCAGTGATATTTTTTATTTTTTATTATTTTTACAACTTAAAAGTGTCTAATTAGTGGGTCACTGAGATGAAATGGTATTCACCAGGTCATGTGATCTCAACATGCCAGCATATCATTTATAGTCTTTAATGTGAGTGAAAATCATTATCATCATTAGCATGTCTGAAGAAACTTGTAGTGCCTGTGAAAGCAAGCATACATCTGTCTTGCATGCCAGCTTGGAGTCCAGAAGGACACCTGAGGTTATTGTTAGCAATAGGGACGATGGGATCAGTGGTGTATGCATCTGCCCTGTACACTGCTGTCAGAATGTTCTCCTGTAGTTGAAATGTTGAGACTGAGAAGAGATGTGAATCGTCCACAAACATACACAAAAGGTGGTTTTTGCAGCAGTACCTTAGAAGACCCATTCTGTTCCCATTTGTTCCCCAAAGAACCTTTCAGTATACAGTTCTTAAAAGAACCATCCTTTTCTTAGTGTAAAGAACAATTATAAAGAGCATTTGCATGATATACTGTATACTGTATATGTGATGTGTTTTCTGTCAATATAAAATTAGGATTAAATATAAAAGGTATTGCTCATCCCTATCATGCATGCCAGGGTTGGAAATTAACAAGGGTTTAGGGCAAAAATGCTCCCCAAATTCAAGATAAGGGAGAAAAAATGTCTGGCACCATTAAAGTGAAATGAATTCCCTTAATGGATAAGTTCATTTCTGGCCCTGATGCACTCGCGCATACACAGTCGAAAAATGCATTAATGTGATTGCAAAAGGAAAGAAACCATTCATTTAGATGATATGTGTTGGGGATGATGCATCTGCTGAGAGATGAAAAGGCCAGGTCATGTGTTCAAAGCTCCTCACGTGGTGTGTGCTGGCATGAGCTAAACAAACCTCTAAATGTGATTAACCTCACATTTCTCCCATTGCATCGGCACAGTTAAAGCACCAGGAGACAGAAACATATCAGCATATCATATTAAACTGTTATGCTCTTATGGTAAATACTTGGCATCTTTTTTATTTTTCTTATTAAATCGTTATCAGTATGTTTGCCAATTCATGTTTTTCAGTGAATTTTAGAGTGTTTGAGTGAATCCAGTTATCTTATGTCTTATTTGCTATCATTCCTAGCACCATAGAATCTAGATATCGAGGTCAGTCATTAAAAACAGCCTTATTAGTCGCCCACTGCTATGTAGTAGTATTACTAGTAACTACTATGGAATGTGAGGGGGTCTCAGTGGCAGCTGGGCTTTAACTGCAACACATGCACACCATACAATCTGTGTACCATTACCAGAGACCCCTGATCCATCGTCACACCTGGTCACAAATGACCAAGGAAATCTGCACAGGGAGGCTCTTAGAACAGCTATTAGCATTGCAGCAAATATTTGCATGATGTATTAAGTGTTTATAGAAACTGCACTGCCTCCTAGTGGTTGCAAACAACATGAGTTTTAGCATCAAACTGCAAGGCAAAGTTATTCCGTGCTTCAAATATCAGCAACACAGAGCTGTTTTGCATCCAGTGTTCTTTCAGTGTTATTTATATAGTATTGTACTATTTATATACTATTATAACATTTACTAGTATAATGAATTAGTTTTAATTTTTATATTTCATTTTAGTATTAGTAATTCTTTTGCAGTTATAATATAGTTTTATATTTCTGTCTAGATTATTTGCTTTAATAATTTAGTACTTTTAGTACAAAGTCTTTTTGATCCTGTCAGTGCTTTATGAAATGTCGTTGTGTTTGAATAGGTAAAGGTGAGGTGCGGATGCAGCTGGACAGCGCTCTTCAGGACGTCAACACACGCTACGCAGTTTTAGAGGAGACTGAGAAGAGAGCCGTTTGTCGAGCACTTATCGAGGAAAGAGGAAGATTCTGCTCATTCGTCACAATGCTCAAACCTTTCCTGGTGAGTGTCTGAGCAGACTCTGATAAGGCACTATATTTTGCAAAAAGAAAATGCTTGGCTTAAGACCACAACATTTGGTCAGCATTTTACATTGCGTGAACATTTTCTTAATATTTGAATTTTTTGAACTGTAAAATACCTGAATGTTGTGAGAGTATTTGGTTTAATGCCTTTAAATGATGCTGTTTTTGATAAAACAGGAAGATTGTCATTATTACATCAGAATGCATTAGAATTATGAGAATTTGGAAAATAAAAGTACTTGATTGCCATGAAAACCTGCTGTTAAATATTTTTATTTTATTCTACTTAAATGTTGTCACATCGTTGATTTTTTTTTTTTTATTTGTTATGTCAGGACGAAGAGATAAGCATGCTTGGTGAAGTCACCCACTTACAGACAATTCTAGAAGATCTTGGCAATCTGACGGCTGATCCCAACACACTGCCTCCTGCTAGTGAACAGGTGCTGCATGGATACCAGTCAGGCACATTATGTCTGTTTTGATCTGTAGAGCTGTTAATGTTCTTGCACTCTGACTTCCTGGTCTGGTTTTGTTTGCAGGTTATTCTTGATCTGAAAGGCTCAGACTACAGCTACTCATATCAGACTCCACCCGCGTCTCCTAGCAACACGTTATCACGCAAGAGTAGCATCAGCAGGTGAGTTCAGTGTCGGGAAGAAATGTTTGTTGCAAGAACTGTTAGCTAACTGATAATAATTGATGATGATTATTATATTTATATTGTAGTGTTTTTGTTGCTTGTATATAATATTATTTTCCCTTGAAAATGATTGGAAAAAGAGGAGCGCAGGTGACAAACAATTGCGTGTTATTGTAAATAATCCGTATAAACACTCTCTCTTAGTAACTACACCTCTGTGCGTCATGTCCCATCTCTGGACTCCATCTCTAGTGCAGTGGATGGGCTTCATCTGCGAGCACCAGACACAACACAGGTATCATGGATACACGCGCCACAACACAAAACAATGGGTCCAAAAGGTACCTAGTTCAATTGGTATAGTAACCCTAAGAAACCCAAATAGTTTAAATAATTTTTCACCCAGAACACACATGCAGCGGCTGCAAGCACCATCAAAGCCTGCAGTTTGCTGTGGTGCCTAATCCAAACCTCCTCAAAATCCAACCTTTTTGGACCCCAAGATCAAATCAGCAAATTGGTCATCAGTACACAATCATAATTGGACAGTACTTCAGTGCAAATAATATAAAATATGTAATGTTATTTGTTACAGTGTAAGTGTATTGCAAATAAGGTAGTATTTCACTGTTATGATGCTTAAAATAGTAACATAAAATGCATGACAATAAATTATAAATTTGACAAAATTCTAATCCAGTTTGCTATGTGTAGTATGCTAGTTTATCAGTCCGATGTTAATCATAATGTGGAGACAAAAAAGAAATATTATGGCAAAATACCACAGGTGAATAGGGTGACATTTTTAATTAACAGATATCACCATACATTCCCAGGTCATTAATCACAGTACATTAAGACATTAAACATTGTATTGCAAATTTTCTGAAATGTTGTTTAAATAAGTAAATTAAGCAAATCTAATAAAATGCATTGATTTGCATACATTTGAAATCTGAACACTGGATAAAGCCAGGTTCAAAATTCTTGTTTAATTTTGTTGACATATTAAGGGTTTTACAGGGGTGATTTTGGATATTTATTTTTAGCACTTTTAAGTTGGGTGTATGTGCTGCTAAAGTGATTTCTTGCTTGGTGCAGGAGAAAATATGAATTTTGATGGAAAAAAGTATCTCTCAGAATCAGCCATGCATGAAAAAGCAGTTGCTTTGCCTTTAGGGCATTTGACCATTAGTAGCTATATTATGTGACACTTGTAATTTAAAAGACGGATCAACAAGTTACATTTTACTATTTTCTGAATAGAATACCCAAAAGCATTTACTTTCAACCAAGACATTTGTTTTAGGGGTCTAAGGGGGTTTGGATTCATCTAATCTCATCTTTCTCTTGTTCCACTCCTCTCTGCCCCTCACCTCCATCTCTCAGCGCTCATGCAGTCCTCTCCTCTTGGTCGGAGGGGAGGAAGGCGCTCGCTCTCTCAGTGAAGGGAATTCTCCCACAATCCCTCGCACAGGCCACCGTGGCCAACACCTGCGGCACAGGAGCACTGTGAGCATAGACTCAGTGTAGTGCTGTGTGTGACTGTGGATGGATTCATTACTGTTGCATGTACTCCTGGACACTTACCTCTGATGGTTTTCTTCGGTGTTTGTCATTGTGCATGTGTGGAGGTTGTGTCTGTGTGAAGGTAGACAGCGCCCTCTGCAGGCCATTGAGAGGGACGCCTTCTGATAGCTGTACATAGGGAGAAAGAAGCAATCTTTAATAATTTTCTGCTTTTAGTGTCTGTTTTTAAATATAATATCAGTCCCATGTCTTGAAACAAACACACTAACCAGTTTGCATATCTCCAACTAAAAACCTGCATGCTCTGACAGGCCCATCTGAACTTTTCTACACTTACCAAACTGTCGTTAAAGTCAACATGAAATCAAAACTGACTGTTTATATACATTTCTGGTCATCTTGTGTGCAGTTCATCTGTGCACATCTTCACAATCCTTCATTATTTTGGTGAAACAGTATTTCATGTTGGCTTTAAATCCTTATTAACTTGTTACTACAGTTTGTCATAGTGTTTTGTTTTTGTGACTTACTAAGTTGAGATGGAGTAACGGAGTATATTTTTGTGTAGGAGAAAGGTCAGAACTCTCCTGGCACAGAGAACGGGACCTCTATGCCCCCACTGCACAAAGCTTACAGCGGGCATGAGGAGAGAGCCAGGACACTGTCCACCTCGGGCAAGGTGCACGCTCATTTAAATGCAGGAATGAATTCTAAGCAAAAAGTTTTTTTTTTTTTTTTTACACCTTTTGATTCTAGTGGAATTATTGTGATTGACTCTTTTTCCGATCTCTGATTGGCTCTCATTGCTGTCCGTAGCCACCGTCAGCCAGGGAGCAGCTGGCTCTTACTCTTGGAGGCGGGCTTAATTCAGAAGCTCCTCGGACCAGCCGAGATTCCCTCCACTGCTCCAGCGGATACAGCACCCAGACGACTACGCCATCCTGCTCAGAAGACACCATTCCCTCGCAGCATGGTCAGTATGCGTATATGTACACTCACATGCATGAACTTGTTCTTTTCTGTTCTATAATTTTCCTTTCAAATCTTCATTGCACACAACTTGGAGAGATTTTTACCTTTTTTTTTAC
The DNA here is from genome assembly GCF_018340385.1 of Cyprinus carpio. Taxonomy (NCBI): domain Eukaryota; kingdom Metazoa; phylum Chordata; class Actinopteri; order Cypriniformes; family Cyprinidae; genus Cyprinus; species Cyprinus carpio. The sequence goes on along the minus strand of NC_056577.1, from coordinate 29,005,608 downwards.
CCTCAACACAGTAATCTGATTTGTGGTTTTTATGCACATCAAATGTGATTTATGGTCCAATTTTAGAATAAATCTGATGTGCTTGCACAAATCACAGGCTTAGATTGCTGTCCAAAGTGCATGTTTCTGGGCCTTTGTATAAATGTTAAATGTACTTTATTGTTCTTTTACAGCGGTAAAGAAAGAACCTCCTCTATATGGTAGGTTTCTGAATGTCATTGCATAGACTTAATTATTCTCATTGTGATCATATATCAATAATAAACAACATTAAATGTCTATTTCTGGGAATCCATGTCATAGTGCAGGCGTGCCTTTGTTGAAAGAGTGTTATCTGTATGCGTAAGATTCGAGTGTGTGCAACCATGAGATATAACTGGTGGCATCTCGTTACTCTGTTGTCCATCTTCACATGTTGCCTGAGTTTAACTGAAAGACACTCAAACAGAGCTTTTGTTTGTCTGTTTTATTCATGTTCTAGGTGGTAGTCCAGTACTGTTTTCTTCATGCAGTCATTTTTTTTAAGGCTGTCAATTTAGTGCAATTAATTAATAATTTGAATAAGACAATAATATGATTTAAAATAAAATGTTTATATTTTATTTAATTTTAGCATACTTATTTTAAAAAATTGTATATGCATGTTAAATTAGCATAATTTTTCCTTTGCAGTTTGCATTTATTGCATTTGCATGTAGTCTATGATCTTATTTATCATTTTGTTTTTTATTTGATTTTTTTATTTTAATTATATATACATGCCCACTATTTAAAATGCATCAAATGCATTTGTAGGTTTTTTTTAAACAACTAATTATAATCTGAACGACTAGATAATGCTAGATAATAACACAATACACAAGCCAATTTAAGTTTGCAAGGTATAAAAACCCATGCACTGTCCTGTCCGAAACACTCTCACAACGTTGGGCCATCTTTATTGTTAAACCCTGACATGCAATTTTGAGACATGATGAACAGCTGTTGTGTTTTCTTCCACTGTCATTTCCTGCATATGTAATTTCTGCTTGAATTTCATTATTTTCCTCTTTTAAATAATATAGAAGTGCTATCATTTAACATTAACACAGTGTGTGACTCTCCTCTTTTTGTGTTTCTCTCTATTTCAGACTATGACTACATCTCCCTGCATGGAGGAGAGGACACCCACAGCCAGTCTGAATTTGATAAATCTTCCACAATTCCTCGCAACAGCGACTTGAGTCTCAATTACCGCAAAATGTTTCAAAGCAAGAGGCCGGCGTCTACCGTCAGTCTGCTGATGGATCCGGAGCCTATAGGACCCCACACGGCCACCATCCGCCGTAAACCCTCCAGCAAGCCCAACATCCGCCGTGGGACCATCAGTGGAGGAGTGCCTATCCCCATCTCCACACCACAGGTCCTTCATCTACTCAAACTCTAGTCAGAAAATTCTTAGACAGTGTACAGAAGACCTGCTGGAATATCTGTCATAATTTGGAACCAGTTGTAAAGGATTGTGAATTTTCATATAGAATTCCAACACAGTATTATTTTCAAACACTTTTACAACTACAAATAGGATGAATGCCCCTGTAGGACATAAAAATTAATTTCTTTCAGGATTTTAATATGCTTATAGCCCACACTACAATTTAAAAGTTTGGGCCAGTCATTTTATTTTATTTTTTTATTTTATTCTTTCTTTTATTCAGCAAGGATGCATTAAATTGATCAAAGTTAACATTAAAGACATTTATTACTTTACAAAAGATTTCTATTTTAATTAAATTCTGTTCTTTAGAGCTTTCTATTCAAAAAGTTTTCACAAAGATATTAAGCAACTGTTTCCACCATTAATAATAATCAGAAATGTTTCAGGAGCAGGATGTTAGAATGATTTCTGAAAGACCATGTGACACTGAATACTGGAGTAATGATGCAAAAAAAAAAATTTTAAAAAAATTCCGCTTTGCATAACAGGAATAAATATATTTTTTAAATATGTATTTTTTTTTTTTTTAATTTACATTTACTTAAATTTCAATAATATTTCACAATATTACTGTTTTTATTGTGTTTTTTTTATCAAATCAGTGCAGTCTTGTTGAGCACGAGACTTTTTTTTTTTAATCTTGCTGACCCTAAACTTTTGAATGGTAGTGTATATATCCAATATATTCGTATTAATGTATAAAAATATGTATGTATTAAAATAATGAAATACAAGTAGGGTTCTGATCCATTAGGCCTCTAAAAGTAAACAAGAATCAAATCCTGTATGAATTTAAATGGGAATCTTTATTTGATTCTTAAGGAAATTCATTTGTTTCAAGTTATGAAAGAAATTCCAAATTTGATATTGCACAAATTTTGAGTTTGTTCACAATTTTTTGGATGTATTTGCTTAGCTTTTTTTGTTTGTTTGTTTTAACAATATCATGTTCAAAGAAAGAGGCCATGTTTTTAATACATCCCTGTAGTGTGTTCTATTGATAATCTTATAAAATTAACCAAGAAAGCCACTTTCTTCCTGCTCTTAGGTGCCGCTGAATGCATCTGTTTCTACAGCCGGCCTGAGCGGCAGTGAGGAGACCATGTGCCCTCCTGGAGTGATGCAGAGTAACAGGGTTCCTGGCTCTGATCTGGTTCACACCAGACACAATCTCTGTACGTCCACTCAGAGTCTGAGTGCAGTGCCACCTCCATATTATTCCGTGTTTCCTGGGCAGCCACCAGTGGGCGGCCCAGAGCTGCTGTATCAAATGAGCAAGCAACAGCAGTATGCGCTGCACCAACAGCAGCAGAGGCAATATCATCATCATCAACAACAACAACAGCTGCAACAACAATATAATCAACAACAGTACAATCACCAACAGCAATATAACCAAGAGCCGCAATATCAACAGATACATCAAAAAGAGCTCCAGCAGAAACTCGAACGGCAGCAACATCAAAATCAGCAGCAGATTCAAAACATGGCAGCTCACAATTCTAGCACGCCCACTGAAAGTGGGCAGATCAGTTCCGCCCAGCCTGCCGTGGATCATGTCGACGGCGTTCCTGATCCAGGCAGCGGAGGTGACATGTTGAGTATGATCCGCAGAGGAGTCAAACTACGTCGGACACTCACCAACGATCGTTCGGCACCTTTAATCACCCCCAACCATCTCAACTGATCTCAGCTTTATTTTTCCTGTGCTTTGAAATCATCTGTGACTTTTCACGGTTGCCTCTTCCGTCTTTTCATTTAGTGACTTTTTTCATGCCCTTTAATGTTGCGGTTTGCATATTATTTGTTTTGTTTTTAACTGGAGGCAAAACTGTTGATTAACGTGCGACTCCTGCCACAAGAAAAGACGTTTGATTAAACTACACTGTGCTAGAAGAACAAACGTTTTGCAGTGTCCGTGAGAATGTTGCCTCTAAATAAATTAAAGTTAATTCTGCAGGCTGTGTGCTTTACATGTATATGTATACCTATATACACAGATATATATGTATTTAGAGATCTAGATTGAGCATCTGAGCTTAAGATATATTAAAGTTATTTGTTTATGTTGTATTTGCAAGAATAAAGCACTCAGCCTTCTGGTTAGAGATCAAAAACTTCTGTATATATTAGCGAAACAATTGAAAGACTGTTGTATTATTATTCATTTTGTTTTCGAAATTAGATAAAGCAGCACTAGGCGTCTATTTTTGTACAGTTTAGGGTAACAGAAAACTGCACCACTGCCTTTAATCCGCCCAATGACTGGATGCGAATGCAGCCAATGAGAGGAATGGAGGGAGGGAAGGAGCGATGTGATTAGGTGGATGAATGAAGGACTGGAATAGTGGATATTATTTGTGTTGCTTATGACTGTGAGAGCTTACGAAGGCATCACTGTGGTTATTTATTCAACCTGTTTGATTCTGAATCATTTTTAATCGTTTGTTTACCAAAGCTTTGATGCTGTAGCCCCGTAGATGCGCATAAACATGCTCTTCTGGAGGATTTATAATGACTTGATTCATAAAACCTCAAATTTGTGCCCCATGACTTTGAGCATTTTTTTGGTCTTTGAATTAAAAAAAAAAAAAAAAAAAAAAAATTCCTCATTTATTATTAACTGAAAAGAAAGTGAATTGTTGCATTAGGTTTATAGATTGAATGCATTCTGTTGCGAAGTGAAAGTCATGACATTTGCCAAGTTTGGTAACCCATACTCTGAATCGGTGCTCTGCATTTAACCCATCCAAGTGCATACACACAGCAGTGAGAAGTGAACACGCACCCGGAGCAGTGGGCAGCTATATCCAGCGCCCAGGGAGCAACTGGGGGTTCAGTGCCTTGCTCAAGGGCACATCAGCCATGGGTATTGAGGGTGGAAGAGAGCGCTGTTCCTTCATTCCCCCCCAACCTACAACTCCTGCCGGCACCGAGACTCAAACCTGCGTCAAGGCTCAGATCTCATTAAACTTTTAGTGCATCTTAAATTGGGGGGGGGGGCAGAATAAAACTGAGATACGATTTGGCTTTGTGTGATTATCAAAGTGCAAAAAGCTTTGATTTAATTAAATGAATAACTAGGCACTGTATGTTTCAGCGTGAAGTACAGCACTGCATTCTTTTACACACGAGCAGCTCATGATCCAGTGTTTTCAGTATCTCTAAATCTGCTCATCTGCTCCACATGAACTTATAACTTTGGGATGCTTATAACGTGTATTTGGAAACACACCATGCACCATCCATATTCCCAAACTTTTAATGCGAAGTGCTTATAAAATGCTGCCTTTTGTAAACAAAAGAAAAGCCCTGCAGTTTTCCACCAAAACAAAAGCTTTATGGTTTGAAAAAGAGTTAACTTGATTCAATTATTGTATAGTTGCACTGTAAAAAAAAATAAAAAATACAGTACAATTAATATTTTACAGTCATATTGATGTCATTTTCTGGCCAAATTGTACAGGCCTTCAAACAATTTTTACCAGACAGATTGCAATAAGAAATTAACATTACTGATTGCTCGTTATAATAGCTTTCTCCTGCAAATAAGCGTATGCAGAATGCTTGGATGTATGTTGATAATTAAAGTGGTTCTGTTTTTCTGTTTTCTTAAATGAAAGCCAATGCTGGACGTCTGCTTTCAAGCTTGAAGTGCATCATCATCATCATCATCGTTATAAACATGAATTGAACATTATTTTTAGCACCTCTAAAAGAAGCACTTCTGCAGTCTGACAGCATCTCTCGCAGGCATCTGTACTTTCTTTGATGTCTTATAATTAATCACATCTGTCACGCAGGTGCGCTTTGAACTTTCCCTCCTGCTGCAAAAGTTGTTTCTTTATATCTTACTGCATTCTTTTTTTATTTTTTATAACTGCCCCGCTTTTTGTATACTTTTCAGGTTATTCTCAATCTAGGGTTACTTTACACCTGTCTGAGCCGTGTGTAGGATTTCTCGCCCCCTCTTCATCTGAATGCTCAATTGTTTTGTCTCTTCAGTGATTTGGTCGTGGCCAGAGACGTTCACTGCTGACACAATGCTCCTCAGGCATTTCAGCTTGCAGCTGCTGTACGGCGCTCCTGGAGTGTAAAAGAATATTGTTTTACTCTGAAAGGTGAGCTGACCGAGGTGTTCCTCTACTAATCTGCATTGTTATTAGTGCTGCTCGGGGCTGTAATAAACTTGCAAGATCGGAAGGAGGAATGTAAAGTGCCCAAGAGTTTTTTGTTGTTTAGACTTTGATTTATGCTATTTTTTGTTAATATTCTCACATTTGATTTAATGCATTCTGTATCTAGACCGTTTCATGTTATAAGCATCAATGTAAAGGGGTGAATGTCAAATTAAAATGAAGAAAACTTATTCATTGTGAACCAGTCTCTTCTGGGATTTTAGTGGTCATTAAAGCAATAAGCCACAAGAAAGCTGTTCAAGTGATTTTAATGACTGTAATGTGGGTTACCAGGGTGTTTTTGATTGGTTTCTAGTATTATGCTATCCAGTTGTTATTGTATGACGTAAAAATTGTATAGTAATGTTTTATAAACTTTTGGGGTGAGTAAGATATAAAGAAATGAACACTTTTATTCATCAAGGATGCGTTAAATTGATTAAAAGTTCCAGTAAAGACATTAAGTTGAAGATTTCGGTTTCAAATAAATGCTGTTCTTTTTACTTTCTATTTATCAAATAATCCTAAAAAAAAAGTATGTTTCCACAAAAATATAAAGCAGCACAGCTGTTTTCAACATTAATATAAGAAATGTTTCTTGAAAAGCACATCAACATATTAAAATGATTTCTGAAGGATCACGTGACACTGAAGATGGAGTAATGATGCTGAAAATTCAGCTTTGATCACAGGGATACAGATCACAGCATTTTTGATCAAATAAATGCAGCCTTGGTGAGAGGAACAGACTTTTTTCTGAAACATTAAAAATCTTAGATACCAAACTTTTGAATGGAAGTATGATTCTGAAAACTCAGAATTCTCAAATTCTTTAAGAATTTTAGTTAAGTTAGATCTTATTTACTTAGTATATACTTGTTCCTTGTTAGCTTATTTACTTTATTTATTTATTAATTAATGCCCAGGGTTAAGGTTTAACATTAACTGAGCGTTTACTGCATTTACTTTTAAACTTTCCTGAGGGCCCCACCGGCACTGCAGTCCCAACTGAAAATCATTTTATTATATAGAAATTAAAATACACCCTTGCAGCCAATATTTTTGACCTGTTTTTCTTTCTGTGAAGTTTAATTGCATTTCCCTGCAAAACATTTGCTCAACTTTTAGGAGTCCCAGGACTCCTACAGTAGCAACATGGTAATTTTGCACATTTATATCAAATCTCAAAAGTCTGTTCTCTGTCTTAATTAGGAGACTATTTGTCTTTTTTATTTTTGATTGTATAAATCTCTCTATTTCAAAGATTGGTATCTGACATAAAGGTGGAAAACCCTCCCCATGGAAAGAAGTGCGTCCAAAATTTAAGGTATTTTCGATCATTTTACTAAACTCATTTTACACGATAAATTGTGCATTTATGTCAGTTGATTTATTCAGCCTTTCATGTTGGTTTGTATCACAAAACAACAACAAAAACAAATAAAAATAGATTTTTGCGTGCCTAAGCATTTAATGCTGATAACTCATTTACACATTTAAGATTTGTAAGGAGATATTATAGAATTCGGTGAGCTAAAAATGCTGCTTGTGATGTTTAATCCGGGTCCTGAAGTAAATCTGAGGCACTGCCTGGATGATACAGATCAGTCACTCACTCTCACACACGCGTAAGACGCCTCTGTGTCACGGTGACTAAGCATTTTATCTGAGCCGTGTGACTTGAGCGGTCACGGTAATTCGGTGATCTCATCTGACCTGAATGCCGCTCGGTAGGCTATTGCTGAGTGATTGCAGCATGCTGCTGACTCACTTCAGCAGTTCAGGCAGCGAACGCAAGGTGGCGCAGTGAACCGCCGCGGAAGCTTCCCTCCGTCATCACTTCCAGGAACGACGCCGCTTTTCCTGCCCAAAATAGCAGGAGGGGGGTCTGTTCTCCAGGGAGGCAATCTAAAGAGGCGTAGGGGGTCTGTAAACATGAATCCAGTGTAAGTGGTCAAGTGAAAACTATTTATTTTCTTCCGACATTTCCAGTCAGCTGTTAGCATGAGAGGGAAATGGAGATTTACTGTAAAAAGAGGAGGAGGTTTCTGATGAACACTAACCAGTGTGTTTATTTAATATAATTGTGGGACAGTTACAGTGGACCACTAGATGTGAATTTAGACGCTTAGACCACGCTTAAAATCTGAATCAGATAGCTACAAAGAGCTAAGCAGTTAAGTTTGTTTGCTTTTAAATGAGAAAAAAAAAGTATAAATACAATGTATATATCAATGTAAACATACTTTAATACATAACTATAATATTAAGTAGTTGGACACTTTCTGTAAAGCATGGAACATGTCCTTAATTAATGTCATATACACTAAACCTGTGCGAACGTTTTATATCACCAAAAAATTTAAAAAAAAAAAATCAAGTTTAAAGTTTATCGGTTTGGTTGTGCTTACAATATTGCCAAAGCCAGTAATGTCAAGAAAAAGAAATGCACAATATAACACATATAATAATCTGAATAATAATAATAATAATGATAATAATAATAATAAATAAAGTTCTAAAATCACCTTTTCTCCAGTTAGTGATGAGAAAAGGTCTAGCATAGTTTGTTGACATAAGTCATTTGTTTATGTTTTGATATTCAATGTTTTGACATGCAGACATTTTTAAGTGTGAACTGACCATCAAAATATGTTTTGGTGCCATAGTAATATCATGGTAACATTAATATTATAATAGATTGCATTGGACTGCAGCGGAAGGGTCATTGACCGCAATTAAATGAGTCACACCTGACTAAAGATAAAAGTAACCAAGGTCAATGTGTCCTGTTTTTGTGTGTGTGTGTGTTGTTGTTACTCCATCTGTTGACCCTTTATGTAATCCTGTTTTCTTTCTCCATTTGGGACGAGTTAAGAGGTGAGCGCTCCAGCTTGTAACATTGGAGTCTGTGTGTGTGTGTGTGTGTGTGTGTGTGTGTGTGTGTGTGTGTGTGTGTGTGTGTGTGTGTGTGTGTGTGTGTTTAAAAGGGAGAGTGAGTCAGTGAGATTTCATCCCATTACTGAGGCTTGTGTACTGACTCACTTCCAGAACGTTAGATTATCCACCAGCAACAGCTTCCTAAACCACAAAACACAAACATACACGCTCCAGAACAGTCCTGAACTTGAACTTCACTCCAGTTTTTCCAATTCCTTATCTTTTTCTTGTATGTTTTACAGTAAACACTTGCCTTACATCCCTTGGGATTTCCCTCCCTAGCGTTTAAGTAAATTCAAGCGTCTGTGACCTTGGTCTGTGTTCAGGTCTGTCCATGAGAGTATCAACCTATGACACATTCACACAGACTTTTGATGTCTTTTGCAACTATAAACAATAACATTCATTAGTGTTGACTCCATAGACTGATTCAAGGTTTGTTCACAGACAAATTCACTTTTTGTAGTTTACTCACCCTCGTGTCATTACAAACCTATATGATTTGCTTTCTTCAGTGGAACTTAAAAGGAGGTGTTATGATGAATGTTCATGCTGCTTTGTTTCATAAAATATATAGTGACAAGGGAATGTCAAGAACCAAAAAAATCAATAAAGTCTGAAGCCATGCAATAGTGTAACTTGTTTTTATATAAAATGTAAAAAAAAAAAAAAAAAAAAAACCTTTTCTTTAAACAAACAAAAATGAGGCACACTTTGCATTAAGATCCCATTAGGTAACGTTACTTAATGCATTAACTAACATGAACTATGAACAGTGCATTTATTACAGTATTTATTAATTTTGTTGACTTTAGTTAATGAAAAATACTACTGTTCCATTTTAAGTTCATTTTTATTTTAATATTGTATTAGTAAATGTTGAAATTAACGTTAAGATAAATTGTTTAGATGTACTTTTCATTGTTAGTTCATGTGATCTAATTAACAAATGTTAACAAATGAAACCTTATTAAAGTATAACTTAAGTAAAGTGTTACCATACAATTAATGCTAAGTAGAATTATTTAACAAAAACTAATAAAAGTCACAAAAGCACATAATAAAATACGAATGAAAAAAAGCTTATTCAAAATATTGATAATAATATATAAAATCATGCTGCTCTTATGCTTTAATTTTGTATTGTACTTGTCATTTTATTAGCTATTTACTTTCACTATGTAAAATAGCAGCTTGGACATTCTTCAAAACATCTCCCTTTGTTTTCTATGGAAGATAGAAACTCCTACAGAACAACATGAGCTTGAATAGAAGAATTTACATTTTTGGCTGATCTATCCCTTTAAGTTGTGCCAGAGCTAAAGTTCCTAATAAACTTGTGTCTGGTTGTGTCTTCTGTAGTTGTGCCAGCATCTGTGATTGGTCACGGCCATCACCGCGTGATGCTGCCCTCATCTCCCTCCTGATCGCCACATCACACCGGCGTCTGCTGCACAGAACACTTTCTCATGACTGATGAGGAGACAAAACGACTTGTGATTTCAGTCTCAGAAATGACTGCGCACACTTCAATTATGCTTTGTTAATAATGTTTTTAGAAAGTACACTTCTGTTGGTTTTGACAACAACAGATTGTATTTTCCCCTAACACAATCAAGTAACAATCCCTCACAAAAGTGTTGTTAAAACGGTTCTGCTGCTTAATATTTTTGTGGAAACCATTTGTTCAGGATTCTTTAATTAACAGAAAGTTCAAAAGAATAGCATTTATCTGAAATAGATTTTTTTTTTTTTGTAACAATATAATTTTTTTTTCTGTCACATTTGATAAATTTTAATGCATCCTGGATGAATAAGAGTATTCATTTTTTTTTTTTTTTTAATTAATAAAAAAAAAATCAGTGTATGCAAGCATGCCATGCATACTTGATTTTATAAAGCTGTTGAATGTTTGACATCACCTGAGTCACTGAAGTCTTACATTTTGGCCTTGTTTTTGGGAACACTCCCATGCTTGTGTGTTTGTGCGTGTGAATCTGAGGGCATCATGAGGTATCTGTATCTAATTTGTGGGTGACTTCTTTTACACTTGGGATATACTCACATGATGACTGTAAAATCACAGTTATGTCTCGAAGGGAAAACTTCTTTTTAGAAGAAGAAGGTAGCCTGTGTATTTGAAATTTCAAAAACCATGCATAACTTGCACCACTTCTAAAGTCATTACAAATCTTTGTGTGAGAAACATTTCAATTTAAATAGTTTTAAATTTAAAGTTATTTAATTTAGCTCTGACATCCACCCTAGCTCTCTTTGACATGTTTATAATTCTGATTTGTGAACAAATCGTTCTCTTGAGTTTTTTTTTCTCCTCTGAATTGGTTGATCCAGTTTATAAAACCAATTTAAATGTTTCAGTGAAAACAGACATACATTTCAGACTGTTTCTCACACAGAGCTACCGTATGTCTTCAGAAGACTTGAATTCCTGTGTATGAGTCAGATAAACCAGTTTTATGATGCTTTTTCAAAACTTGAAAGTTTAAGTACCAGTTGATTTATAATTGCATTGAAAAGTGAAACTTTCATATTTTCTGCATTTGTTTTCCACAGGAGAAAGAAAGATGGGTTTGGAATGACATGAGGGTGAGTAAATGATGACACATCTTTTCTTTTTTTTTATTTCTTTTTTTTTTGTAGATTGTAAAGATCACCTACTCATAATCTGAGAATTGTATCTGTTTGAATGAGTTTTTACCCTCTGAAGCATCTGTTGCAATACACATCTAAAGGGAGGAAATGCATTTTACGACCCTAACCATTAGATTAACTAACACTTTGAGCCTTGTGCAAGTTTACTGTTTGCCAACCTATTCAGCACAAACTGTGCTATGACTTGGCTATTATACTTACTGTACAATAAATGTGTTAATATGTAGCCAGTTATGTTTGAAGTGTGAATCGGTTAAATGTCCTGCAGTCATTGTTGGTAAGCAGTGTCATATGACTAACAGCTCTTGGACTTCATCCCAGGTTGAAAAAGGCGGTTTGTCTGTTTGTCGATAGAGTGTGTTTTATTACACCCTTCCTAAAACTGCGTTAACAATTCCTCAAATTGCGATAACGCCTGAAAGAGTGACGCATTCCATGTGTTTCTCATTGAGACACAATGCGACCATAAATTATGTTTAATTAAATTTGCAAATTGAAAAATATGACTGTCTCTGAGAATGTTCTTACACTTTGCATTGCAAAATATTTTGCTTACCATGCTTACAAAATAGCACCATGGTGTACTATATAATGATTTATGATTTTTAGTGCCATTTGAAAGTACCATAGTATTACCATCTGGTACTATAAATTTACTGTGGTAATGCATGCTATGTAATTATTCTGTCACATGAAAAAAAAAAAACCTATACCATGGTGCAGTGATAGTATCAGATGGTAGTATAGTACTTGAAATATACCATGGTAATGAAATTCATGGCTCATATACTGTACTCTATGGCATGTCCAACAAAAAATGTCTAAAATACCATGGTATTACCAATGTACTTTTTGGTACTGTTTTGCAAGTGCATAGTATATACCAAAGTACCATGGTATTACCATCTGATACAACCATGTTTTTTGGGCTTAGTACCATATCTCTACACTTACAAAAACATACTATACCACTGTACAGTGATGGTATCAGATGGCACTGCTATAGCATTTTGAAATATACACATGGTAAATGGTAATGAAATACATGTACCATGCTTTATATATTGTATTATATTTGTTTGTTTGTTTTTTGACATGGCACTTTCAAAAATATAATATATGATAGTATCAGATGGCAGTGTGGTACTTTGAAATATACCGTTGTAATGAAATTTGTGTGGCATGGTTTATACATTGTACTTACTGGTATGTCCAAGAATACCATAGTACTATTATGATAAATTTCCAAAATATCATGTGTATGTCCAGAATACCATAGTATTACCATGGTACTTTTTGGTACTCTTTTGTAAGTGCATGGAATATATCAAAATGCCATGGTATTACTAGCTGTGACCATTACTATATCATCACCAAAGTATTATTTTTTGTATAGGTGAAAAATTGGGAAAACTTTGCGTATTACAAACAAAACAACACTGAAGAGTAAAGAAATGCCCTGTTTGCTTCCCCCTCACAGCTGAAATGAGATCTTCTCTTCGCCTCCTTTCAGTATAAAGAATATTAAAATACACAAAAGCTTTTTTTTTTCCAGAGGGAATTTTCCCGCCAAAACGCAGCTGGCCTTGTATCTAGTGTCTGTGGTAACCATGGTGACCGTGCCTATTGCAACTCTGTGCCACGTGAATGAGGAAGCCATTCTGTGTGTTCAGTTACAGTGCCACACACTCTGATGGTGCTAGTCTGTGTGTGTGTGTGTGTGTGTGTGTGTCATGCTGAGGTAATGAAGTTTGGCAGATCCCCAGGAGCCCTCACCACCTCTCTGTGCTCCTTGAGTTACATGTTCCCTCTCAGACTTCAAACAACATCTTCACAATGGAGCCTGAAATATAAAGGTCCTTTAATAGATGCTGGCAGTTAGTGAATGTACTGTAAAATAATAGCCGTGTGTCGTCATGGTGCCACTTAACCACTAGAGGCCCCTGTAATGTTAGTCAGGAGCATGTTGCCTCCATACCCAAAACCAGACTCCCACACAGGTAGAAACTCCAGCTGTGCTGCTCTAGTTGATCTTACTGAGAACTCAGTCATAAGATAGTCAGGCTTTCCTCCTAACAGTCACCTGTCTGTCTGTCTGTCTGTCTGTCTGTCTGTCTTTTGCTCTCACCTGGCAGTCACACCAATGCATTTTGTCTGTCTGTCTGTCTGTGTGTCTGTCTGTCTGTCTATCTATCTATCTATCTATCTATCTATCTATCTATCTATCTATCTATCTGTCCGTCCGTCTGTCTGTCTGTTGTTCTATCATTCTATTGGTCTGTCTACGGTTCTATATATCATTCTTTCTGTCATTTGATTATTCTATCCATACACCCATCTATCTATCTTTCATTTTATCTTATTTAATATTGTTTTATTTATCATTCTGTCTAATATTCTATTTCATTCTGTTGTTTCATTCTACTGTTCTATCTGATGTTTTATTTGCCTTTCTATTGTTATACCTATCATTCCATTATCATACCTATCGTTCTTGTCTATCATTCTATCTATCGTTCTATCTATCTACAGTTCTATAAATTGTTCTTTTTGTCACTCTATTTTTATATTCATCCATCCATGTACCTATCTGTTTGTTTCTTTTGTTTTATATATTGTCCTTACATTCCTAACAGTCCTAACATCGTTCTATGGTTCTATCTATAAATATTTCCTTTTCCATAAACAGTAGTATATTTAACCTTATGTTTTTGTAGGACAGAGAGAGAGAAAAAATATATATTTTTCAAAGTAGACTCATTTGTAGATGCTTCTGGAACAAGTGTTAGTGAGCATGTGAGAGAGAGAGAGATGGGGTATCACATGAGGTTCCTCCCCTCAGCGTAGAGGACTCATTGACCTTTTGTTCTCTTCTGCTCGGCTGTGAGAGAAGGGGAAGCGCGCGAAACGGCAGCCAATCAGGTCGCAGCATGGCAGCTGGCAGAGAATACTACAATGGCGTAGAGTTCTGACAAAGGGAGGGCCTGTTCCCGCACTATGCAAAAACACTGGCAGTCTTCCAAACGCATTCCTCACAGAAAGACTGAGAGCTGAGAGAGCTGAGAGAGCGAGAAGCGCGGGCTTAGAATGAGGAAGCGTGCCGGCTGCATTGTGCTGGCTGTTCTTTTTCTCCCTTTCCGTTTGAAAACTAAGTTGGGCAGTTAAGTGTTTCATCAGCAGTGGTTTACCGCACATCCAGACAGACGATTAGTTTGCAATTTTGTCTTTATCTTTTTGTTAGAAAGAAACATTTTTATAGAGTGTGCTACAGTCTAAAACTTAACTGAGTTCAGAACTGTGTGTGCTTTTGAATTCCAGAAAGAAGTGTTTAGACTAGAGAATTAGAAACGGGCTGCATTCAGTCTGCCAGCGTGGGCCTCTCGCTCACTATGCAATAAATCCAGGCGCGAGACAGTATGAATGGGGTTGCAGCTTTGGCAGTATCTTCAAAACCAATCAGCTTTAGCAAACAGAAGCATACTGCGGTACCGTTGGCACTATCAACAGTCAACGTCTCACATTTCCATGGAGTAGCCTTAACGTTTACCCAGAAAAGCCCACCTCCCCCTTCTCACATTACGAATGCAAATCGAAAGATGCCTTTACAGCCCCTTTCCAAGATCCTCCGCTTGATCCAGCCCATTTATAACTGACAACTCTGTCAATACTCCCACCATGCTCTTGCTGTGTGCTGTGCACATGTGTACTCCCAGGTGTGTCTTTAACATTTGCCTTCATAGACCCTCTTCCTTCCCATAAGTAACGTCACCGGTCTATGAAAAAAAAAACTGTACCTTTAACTAACCCGGTTTTTTTTTTCTCATTCTCTTCCTCTCTCTCTCACACAGTGTAATGCAACGTGGCTGAGACATTTGAATCTTTCTAACAGTTGTCATTACCTTGGCCTACAGAGACACCCATATAAGGACTTTGTGGTGCGAATGGTGGTGGCGTGATGACAACTAAAGAAAACTGTGCTGTTCAGACTACATGACTTGATTGTCTGTCTTTAAGTCTTTGTGGTGTTCACACTACGTGACTCTGTGTAAATGATCCGCAAACGGGGGTTACACACTACACAAGCTGACAACAACTTTGTCACCCTACGACTCTAAAAAACACTTTTTGTCATGAAAACACACGCGACAACTGCAATGGGAATGACGCGAAACAACACGTGAAACAGGAGTTGTTTATTTGAAAATGGATGTGGGGAAGAAATTAGCGCTGCAAGCTGTTTGCTCGATGAAAATTTTTTGCTCCATTTATTGTGTCCAAACTGTTCTTTAAGCCACGTCTCACACCAACACCTTACAACACGTGACCTCAACCCATGCCTTGCTCTCTCATTGGCTGTAGCTCGTTACAACACCTGACACCACATGATGTCAAGTCGGCCAACCAGTCCAGATATTTGGCATGCTAGATATTTGTTTGCCATCGGCGACACGTCAGCAAGCCTCTTTGATGCATCGTTGTGTACTTCACACATAAAGATCGCTGAGTGCCGATCACCCGCTAATTTTCCCCCAATCACCTGTCAGTGAGCTCGTTAACTTGCAAATCGGGCTTAAAATCCTGTAGTGTGAATTTAGCCTTAAGCTGGCTGCACACTTGATGATTTTCAAATCTTAACCAATTTTAAAACCATGGGAGACCACAGACAAGAAGCCAGTTTAACCGATTTTTAGCCTTATAATCCTCTGAACGCACACACTAGATGATTAGGACAATAAATGTTGTCAGCTGACTCTCCCAGCGTGCGTTCTGTTTCACAGCGAAAAACAAAGTATAATATAAAGAATATGGGTGATGTTCTCTGCTTTCATGGCATGTTTGTGGCTGCTAGGTTTCAGCTATAGAAACATATATCAAACATGTTTGATATTTACGATTTGAGTTCAGCAACACTCCGTCTTGATTGGGAGCAGTTAAGTAATCGTAATGACACCACACAATAGAGGCTTTTTGGACAAATTTTCTTTGCATGTTCAGAAGAAATGAGCTGCCCTGTCCTGCGAAAATGTAAACAGGCTTGTGTAAGTAAATTGCTCCGTGCAAAGAAAGTGAAGTAATGGGAACCTGGTATTTCTATGTTCTTTTTTCATGTGTCTAACAGTCATGAACAAGTTCTTTGAAAAACATCTATGACCTTTGAAACATATCTAGTCTTCATGCTCTATGGTTTCACTAACTGTGCGTTCACAACGCCGTCGTCGAGAGCGTCAAAAATCGCTCTGGCCGCCCTGCTAACAACGCTGTAGAAAGATTTGTGGACGCTCTGATGTAGATCGAATGCTTATCTTGTATTTAAAAGGGCCGCAAAGCAAACAATCTTGTTGATCTTGTGCAGACTAACCACAATGAGGGTAACGTTATAAGTTAACCTCATTAAATATTGTTGTGGACGAAGTATTAAGATCCTTTAGCTAATAATGTATAAAGCACTAATACCACATTGTAAAAATACTCTGATGCAAGTAAAAGTCCTGCATTGAAAATGTTACTTAAGTAAGTATAATTAGGTATAAACATTACTTAAGTAAGTATAATCAGGGAAATTTGTTTAAAGGTTTAAAAGTAAACTGGGACTATTGTACTATTATTTATTATATCATTAGATTATTATTCCTATAACATTACTGCACATCAGCAACTCACCAGGAACACGAACAATTTCAGACACCTTGGTCCACGCATCTTTTTTTTTTATTTATGTCCCTGTACGCAAACAGGGACACATCATAGATTATTGCAAACCTGCCACAGCAATAATCAACCTCTCCTCCATTGTGTTTGGGATCTAATGTGGTTGGAACCAAAGTTAAGGCTGCATTCTCTGGAATTCTCTCAAGCGGTGTACTTCTACGTGCCGATTGGTTCCCGCTGAACCGCGTCATAGCTCATTACCATAAAGTTGCCCTGATTTCAACCCTCCTCGACGCTCTCAACGTCCAAGTCACGCTGCGCCGCTGCTCGACGCCGGCTCACATTGAAAATGAATGACTTCTGGCCACTTTGACGCTCTCAACGGCGGCGGTGTGAACGCACAGTAACAAACATACAGTTGCATAAAGCATCCATACTTGTCCATGCCCATGTTGATTAGCGTATTAAAACTTGAAAAATATTAATTTAAGATACATTTAGAACAGAAAAATATGTGCGATTAAATTGTGATTAATTACGAGTTAACTCATGACAATCATGCGATTAATCACAATTAATTATTTTAATCGATTGACAAACCTAATATATATATATGTATGTGTGTGTGTGAGTGTATGTATATATACGTATATATATATATACACATAATTCTTCTTAGTGTTTTGCAGTCCCTATCATTCACTTCAGTTTTCACTCAGTTTTCTTCTTCTCTGATAAATTCTTGTCATACTCAGTCATAATCGTAAAGACTTTTGTTCTGTAAACACTAAATAATTGGGCAGATAAGGTTACAGGCGCTGCTGATTGTCCCTTTCGGAAGTCTGACTGGTCACCCATTTCAAGGAAATTGAATAAAATGTGAGTGGTGCTCGCTTGTGCATAAATATGTACCAAAGTTTGTCAAAATGACTAACACTATGCATTGCACTTTTGTCTGAGAGATGATAAAATCACTTCAACTTACACTGAAGGAAGTTGAGCCATATCTAGAGACCACGGGCCGGATTCAAGTCTTCATAAGAAAGAAGTTAAGAAATTTCTTAAGATTAATCCCAAAAGAATGTTTCTAAGTGCAGTTCTTGAAATATGTTCTTTAGAAGCAAATTACAGTCTTTTAGCTTTAACTGGTTTAAAGAATGGCAGTTATTGATGAACTCTGACTGATCAACTCAATGAGAGCCAGTTCTTTTTTTGCGCTCTCTCTACAGTGAATGTGTCCGGACGGTGAGTATGGACACTCTTATGTGTGCCAAAAGCTGCCAAAGATTGTCATATTTATGGGCTAAAATTTAAAAATCAAGCTCCCTGTTTGGCTCGTTTTTGTTATTGTTAGGTTACTGAATTTCAGATTTACATATAATATATATTCACACAAAATCACAGATAATAATGACCTGTTGTTGTTTATATTATCAGTCATTGGTGTAACTTCAGAAAAATTTTGCACATCCATTGTAGTAATATGCTTTATAATGCTATGTTGTAATTCTTAAATATAACATCTATCTATCTATCTATCTATCTATCTATCTATCCATCTATCTGTCTGTCTATCTATCTATCTGTCTGTCTGTCTGTCTGTCTGTCTATCTATCTATCTATCTATCTATCTATCTATCATCTATCTATCTATCTATCTATCTATCTATCTATCTATCTACAGGTCTATACTGTATATTGTTCATGCTGATTTTTTACCAAAAAGATTTTGAAAATCTCAGTTAAGAAGAATTTTATTCTAAAGAATATTTAATTAATCCGGCCCCAAAATATTAAAGATACACTAAAGGGGGCTAGTAAGAAACCACCTGGAAAAGTATCTTTGGATGTTCTTCAAAATATGAAAATGGTAATGGTTCACTGAAAGGCTGTTTGGGGAACCAAAGATCTTCTGTGGCATTTCTGTGAGAACCTTTAATTTTAAAAGTATACAGGCATACTCATTCTCCAGGGAACTCAAGGCGCTTGCTGTGCTCTGTGTGTGTGCATTCGCATAATACACATTTGTGTTTGTCGTGTGTGTGCATGCTCGTCTAAGTCCTGTTTCGAAGGGTTGTGATGGAACACAGTTAGTGAAGACCACAGTATGTGAAGCGAGGGGGAGGAAGGATACTGCATAGTCTGTAATCGCACCGACACACACTCCTCACTGACTCGGTGAAAGAATGGAAAAGCTGTCGCTCGCAGGCCAGACAGCCGTCCCACGCAAACATGTATGCCACACGCATGCATGCTCTCACACAGGAATTTAAAGCAAAGGCAGTGAAAACTTTATGGGCGGTTGAAAGGCTTTGTACACACTACTCCTCTGCATGTGTTACCGCAGCATACACAGAGCGGTTTCCTTCCTGAATCATGAGCTTGGGTTTAAATTTCAATCTCACGAAGAACTGGGATCATTATTAAAGAATTTCAGACTGTCAAAAAAGCTTTGTGCTGATGCACTTTCTTTCTTTGCTTTCAACTTTCTAATTCTCAACCTCAACACAGCTCTTCCTGTCAGAGCTCAGTGGAAAATGAGGTTTCTTTGTTCTTTTATGAAGTTGAAAGCATAGAATGTTACATTTGGGTTTCTTTGTAATTAGAGAGAGACTCATATGATCGACCATGCTGATTAATTGGCCGGTTATAGATTATCCAAAATCTACCAACATCCTTATGAAAAAAATGAATGCATTTTCTAATATGTGTAGTGAATTTTGAGTAAATATTTCATAAAATAAGCGTTTATGTAAATTTCACTTGCTATAATGAAAATGTAATATAATAAAGTCCATTGCTTACCATGTATTCGATTAAAAAATTAAGTAAAAGTAATATTGTGAAATATTATTAATATTAATTTAGTTCAAAGGAAAGTCTTATTGACAGTAGCATTAAAATTTAAATATATTTACCCTATTTCCATGCAATACTAAAACAAACATAAGAGTGAGATCATTAGGTCAGTGTTTAATGGTCATTCTGCCCTGACTTTGCACCGTGTTTTAATGAAATTTCATGTACAAAGAACAGGATTGACCTCCACACTAATGTCAGAGTGACACTGCTGGAGACATGCTACTCTGTCAGCTGAAAATGAACCTTTATGAGAACAAATCCAAGAAAAAAACAGAGTACCAGGTAGTGTTTGCTCATGTGATAACAGCTAGCTAAAATGGAAGGGTAATGTACTGAGGTTACTGCTGTAGTAATATATGCTGGTTAGTTACTATTACAGCACTACCGTTTGCCAACATGTGAGAAAGTCCATCTGTCAACCTTATCATGTTGGTCAGTTCAGCAGATACCAAATATTAGCCAATGACATCACTCACAATCTTATTCTAGCCCTAGTCAGAGAGCTTAAAAGAAAAAATCTGCTATTTTTATTATAGCCAGTGTGAGATTTTACATCATAGAATCATTAGGTTGAGCATGAATGATGATTAGGTCACCCAGAAATGAAAATTCTGTTAAAAAAAGAACAGGAACTGAGGTTTCAAACTTAAATAAATAAAAAGTAGTTCATATGACTCTTGAACAATATTTCAAGTCGTCTGAAGTCATACTATGGCTTCATGTGAGGAACAAATCAAAATTTAAATCACTATTCGCTGATAATCGTCCAGTGAGTCAGTGAGTTGAACTCAAGAACTGAGCGAGTCTGATTTGTGAATAAATCAATTAGAGCGTATTAACTAGATGAACCAATTAATTGATAAGATTGAACTCGAAGGATTTGTTTGCAAATCAGCCATCGCTGTCTCTCAAATGAGCTCTCATGAAAATGATCTCAAGATTTTCATGTCATTTTTGAAGCTTGAATGCTTCAGTCACCAATTTGATACTGATTATTTAAAACATCTCTT
Organism: Cyprinus carpio; assembly: GCF_018340385.1. Classification (NCBI taxonomy): domain Eukaryota; kingdom Metazoa; phylum Chordata; class Actinopteri; order Cypriniformes; family Cyprinidae; genus Cyprinus; species Cyprinus carpio. Next base: position 28,984,819 of record NC_056577.1, on the reverse strand, counting down.
TTTGATGCAGAGAAAATAAAGTCAAACGGGTTTGGAAACGATGCGAGGGTGAGTAAATGACAGCGTTTGAATTATTTCTTTAAAGAAACCACTGTTTTTATGTCCCTTGAAACACTGGGCACAGTCAGACCTGAATGGGAGTTAGTGAATGTTGTCTAGTGTTCCTTTAACTGCAGGGTAATTTAACTCTGCAGATAAGATAGATGGTGGCAGGAGTGGGTCATTGGGTGTATATTACATGCTGTTGGCTCACACTAGATTTGTTCACTAAACATGGCAGAGTCTCTGTCTCTCAGTCACTCACTTATGCACATGTGTATGAGGACATATTTTCCCAGCGTACCAAAGCTATTCTGAGTTGTGTTGCAACATAGGCAAGATTACAAATCTAAGCGGTCTGTGTAGTTGATTGGCTGGCGGCTTCATCAAAGTCGAGAGCTCTGTTGGAGACGCCATACTGACACCGTCCCTCTCTCACAGAGTACGGGGGTGTTCCATCAATCATTAGTTGTGTGGTTAATCATAAATTTCATAAATCAAATGTGATTTGATCTATGTTGTATTATAAAAATACATAGAGTATAAAACGTGAGTGGCTTTAATGGTTGCTTGGGTATTTTAGGTAGTTACTGGCTCAATTCAAAAGAGTTCATAGTAGAGTCTCTATGATTAATTATGAGCAATATGGATTAAAAAGCATGCAGATTTTAATATTTTACAATTTTTAGTGTGATATAGTATCAAGCAATGTTATTTTAGTATTACTTGTGTACTATTGTGTTTATTGATTTTTAGTATTAACTTTTGATTTTATATTTTTGGTTTTCATTTTTATTTTAAGTTTTAGTAATTAGTAATTTTGTAATTTTTTGTCATTTTGTTTTGTTAGTTTTATGGTCACACACATTAGTTTTTCACCTAGTAGCTTATTTATATTTATTTATTTGAGCTTTATTTCAATTGCTAAAAATGATTTTTAGTTTTAGTTAACAATAACAATGTCAGCAAATCTCTTCTGTAGTGGTTAATGAAGACTCCTGCACTACTTGTTTTTCTACACACGTCCACTGTATGTGGAGTTTAGTTAGTATGCAAACAATCATATCTGTCAACAGTGCTGAATAAGTACTTTGAATGTCCTGGATATGAATTTACATCCATATCAGTCTTAGAATGACAGCTTTCATTGTTTTGCTTAAGTAAACAAATCTTCATGACACTAAACTGGATTTGAAGAACTCTCAGTGAAAGTCTCGGTCATCTTGGTTTGGTTATACCCTTGGGCGCCTATTTTGTAGTTTTTATTTTGGAAGTACAGCTCCTATTTGCCTGAATTGAGAAGTTTGTAATATCCAAAAGTGTGCCAATAACATGATAAAATATTCTACAGTTCTATAGCCAATAGCTAATATTTAGGTAATATATATTAACATAAATAGGAAAACTGACACATATATGAACCACAGCTATTTGTTATTGACCATCCTAACACATAGTTCCTTTCACAGTTTTTAGGAATTAATGTCACACACTGTTTAGTTTAGCATCTAATAGTTTGGATTCATGACAGATGAATTTGCACTTGAATTTTGAATACAGTTCAGACACTGATAGCAGAAAATTAAAAGCAGTAAGTAGTTTCTCCTTCCTTTAAAAGGCCTACACTACTGTTTAAAAATTTGGGGTCAATAAGATTTTTTGATGTTTTAGAAAGATGTCTGATATGCTTACCAAGCCTGCTCATAATAAACCTGCAAATCTATTGTAAATCCAGCTTGCACAAGCACAATCTCTCATTTGGCATTGCAAAACTATCATCAGGATTTACTACAGACACACAGTGAAACATTAGCTATAAAAGAGTGATTTTTGTGACTGACTTTATTGAATATGCATTCATAAGATTTTCCCCTTCAGATGCAAAACTTATAGGAAGAGAGTATTTAAATGAATAATGCAATTTACTAAGGTTTGCGCTAGTCAATGTGCGGATATTTGCACCATTATTTAACTCTCAAAAAAAGCATAACCCATTTTGAGACTGTGTTGTTAGTAGACACCTGATTACTGTCGGCTCTGCTTGTTTGCAACCCTCTGCTAATTTGGTAGATTGCGTTGGTCATTATGGAAATTATTTCACTGTGTTCTATAATTTGCACATTATCAGTAGATCACCCACAAAACGTTCCACTCCCATTAGTGCTTTTATGAGAGTGCGCTCTAACACTGATTTAATAAATTTGACCCTATAGTGTGCCAATATTTTACCATGCTGCTTTTTTAATTAAATGCATAACTCTAGAGGATGATACAGAGAAATTGGTGTACAGGAAATGAGAAAGTGAGTGAAAGTTTATTCTCACAGATCAAGGAATGTGTGATTCAGTGTTGAGCTGTACGGGCTTGTTTTACCAGCAGCATCCTGTAGATGTCAAACCCAATGATGTACTGCACACAATGTATTCTTTGGTTACTCTTACTGTTATTTCATGCCATTTATGAAATAACTAACCCCTTAGGCCTTGGTAAACAAATAAACCGCCGCCTCTCCCAGTTGTGTGTTGGATAATAGCAAAGCACAGATGATTTAGTTGGATTACATTCAATTGAATTAACTGATATCCTTGGTAGAATATTAATGAGCACATTCTTTCCCATAGGAAAGATGTGAGGGCGTGAATAGGTGATGATTTCTTTCCAAATGGGAGAGAGAGAGAGAGAGAGAGAGAGAGAGAGAGAGAGAGGCAATATTTGCATTTCTCAAGGCGTGGTTGTAATGTTTCAGCCATCATCATTTATAAAACTCTTGAACTTTTTCATTTTTACAGATTCATCCTCTCTGTGTAAATTCTACTGTTATTTTAGTATTATTTTTTATACTATTACAGTTTTTATTAATATTTGAATTAGCTTTTATTTTTTCCATATATTATTTTACTTTTAATTTTTAGTACTTTTATGTGCTTTTGTCATTTCTATTATTTTTATTTTGTAAAAATTTAACAGAAAATGCAAATAGCATTGTGATGGGAAAAAATGCATTCAAAATATTTGATTGTGTTATGTATTTTATGGACATTAAAGCATCTGGTAGTTAGCTTAGAAACATGCTATGTCAAACTGCTTCTGCATCTCACGTTTGTATGATTTGTACTGTCAAAATAAGTTGTTGCCTATATAGAGCATTAGTCTTTTATGGTATCCTATGATAGTTGTAGACATTACACTTGTTCTGTGGAAAGATTCATGTGAATCTCATTTGTTTTTGGAACAGAGCTCTGTTTAACAAAGAAACTTACTTTCCACTAGAATAGCCATAATCAAGCAAACAGGTACTGACCCGGGTGACTAAAGCTTTGTGTATGAGTGGTTTAACCGATACACACTTTCAGGTGAAGTGCATGTAGAGGTTTGTGTTTCAGTGGGAGGTGCTGGGATGAATGCAGCATTTGTGGTTTTCTGAGTCAACATCACAGCTTAAAGCGCTATTACAGAATTGAATGAGTGTCATTTTCTGCAGAGGTGCCATGAATGATGATTTAATTGCTTAAGTAACTGAATTATTTTCTTTTGAATGCTAACAGGATGGAAGAGACTGCTAATCTTCATTTTTCAGTTAAACCATTTGAACCTTGGCAGCAAAGTCTCCTAATTTTCTTTCTCCACTTATGCTGTGTGTGAGAGGGAGTTTTTCTGTCTCTCTTTCTCCAAAATCACAGGCTCTTTTTCTCCTACATTGTGAATTATGTATTACACTGTAATATAAAACTATTGACTGCAGGTATGAAGAAAACATACATTACTTTGCTTTATGCTTCATCTATAAGAGGTGTGCGTATAAAGTCCAAGACCACTTTCATATCAACCATTGGACATCATAGCATAAACATAACAGCAACAAATAAAAAATTGCTTAGTGCACATTCAAGCACAAATATTCAAACAGTTAAACACAGAATTATAATGTTGAATTAGATTAGAAACATATTTAAAACTAAAACTAAAGAATGGTCTAATACTGATAACGCTCGTGTGATTATATGGACATTTCTGTGATGAGCTATTTGATGTTAAATGTAAAATCTGGTTATTGAAACAAAAATGTTAATGACATGAAATGTTAGGTAACATAGTCAGAGTGTGCAGTTGAACTAAAATATCAAGTAAATAGAATGTGTATTTGGCAGATTTAATCAGTGAAATTGAATCACTGAGCAGAGTAGCTTAAATATTAAATAAATATCGAAATAAAGCATTAAATATAAGAACAGAGCATTAAGCTGCAATGCCCACCCAAGATAATAATTAATAAGTTGCTGAAATTTAAGGTCAGATTACTGTAAATAGGAGCTGGGGAAAGATATGTGAGTGCGTTGTGTCTGTATTGAAATCAGGGAGCTAAGAGATGAGAACAAGCTTCCACCTACATATGCTTTTAAGGAGATATCCTGAGAAGATATCACTCTACACTTACATGATATTTTTTGTGGGATCTGGATGTACAGCATGCACGATATCCTCACCGAAACCATGAATCATTCAGACCCCCAAATCAAACAAAAGAGATTGTGAGAAAGACAGGAAAGAGGACAGGAAAATTGTGCTCGGAGGCATTCAAAACATGTACTAACAGAACTTTGATGCTTTGTTTTTGGCTTTGCTCCAATCTGAATCCGGTGCGAGGAATTCAGGCCTGTGTGGGAGTGTGTTTGATTGGTGTGAGCAGTACCAACTTGTATTCAGCCTACTAGGGTTTAGTCTGAAACAGGTTAATTAAGTTCTAGAGGGAATGGATTTTGGGTTGAGTAACTTTGCAGATGTGTTTGCTGATAACGCTGTTTGTTGTTTTGTGACTGTTGTGTAATGCACGTTTGGAATAACTGAACTGAATGTCTTGCCACTAGTCGTGATCTTGCAAAATCACCAACAAGTCAAGAGCTGGTCTGTTTATCAGGTGTTTATTGTTTTATGTATATGGCAAATATGATTTTTCTCACACACACCCACAGCAGCACACACACTTACATTCATTATCTCTTAACTGTTTCCTCTCAAATTCTGTCAGATCACACCTTAGTTTGCAGGCTGGAGAGAGAGAGTGTGTGTGTGTTTCTCTCTTTGAGTGTCATTTGGTCTTTTTAATATGTGTCATTGCCTCATTTACAATTGCAGGGGGCGGTAAAGGCTGTCTGTGATGTTCTCACGTGTCCCTGGTCACACTTGCTGGGGTGTTCACGAGACCATCATGTGTTTCTCTTTTCACTCAGTTGAAACCACCTGCAGCTCAACACCTTGAGTAATCCAGCAGCCACATGCTTCATGCAAAACACACACTGATTACTGATCAGATTCAAACTTACCGTCATTTTTCAAACTTGCATTTTTACTTATTACTGTTTTTAAATGTGAAACACACAATGAGACATTCTGAAGAATGTTAATGCTTTTTAATTGAAATTCCTTAATGTTTCATTAAAAAGTATCATAAAAGAAAGTCATATGACTCTACACATGAAGTCTTATGAAGCCATATGATGAAAACAACAAAGGAAACATTATTGTGTATTTTATGCATAACTAACAATAAACTAACATAAACTAACCATGAACAATAACTGATTATTATTGATTTATAAATATTATTACTGTTCATTGTTCATTCACAATCCACCTTTAATGTTAAATAATCTATCTGTCCGTCCATCCATCCATCCGTCCGTCCGTCCATCTATCATTGTCAGTTCATGTTAACATATACAACTGTATTGTAAAGTGTTACTATTTTAGTCATTATTGACTGATGATGTACCCCCTTCAAATCTTATTTTTGATCTTTTGCATATTCAAACAGATGTGTTTAGTGGAACTAGTCATGTCATCAAAAATTTCTTGTTTTTTGTTGTATGGGCAACAACACTTTCTTTAAAATGTCTTCCTTCGTTATCTGCAGAAGAAAGAAAGTAATTTAGAATGACTCAAGAGTGAATAAATTTGTACATTTTTGTATGACTGTTCCTTTAAAAATTCAGTTAAGGACAAAGGTTTTTGGTTATCTGTATCCCCACTGGCCAGAGGCATCTGTGACACTATCATGTAAGCATAGAGCGATATGACACATTCATTTATTATGCGGCATAAACAAGTTGCTAAAATAAGATAGGACAACAGAAAACAACAAGCATCTGGAAGGTAGATGACTCATTGTTCTCACAACAACAGCACAGGGTAGTAAAATATTATTAGAAAAGGTAAATAGCAAAGGTTCAGGCACACAATGTGAGCAACAAAAGAGCAATAAGCGGTAATAGTTATTTCTTGCACCTAAGGACTGTAATACACAATAGGTCAAGATATCCAATGCTAAGGCACTGACGTTCAGAAATAACAGAGATCTCTGTGCCATAGGTAAAGTGAAATCCCCGAGAGAGGAGCTCCTCCATTCAACAGCCGGCTAATGGGAGGTCAGAACAGGATCCTTGTATCTTGTAACGCTTGAGCGCTAGTCATATGCTTCCGCCATAGTGACTCATAAAGTTGAAAAGAACTGTGACTAATATGACTCAATGTGTAAACATAATGGACAAACCAAAGCGCATTGAAAATCTCCCTTCTGTTTAATCAAGGAGCAGCAAGGACCCAGTGACAGTTGTGTTGGCAGAGGGGAATGAACTGACCTACTTTCATGATGATGGAGTCTTGATGGAGCTGAAGCATAAATAAATGAATATATTGAGTTTACAGATTGGATTGGTAATCATACAACATCATATTGAAGTTTGGACTGTTTATATGTGTTTTGGTTTTCTTTTGTAACTGTATTGTCCTCTTGTGTGTAACATTTCCAACTAGATTTCTACATGTTCTGAAAAAAGAGAGGGAGTGATAAGGTTTGCCCATGCCACAATTCTAGGGTTTTTTAGATTGTCTTTGCTCAGTTGCCAGGTCGTTTCTATGCAGTTGCCAGAGTGTTCTGGATGGTTGCCAAGGTGTTGCTATGCAGCTACTTGGGTGGTCCGAGTGTTTGCTAGGACATTAGAGTGCAGTTACTAGGGTGTTTTGGGTCGACAGGCTGCTGCTATGCAGTTGCTAATGTCTTCTTGGTGGTTGATAGGCTTTTTTTTTTTTAACAATTTTAGCAACTTCAAGATGAAATCATAAGTTTGAGCACAATCAAAAGTAACAGCACACCTCTTCTCAAGATGTGTTATGGTCTAAAGATGAATGGCCTGCTGAAGGTTAGCTGTTGGTATAAATCGCTACTCGTTGCTGTGTAGTTACTGCAATGTAATACTGAACAAAAAGTGTTTAAAATTACTGTGCTCAGCAGCATATAACGCTGCAGGGAGAGGTGTATCAGGATGTGGGATGTGGCTCAAAGCTTCTCAGATTTACTTTGCAACACAAGCAGTGTGATACTATTCCAATTTTACAAGATGATTGCAACAAAGCTAGTTTTCACACACACAGCCGTACATATGCAGCACGACGTTCGCATGTGTTTATACGTGTGTCTTTCACCCACTTCCTGTCAGCTAAGAGAGTACTTCCTGTTTTGATGTGGCTTCTGTGGTTACACGTTAATTCTGGCTGAATTTTGTTTTACTATATGTGACCTCTCTCTGGCATAGATCAACACCCAGAGCTCAAATCTACCAGAAAAACAAATATGAGAAACAAAATGTAATTTTAATGTTGTGCTAAAATTTTTAATTATATGTTAATGTAACTCTATTTCAAGTCTAAATACGTGCTTAAAGTCCAAATAAAATGCTGTTTTTCTATATAAGACGTATTTTGCATTAAAGTGAGTGACATTTGTATAATAAGATGGGTTTTGTCTTGCATTTAATAGGTTGTGATTGACTGGATGACATTTTCACACTGTCTGTTTAACCTTTTGTTTCATTTTGCTGGGTAGTGGCCTCTATAGAGAAAACACAGGGTTATGAAGAAACCGTAGGAGGAACAATGGCTCGAAAAAGGACACCCGTCCTCCTCTGCTCGACTTGGTAAGGGTAATGTATATGTGGGTTATCCGTTACAGCATTAGTCACTGTAAAAGCACAGTGTTTTTACCACTCGTAGTGGCAGAAATGCTGTGGATCACTTTTAAAAGTTGTGTGAGAAAGTTACAGAATGATTGGCCGTTTAAATGGGGGAAATTCTTTAGCAGAGACATTTTTTCTGCCATATTTAATGCACATACCCTAAGACCCCTAACGGTTTTTCATAATTCACAGAAACTCTCTTTCATCTTGGTTGCATGTCTCTCTCCATTCACACATAGCTGTTGTAAAGCATGAGACAGAAATGGCAGCCCTCTCTAAAAATGGCATTTGATCATACTGCATTTTACAGAAGAACGCATACTCATAACATGGTCTCCATCTTTCTTTCAGGAACTCAATTTGTCCTCCCGCACAGTTTTGGCAAGAAAAAGCCATCTGAAGGCATAAATATACATTGAGCATCAGTCTGTGGTTTATGGCAGAGAACCTACGCAACAAACAACAAACGTCTACGTATTACAGCAAAAGCCTACGCTAAAAGGAAATCGCACACTTATACGTAGATATGTTTATTTGTGTTGCCATTGTGGGCCGCTCTCACGCTGAACTACAGGCCTGAGAGGAAGTTTCCAGTGCGGTTACCATGACGAGGGTCTTGGAGTACAGGAAGTTCAGGTAGGAAGTTTTAAACATTTTCTCAGGTATTTTCATTGATATATTTTGGAGTGTTGTCATAGTAACTATATTTCTTTACTTATACCTAGGGTATTAATATTAGCAAGCCGATTAACCATTGAATTTATATTTGATGTGAAACTCATTGAAAATCAGACAAAAAAATGCTTGAAAAACATTTTGAAGTTTCTGCCTCTGAATGAAAAAATTAAAAAAGTTTTTAAGTAATTGCGACTTTTTATATTGTAATTCTGACTTTATCTCAGTTGTAAGTTGATATCTTGCAATTTTGACAGTCTTTTCTCAAAACTGTGAGACATAAACTCGCAATTGCGAAAATTCAATAAAAATTGTGTTTATATATCACAATTCTGACTTTATAACTCGAGTTTCTGCCTCAATTCTGTCTTCATTGTCAGAATTGCATGTTTATATCATGCAATTCTGAATTTCTTACACCCAACTGCGACTTTAAAACTTGCAGTTCTGAGAAAAAAATCTGAATTGTGAGATAAAAAGTCGCAATTACTTTTTTTTATTTATTTTTTTTACCCAGTGGCAGAAACAGACTTCCATATGTTGGTGAGTTTTGCATGTGTATGCAATAAATGTGCAGTGTGTCATTGTGTTCACGGTGTCTGTGATGGTGATCAGAGCTGCTTCGTTAAAGGGTCAGTCCTGAAGCGCTCATGCTTGACTTTCCCTTCTGTCTCCATCACTCTCACTCTCTCCTGTTTATCTCAACAGTGCTAAGAGAAATGACATCCGAGAGGGACGCAGACAAACATTTGTCCAGATGAACTGGGGTAACAGGATTGTGTTTGGACAGGAGCTTCTCTCCGCAGGGAACAAGGTGACAGTTCATCAGCTCACTTAAAGCACACTTAATGTGACACAAGCTAAGATCTGGGGATATAAATGTTATTTAGTATCATTGGCCAAACCATGCCAAGGTTGATAGTGTCTAAGATCCTCCCTCTGTAGTCATGACGTCTGAATCACAACATGTTATTTTGAGACAGGTATATTAGACGCATGTTGGCACGGTTTCATATCTTGTTCACTGAGACGCTCTCATCACATCTCTCCTATAGATATTACTTGTGTATTTATACACACTGAACAAAAGGACCACATAAGGGAGGAATCAGTCAAATTGTTTACTCAATTTCAAGTTAAGTGCAATTAGTAAAACAATTAGATTAAAAAAAAAAGTAAATCAAAGATCTAAACTTCTACCGTATTAATATTGGACTTTAAATATTGATGTAACTTATTACTTGTTAGGGTTTTTTTTGTGTGTGACAATTAACTTGCACAAATTCTGTTAACCATAATGCTGAAAAAAATAAAAATAAATATATATATATATATATATATATATATATATATATATATATATATATATATATATATATATATATATTAAATAATGAAAATTACAAAAATAAATAAATAAATAGAATTTGTGTGAAAATGTGCTTAGCTGGCATTCTTAAAATATGAATGGTCTTTAAATTTCCTTTATTTATGCAAAATATCATTTCTTATCTTTATGTAATTTCTGTCTATAATTTCTTGATGTTAATGTGAGTTTCACCTATATGTATTGTTGACGAAAAATTGATTTGTGGCACAGAAACATTTAAAATCTCACATAATACCTTAGCAACCACTCAAATCATCATAGCAACTGCAGAGCAACATTCTTAAATCACTCATAATACTTTAGCAACCATTCAAAACACCCTAGTAACTAAACTGCACAGCAACATTCTTAAATCGCCCATAATACCTTAGCAACCACCTAGCAACCATTTAAAGCACCCTAGCAACTAAACTGCATAGCAACATTTTTAAAATCATCAGAATACCTTAGCAACCACCCAAAACACAATAGGAACTGCATAGCAGCCATATTAGGGTTTATCTTGATCTAAAACTTTTTCTGACAGGTATAGTCATGATCCAGATATGTGAATGTAAGTTTCACCTGTGTATTGTTGACATAATATTGATTCATTTGTTTTATTGAAGTTAAAATAATGTCTGACCTCAAGGCAGATTCTGTGAAGTGAAACGCTCTGAAGGATTCTAAGAATGAACCACATGGAGAACTTTCTTTGTGGTTCTGATGATTCATCCACCCATGATGTTGATAACTAAACTGCAGCTCTAACCAAATTCACCTGATATTTTAGTACTGTACATGCATATGCTTTTAAACACTCAAATGACAGCCTACCTCAAATGTGTTTAGAATTTATACGCGCTCAAACAAAACCACATTCATGCTCATTTAAACAGGGAGGAAAACAATGGGCAACAACAACATTTACCTTTAGATATCACTAAAAACCCAATTCAGGGGGTTTAAAAGATAAGAAGTGATGCCACTAGCTTCAAGGCTTTTGATTCATGTGATCGGGGTACTTCATCAAGGTGAACTCTTTGTTTGAGAAAGACGAATCATCTGAAAGGTACACTAGATAAAGGCTGCACTTTCTGTTTTAGAAATGAGTTCAGACCTTAGATAGGGCATCTGTCTGGCTCTCGTCTCCTTTCCTTTGGTCTTTTAAAGGAGGAGGCTCCTTGTCTTTGCTCTTTGGTTGGTTCTTTAATGAGTTCCTCACCTCCTCTGCTCCAGTATACACTTCTCCAACAGGGGGAGGTCAAAACTTAGATGAACTGAAATATTTTAGCATTACTCTGATATGCTGTGAAAATGTTTAATCAGGTGACTTGAAAATGAGTTTAATTAAAGTCTAATATATAATTTAATATGTTAAATTAATGTGGTCATATCAGGTCAAGGAACCAGCTGCTCAAATTTGTTCTTTATTAATTAATTTATTATTTACATAAAACTATTTTCTGTTGCTACTGTCCACTACTGAATAAATATTACTTTAAATAATATTATTTTATTATTTTTCATACATATTTATTTTTATTTTATTTGTTTGTCTGTTTATTTATTTTAAATTTACCCTTAATCACATTCACCATCATGGCAAATATTTTTGCTAAGTTTGTCATGCTGCATTTTGGGATTGCTTAAAATTTCGTTCTTATGGTATCTGTTGTTCTCTTCAAAATGAAATTAAAATATAAAAGTAAATAAAAACAGTGAGATTATATTTTAGCACTGCTCAACAGAAATTTCCATACTGGCCCATGCTGGATTGGTGCTGGTCTAGCTAGTTGACCATGATAGCCATGCTGATAGCCATGCTGTTCACCAGTTGGTGAAGCTGGTCAACCAGCATTGTAAACCAGACTGGTTGACCAAGGAAATCATACTGGATAGCTAGTTATGAATCCGGTTGAGGACCAACATCTAAAACACAACATATGTTGTTTTTTAAGAAACTTTCTCTGTCTGCAAGTTGTGCAGTTTTCAGCTCTTCTTAATTTCATTTAATGTTGAGAGTGCAGATTACGCCTGCTGCTAATAGCTGTGTAAAAACATCAGCATCTGCTGCCTCTAATCGAGGAACAGTGTCGAGTTACATGCTAATGGATCCTCATTACTGCACAAAGAGGGTTCAGGGAACTTCAGATTCCTGACGTATCTCAGCTGGCAGTCGGGTGATAATCTGTAAACTGTTTGTAAACCCTGATTCAGGACTACACTGATTACATCTAGGCTCAGATAAGATGAATCATCCATTTTGAGTTTGTAACAGATATGGAATCTTGCTGAACTCATGTAATATGAAAACATTCATTTGTTCTCTCTTATTGTTTTAACCCAAAAATCATTCATTCATTCCTTCCTGTCTTTCCAAACTACTATGTTGTTATTTTAAAATGGAGAATCCTAAAATAATTCCCTGAACGCTCATTTAATGGGAAAAAAAAAAATATATATATATATATAGCGGGGATCACCCGCTTGTGTCAGCATTTTGATGAACCACCTTTTGCTTTTTTGAACAGCCTTTAGTCTGTTGGGATTTGTCTCTACTAACTTTGCACATCTAGACTTTGCAATATTTGCCCGATCTTCTTTGCAGAACTGCTTGAGTTCAGTTAAATTTGATGGTGAGTGTTTGTGGACTGCAGTTTTCAAATCATTCCACAGATTTTCAGTGGCGTTTAAGTCTGGGCTCTGACGAGGTCATGCAAGGACATTCACACCATTTTCTCCTTCAACCACTATTTGCTCAGTTTTGGAAGGTAAACCTTCTTCCCATTGATAACTTTCTGACAGAGGGCAGCAGAATTTCTTCAAGAATTTGACGGTATTTTGCCCCATCCATTTTTCCTTCTATCCTGACAAGTCCAGTCCCTGCTGCAGAGAAACACTCCTGTAACAGGATATGACCACCTCCATGCTCTACTGTAGGAATGCTGTTATTTGAATGGTGATCTGTATTGGACTTCCGCCAGACATATCATTTGGTGTTGAGGCCAAATAATTAAATTTTAGTCTCATTTGCCTCAAAATCCTCAAGGTGTGTTTTGTCAAAGCTCAGTCTGAATGTATGTGGCGTTTCTTGAGTGGCTTTTTTTCTTGCAACCCTCCCATACAAGCCACATTTGTGGAGAATTTATGATATTGTTGCCACATGCACACAATGACCACTCTTTGTCATAAATTCCTGCAGCTGCTTTAGAGTTGCTGTAGGCCTCTTGGTCGCCTCTCTGACCATTTTCCTCCAGGCTCTTTCATTCAGTTTGGAGCGCCGTCCTGATCCGGGGAGGGTCTGTGTTGTAAATACCTTCCACTTTTTAATAATAGACTTCACTGTGCTTCTAGGCATTGATAAAGCCTTTGAAATTTTTTGGTATCCATCTCTTGACTTGTGCCTGTTCACAACTTTATCCCGGAGATCTTTTGACAGTGCCTTGCCACCCTTAGCTAATTGTTTGCTTCAGTTGCTCTACCAAGGACTGAAATGCTCCAGGAAAGCTCTTTTCATGGTGAGCTAATCAAAATGAGCACAGCTGATCAGAGCTGAGAGTCAGATGGCTTTGTGTGCCAATGAGAAGGTGATTAGATACACCTGACTGAGTTTACAAGTCACTTTTAGGAGCAGGGGTGAATTTTTTCAGTTTGAAAGTTCAGTTTGATGTTCTGTAAATAAGATGTCTTTTTCAGCCAGTCATTAAGTGAATGATCTGTTTTCATCCACAGACGTAACTATTTGTATCTCCATATGTAAAAATCCTGTAGAGAATGTTCTTTAATTATGCCTTTTACTCGCCACTGATTCAGACAAACTATTAATCACTCAAAACACAACTGCGTCTGAAGAATGTGAAATGGTTTGTCCCACTGCAGACTCAGACAGATACACAGATGCTTGAACACACACACTCTCTCTCTCCTCTTACACACTCACGCACTGCAGCACATATATACTGTCCTTTTGTCTCGTTTCACATCCCAGCTGTCTGCTGTCACTCACCCCATTTCATGCTGCTGTCACAGGACATTTTCCCACAAATCTCCCACACATGTTCCCTCTGACAGTTCACACACATGCCAGAAACACACACCACACACATTCAACTTTGACGGGTCTGAAGTTGACATAAAATCTAAATGGACCCTTTCACTATTTACTATACATTTCTGGTCTTACTGTGAATGATTCATTGGTGAACATTATTCCAAATTATTATTTTTTTGTCTTCACAATGTCACTCGGCATCTCAATTGACTCTCCTTTTCCGTTGACGTCACAAAATGTTAACCATTAGCCAAATAACTATTTTATTTTTTTAGAAAAGTCTTAGTCCAGTGCTAAAAAAGACTGCTTTTAATGATCCAGTCAATTGCTGATGGATAAATTCAAGTTGCGTCTGAATTTTTCTCTTTAAATATTTTATTTTACTCAGAAATACATCATATTGCAGAAGTACAGTGAGTTGTGTACTAGGGTTTTCAGAAAAGCATTTTCACATTTTACTATTATACACAGGGAATGTTTGACAAAACTACATTTTCTAAAACTACAAACAACATATGCTGATTTGATTATGATTTGTATAAAATAATATTATTTTAATTTAATTTTTAAACTGGAAAAAAAGCCAGAAGAAACGAGAACACATATTTTGAATATTAAAATTCAAATTAAATTGAATTAACACGTGCTGTGAAATCAGACATTATGAAACTAAATTAACTAAAGTTAAATTAGTAACTAAATTTCCATTTGTGAAATCACACTGAAAATAATTTTTAATCAATAATCTTTTGTCTTGTTTTCCACTAAAATGGTCTAAACACCATTAAAACAAGGCAAATTTGCAAGAGAATCAAAGATGAGAAGATATATAGAATTAACTTTATTTTTCTTATCCCATTAGCTAATTATTAATATTATTGAGCACAAATCTTGTGCTTAAAAGGGAAAAGGGGAAAAAACAACAACTATTTGCCAGTGGGTAAGAGTGGTGCAGTTCATGAATTTAGACAAACAAGTAGTTTTTTATTACCTGAAAACCAAATTTCCTGCAACATGCTTGAAATTCGGCACCCAGCATTCGAGGAACTATCTGGACATCAAGATAATTTTATCTGACCAAATTAAAATGCATATCCAGAGAGAATGTGCTTGTGCCACATCAGGACTTGTTCTGGCTAACCTCTATGATAGAGTTTTGTGTGCCACATGGTGAATACAGAGAAATCCAACTTCTCAGAAAGAACTCCCTGGAATAGAACAGAGTGCATATAACACAGAGCCAAGACTTACTGCTATCTTTTTATTCCTGCGCTTTTATCGAGTTGGCATTCATGCAATGACCTGATCAGTCCAGTTCGCTTCACATACACATGCACTCATTCAAACTCTCGTTTGTCCTCTTCACAGAAAGTCATCTGGCCTTGAAATCATAGTGATACGTCAGCCACCGAGCAAGCACCCGTACGCACACATGCATATCAATCACCAGGGAATGTAAACCAAGCTTTGCGGAGTACTGTAATCATGTGCTACTAAACTTTTTCCCAGTATTTAGTAGGACTTCTTGGTCCCTTTAATTCAGTGACGTGTATCCCATGCATACTTAGTAAAATCCTTTAAATCAGAAATATAAAATATTATCATTGCCAATAGATTAAAATAAGTAGAGTTTTCTGTCCTTTTAAAGGAAATATATATATATATATATATATATATATATATATATATAGATGATATATATATATGCATAGAGTATATATATATTTGCAATGCCATACATCTTAAGTTGAATAAGTTTCCTCCAAATAATACACAATTGTTGTGTGTCTTGTCACATTCCTGTGTATTGAGGAGCTTATCGTGTTCTTCTGATCTCTGCAGCTGTAGAAACAAGCTGAAGAAATTGAGAAATTCATGAAAATGTCTGTTTCCGACTGGAATGAAGATTTTACAGGTGACTCTCACGCATAAAAAATTATAGAGAAATCATAAGCTTCGTGATAATCAAGCATGTTTAACCCCCGATTCCCATTACTGCAATGCATCTGGAAGTTTTTTTAAATGATTCCCATGATTCAAACGTCATCTAACTTTTCAGTAAGATGTGTTGGGGCACACATTTGAGACCACTGAAGTGTGTCTAACCACCTGTCTGCAGTGAGACATTTGCACCTTTGCAGTTTACTCATATTGCTATTGAAACACCCCCTTTATTCGTTTCTCCACAGGCAAAACAAAGAAAAGCCCCCTCGGCTGGAGAGAGAGAGAGGGATGGAATGAGAAAGAGAGCTAGTGAAACAGTGAGTCATGAGTGCAGCTTTGAACAACAAGGGGAAATCCTCCTATTGAGAGGCATGTGCTATGGAAACACATCACTCATAGAGGTAACGGAACCGGAGGCCACACATAAACCAAAACCTTTAGCCATTTATCTGGAGTCTTGACATTGTGTCATGCAAAACAGTAGCAATTTTAATAACAGACAACTGTGATGCGTTAGCAATACATACTTCATTTCATGAACGTTTTAATATTCTAAAAGGATTTTTGTTGTTTTGTAGAAATTATATGGCATTCAAAGTGCATGTACAGTACATAGTGTTCTTGATCGTTCCGATTAATATGCATATTCTTGTAAAATGTGTCTTGAGTTCTTCTTGAAGTGATTCAAATTTGTGGTTTTTCACACTAAAATACTAACAGCTCATCAAGAAGCCTACACAATGGAGCTATTTAGGGAAATTTCACATGAATGTCATATGTAAGTATTCACCCTGTACTTTCTGTTGCAGCGCTTGAGCTAGCACTTTACGTGCAGGAAACTCAGGGGAAAGCTCCCCATTTGGGTTTAACATTAAAAAGAAACGTTTCCTGTTGCTTATCAGTGTTTCTCTCACATTGTTCTCATTTGCATAATTTCCACTCTGATGTTAAAAATCAGGGTTTTTAGGGCCCCAAGAGTCAGTTACATCATATAATTTTGAGACTTTTGTTCTGGTTTAACAGAAATTAATATAAAGATGTCAACAGGAAGTGTGCATGTACTTGAATGGCTGAAAATGGGATGAACCATATATATATATATATATATATATATATATATATATATATATATATATATATATATATATATATAGTGTTCTTTATGAATTAGGCTGGCAAATTAACTATATACTGCAATGCAACTCCACTTATTTTTCAACTGTTTGTATGCAGAGAGGTGATGAAATGTTAATGATGAATAAATTTGTTGATAATGATTACACATTTACTTTACCTTATTTGTAGATAAAATCACAGATTCCTGCAGTATATACTGATTTCATGCATGAACATGTAAAAAAAATTAAAGAATTCTGAGAAATCAAGAATATGTTTGATAAAATGTAATTCATAGTGGTCATTTTCAGCATAGCACTATGATTTGGCAAAGCAGTAATTTAAGGAAACCTCTAAGATGCTTACATCCTGTACAAAAATAATGAAATGACATCAATTTACAGCTGGCTCATGGTCAAAATCAGATCTGAATGGCCTTAAAATATGTGGGCTTTTGTTGCACTGGCTGAAAACAGGACGTTCAGGAAAATGAGCTATATTATGAATAAAAGAACCATTCGCTGTGCTGTTAAACGAAGCAGTGTTTAGACATTTAAGTAACATGTCTGAATGTTATTGTATTAGATAATAAATTATGAAATCAAGTAGTATTTTCGAAAGACAGATAGCACAAGCAAAAAAAAAAAAAAAAGCATCCAAATACATTTTTGTGGCATCTGTAAGATTTTGCAATACATTATTAGTGTTTATTATCATAATTGTAGCCTACAGTATTTTATCTGTATATTCCTGCAGCTATACTTTTTCATCTTCTCTCTTAAAATTGATTGTTTTTTGCATTGATTTGAACTGTTTGATGTTTCTTAAGAACAGTGTATAAAATGTTAAGCTGAAATTTTTGCACTTGGCCTTTTGTCCATTTAAAGGGATATTTCACCCAAAAAGAACATTTTGTCATTAATTACTCACTCTTATGTCATTCCAAACCCATTCATCCTCAGAATACAAATTAAGATATTTTTGATGAAATCCGAGAGCTTTCTGACCCTGCATAGAAAGCAACGCAACTGAAACGCAACTTTTATGGCCCAGAAAGGTAGTAAGGGCATTGATAAAATAGTCCATGTGACATCAGTGGTTCAACCATAATGCTATGAAGCTACGAGAAAAACATTTGTGCACAAAGAAAACAAAATAATAACTTTATTGTTGTGTTACAGTTGTGTTGCTGTCTATGCAGGGTCAAAAAAAAGCTCTTAGATTTAATCAAAAATATCATAATTTGTGTTCTGAAGATGAATGAAGGTCTTATGGGTTTGGAATGACATGCGGGTGAGTAATTGACGAGATAATTATCATTTTTGAGTGAACTATCACTTTAATCTCTTGCATTTCACATGCAGGCTGATGTTGCTGCATTTATAGACCGAAGTGTCAAGTGTGGAATGTTTGATTTAATCAGCAGATGTCTTGACACAAAGATGGATTAAAGGGTATTTTATGAGAAAAGCACACTGTTCTATACTCTAACGGCTGTTTTGCTGAAATCAGAAGATTGTGAGTAATCCACCAAGTGAAGCTCTTACCCTTTTACCAGAAGAGTTTAAAGAGTTTGTCTTCCCATGCATGTTTGAGTGCGTTCTGATCTACCCTCAGTTCAATCATCTAACCAAGTCTGACTGTGCATGACAAGAACATCCAGCTAAAAATATCAAGCACCACCAGTACATCTGGTCTGAATATGAATAATCTGTGAACCTCTGAGACTTTCAATAAGCTCATTTATCACGCTGAGGTGTCTTATGATTCCTGTGCTTCTGAAGAACCGCAGATTTTAGATCAATTACTGTATCAGTCGGATCATGCATAAGGCAGAGATGAGCTGTCAGAGACCAACACTCATTAAAGGGGAAGCCCCTATCAAAAACAAGACTCGTCATCTGACATACATGACAGAAAAGTTTTCAGCTCAAAAACACCCACCCATGAGGGACCCGGGTCAAATTTAGCACTCATTTCTGATAGACTGAAAGTGAACCTTTACTTGCGTGTAAATGTGTTTTCTCTTAGTTCTTTTCCTTCACTCATGCAAGACAAGTATCAGTATTATTATTGGTCATGCCTAAGGTACTGATTTGAGCAAATTCCAAGTATTATAATAATACTTATATAAATTACCAGTATATAAAATGTTGCACAAAATACAAAAATAGCTCTTTATACTACTATTATGTGTGTTTTTTAAATTATTGCAGCACATTAATTGTGAGTTTTGCATAAAACCGTCTACGTGCATTGCAATGGTGTGACTGATGTAAATGGACTTATGTGTCTTGTAACCATAACTTTATGATTGCAGAGTAAATCAACTTGGTTAGGAGATGTTACTATTTTCATCCGAAGTGCCTTTTTTGGTCACCCAGATTTCACAGAGCTTTTCTCAAGGCTTCCATCTTCTTGTTGGTTAGTCACAGACCACACATGCTGGAGAATGCTGAAATTACACCAAACGAGGGCAGTGCGTCTTTTTCAGAGCAGTTTTTTCCTTGAGGTAATTAAAAATGTCACATAAGGGCTTAATTATATAGCCATGGAGTTTCCTAATGAGAGGTATGGGAATGCATATTTACAGCAAAATGAGAAAAAAAAAATGCAAAGCATGCATTTTTTGGTGCATAGTTTTTGAACTCCTGACAGTGAACTCTTGCAGAATAAATAGTCATAGAGCATGAGGGTGAGTAAAGTATGACAATTTTCACTTTAAGATGAACTATTTCTTTAAAGCACATAAGATTTGTTTCACATTCAGGCTGTTATTCAACAGTAAAACACATGTTCAGACTTTGGTTTGGCCTCACAGTTGTGATTCTTTGTATTATGAGGACACTTTGATCCCTCCTGCCTCTGAGTGGTTGTTATTTTCCATGTGTCTTCATGTACAGTATGTACAGTATGTCTCTGTGCTTCTTTGAATTTTCCTGGGCTGTGTTCCACATGTCTGGGATCACACCCTCCCTTCTGGTAGGCTGAAATGAAGGGCTTTTCTCCGCCCCTGTGTTTTTAGCCACTCAGTGTCCACTTGCAAACATTTACATTTTATTTTTTAGTTTAGTTTAGTTTTAGTTACATATTAATATTTTCAAAATAACTTTTTTTAAATAATTTAATAGTTGTAATAATTTAATAATTTTTATTTTATTTCATTATTTTAATTTTTATTCTATATCTATATTATGTATATTTTATATTTAGTTATAGTTGTTTATTTTATTTATAAATTAATATTTTTTATTTTTATTACATTATAAACTAATTATATTATACAAAAAATAATTATAATTATTTGTTTTTCATCAATAATTTAATCTATAATAATATTAATAATTTATTCAATTTTGAAAATAATATTTAACTTTATTTTATTAATTTTAACTTAAAGCAATCTGATGGGGGTAAAAAAAAAACTATAGACTAATACAGAAAGGGAAACCTAAGACATATCTAGTGACAAGAATATAGAGACTTGGTTGGGCTTTTTTGGTTTGACCTAGTAAGAAATCAACTAACAATGAAACACTAAGAACAACTTAGAGACCACATATCGTCAAATAAATTTTTTATTTATTTACGTTATAAAGGAATTAAAATATTAAACTGGCACAATGTTGAAAAAATATATATATTTGAAATATTTTAACCAATTTTATAACTAATTTTGTGAGGATGGAGAGTATTGAAAACAACCTGTAGAACATCAGCTTTGTGCGTTAACTGTCATTTTTATCTGGTAAGAGAGGTTTTAAATCTTACGTATTTACGCTACACACTAGTGTTATGTAACAGTTCATTCTCACAGTTCTTCAGCTGGTGTCATGATGAAGTGTAGATGTGTCCCTGAGCTGCTGTGCAGAACTGACATGCAGATATAATTAGTTTGAAACAGCAACTGCTCTTGCATTCTCTCACACACTCTCTCTCTTCCTCTTTCTCCCCCTCACACACCTTGACCCTCAGTAGCATTCTTGGGGGAAGGGATTAAAGACTGAGAAGGGGGTTGGAAAGGGCAGAACAATTACCCTGAAGAGACGGTGGGCCAGACCCCTGCAGGTGGAGCTGACAGGGCGAGACCTCAGGCTGTCATGAGCTATTAGCTAGGCAGAGACGGCCAGAGAACACACACTCAGAAGGAGCAACTATATGAAGAATAGCTTTTTTCTCCTGGTCTAGGCTATGTCCAGCATACTACTTGTACTGTTTCTTCTGTATGTTGTTGTAAGTGAGGTTTGGACTACATTCTGCATGCATAATATATTCACTATACAGGCTATACAGCAAATGACTGTGAAGTGCAATATAGGGCCACAGACTTTAATCGCTCAGACTTTTCTGTAAGAGCTGTCAGTATTTGGAACACACTACAAAATAACATTAGACTGTGTTCCACCTTTGCTTAATTTAAGTTATGACTAAAAATATGACTAAAGATGAGCCAAATATGTGATTGTTGAAAAACCTTTTTTAATCATTATTCATTAGAATTCATTCATTTTAAGTGTATTAGCTTTTATTATAGTGCAACTTGCTTGTAATTGTATTACTGCTATTTGTAGTTTTTTTCTTTCTTTTTTTGCATTAGGTGTGTTCAGTGTATGCTAATTAATGGATGTTTTAATTACAGCGTATATTGCTTTTTTTTTTCCTGCTTAGGGACTGCAGAGGAAAATTAGTAAATTTCAAATAATTGATAACTAAATATATTTCTGAACAAAATGCCCTTTATTTCACTTTCCATTTCCAATATGAAATAATAAATATAAACTGTGATTTTTAATACATCAAAAAAACAAAAACAATATTTACTTACATGTTGTTAACTTGATGCCACTAAATTTAAAATGCTAAGTAAAGTGACAATAATGTAGCATGCTATTGTTTGTCACTGCATACTTATACATATTTAGGAGTATACAGTGTATAGTGACGTGACATTCAGCCAAGTATGGTGACCCATACTCAGAATTCGTGCTCTGCATTTAACCCATCCGAAGTGCACACACACAGAGCAGTGAACACACACACACACTGTGAACACACACCCCGGAGCAGTGGGGCAGCCATTTTTATGCTGCGGCGCCCGGGGAGCAGTTGGGGGTTCGATGCCTTGCTCAAGGGCACCTAAGTCATGGTATTGAAGGTGGAGAGAGAACTGTACATGCACTCCCCCCACCCACAATTCCTGCCGGCCCGAGACTCAAACTCACAACCCTTCGATTGGAAGTCCGACTCTCTAACCATTAGGCCACGACTTCCCTACTGTGCAGCATGCTAGCATTGTATTCAATCGCATCTATAGAGAGTGTTTATTGTCATTCCAGCCATATAAAAGCATACAGTGAATCTAAATCTTGCTATGTAGTTTACAAAAATTACAATCTTATGTCTATACAGTGAGATATATAGTCTTCCATTCTCTGCAGTTCTTTTTTTTTTTTTTTTATAGAGAGGACTGGAAATGATTTGGAGAGAGATGGAACTACATGTCTTTAAACCATGCTTACAAGTTCAGGCTGAACTTATAACCCTTAAAGACCTCATAATCTCACCTCAGTTGCCTTTGACCAGGTCGCACATTGTGTACAAAGTGTGGACTTTGCCTCTTAAAGAATGACTAACCTTTGAACAAATATACTGGGTGTGTTTGTGTCAACAGAATGATGCAAAACTCTAAAATTATGTGCAACTCTTGCACACACAAACATACATGTGCCATAACAACTTTGTTAGTGAGCAGGAAAACATAATGCTTTGCATTATTTTTAACATTGCACTTGTTTCTACAGCATCAAAACACATCACCACAGCTACAAATTAGCATTTCCCCCCAGTGTCGCACCTTCTCGTTACTTCTCTTTTCTTTGCTGTACGTTTCTTAGTTACTTCCTCTTTCTAAATTCCTAATTCTGAAATATAAAACAAATCTCACAGGTTTACAATCCTATCATGTTCACATTCAGCTCTCATTGTGCCTGCTTTGCCCACAGAGAAGGGAAAGAAAGTTGTTGCACAGTAATTTAGACAATAAATCCTCAATGAACTATATTTAAGCCTGTGTGCAACTAAAATTAGTGAAGGATCTACCACTTTTTTTCTGTAAACAAATTATAGATGGCATAAGAGCAGACATCCTTTATAATTTATCATTTTTATTTATACTATAATTATAGAGTAGAATACTTAATCAGTGCTTTTTTTTTTTAGTAAAACCCATAGGGAAAAAAATAAATAAAAATTATTTATATATATTATATTATATTATATTATATTATATTATATTGTGTGTGTATATATATATATATATATATATATATATATATATATATAGTTAAATCTTCAGATGTTGAAATAAATACACTAGGGCTGCAACTAACGATTATTTTGATAATCGATTAATCGGTCGATTAATTTTACGATTAATCGATGAATCGGTTTATGTACTTATATTTTAGTTTTGCCCATTTTTTTCCCCAAGTAAATTATTAACAAAGGGTCTTTATCATTCAACATAGACTTTTTAGAGATTTTAACCATTTTGCATTGTCATATCCTCATCAAAAACATACCTGGAGTTGTGTTTTATTATTGTGTTAGTTATCCTTTGTCGAACTCTTCTGCAATCAAAAAAACACTGACCCATACATACTCTAGCAAATTTCACAAGGAGATTTCAACTAATGTTTTCACCATGGCAGTCCTTAGGGCTCCTAAAGTAGTTTTAACATCCCGAACAAAGCTTATTAAGGAATCTTTCAGAACATATTATCACAAAGAATAAGAATAAAACAGAATTAAAATTGCAGTAAATTGCATTTTATTATTCTTTTCCTGTGAACACACAGCTTATACCTGGGAAACAGCTTTATAGCTTATGCTGTGAAATTGTAAACAATCCTTCCAATAAAGTGCCAATGGCATGAAACCTGAATGGAACTCACATTTTAAAGTAAAATTTAAAGTAAAATCCATCAGAAGGTTGTCCAGAAAAAAAATTGGACACACACAAAAAAAAACCAGCTGTGTGAAAAAGAGCAGTGAATGCTTAGAAAAAAGTGCATTTCAAATACATTTAAACATTAACCTCTCTCAGTCAGTCATAATTAGGCTGCAAGACTGAATTATGAACTGGTAAACGACAAAGCTTTAAATGTTAATTGCTAAAAAGCAATGTTATCAGCTTTTATGACTAAACATTTGCAAACAACATTGTACTGCAGAATCTACACAAATAAAAGTCTTTGCACACTGTGATTTTCATCGGATTTAAATATGTAGTGGTCCTTATAACAGTGCAAAATTTCAAAAATGTAATAAAGCGATAAAATGTTAACAAAACAGCTTATGCCTGAACTGACAACAATTCGACTACCTGTGGGAAATGAGGCAGAACACTATTCACTCATTATTTGAGAAAAACTTTGCATTGCAGTGCAAAAAGGTCAACATGTCCAAATGTTCAGGGCTTAACAGTTAGGCTTGCTCTCTTTTTGCTCCCACACTTTGGATGACTTCGTCCAATTAGGTTTATCTTCCGCTTTTTTCTTTTTCTTACTCGAGCTTACTTCACTGCCGCGTGCCTCACCCATCACGCTGAATGCTGCAGAGAGACGCTGTGCGGGAAGCACGTGACATAAAACGAGGCCAGCTATTGGCTAGTCGCTACTTCTTCTCTGCTGTACTGGCTGAGTAAAACCTCCGGTGGCTCATTACTGCCACACTTTGGTCACCGCAGATTTAAAATATGCACGAAATGAGCCGCTTACGGCAAATAAAAATTATTTAGCAACGAATCGATTACTAAATTAGTTGACAACTATTTTAATAATCGATTAAATCGATTAGTTGTTTCAGCTCTAAAATACACACAAATATATTATATTATATTATATTAATATATTGAATAAACGTCTTTTTAAAATATGTTTTGAACAATATATTTTGACTGTAAATATATTGAAATATATACAAGTTCATTTTAACTAATTTTACTCATTTAAACTTTTTAAAAATATTTATATTAATAAACATTTTTTGTACTTAGGTTTATATATATATATATATATATATATATATATATATATATATATATATATATATATAAATAGATAGATAGATAGATAGATAGATAGATAGATAGATAGATAGATACACTGTATATATTAGTTACAAAAATACCTTAATATATTGTAAAACATATATACTACACTACATTACATACTTTTACACTACATTAAGGTATTTTTTTTTTTTGCCCCACTGGCAAATAGGTTTTTTGCCCCACTGGTTTTATGTGTGCCCTAACCTCTCTGCATGTGTACGTACATGTGCTGCGGGACATTCTTGAGATGACAGACATGCACACCTACAGGAGCTCAGGGGTGAAGCCCCCCCATGGCGAAGGAAACGGCCCGAAGAAAGGCCTCATGCTGGAGGGAGAGGGGCCCGGCAGCTTCCTCAACAATGGAAGTTCTTGGAAGATTCTAGGAAGGTCCTGTGATTTACGGTTCATCTTTTTCTTGATAGGCAGCATGAATGCCACTTTACTTCCTTTTCACTTTGAAACACAGAGCAGTTTCTCAAAAAGTGTGTTTCTTTGCGTGCACGTGAAAGCGTGATACCCGTGTGACCCAACCGGTCGAGCGGCATTTTGGCGCCCATAGAAAATAAAAGAAATATATTGTGCAAAGCAGCTAACATGTCACCCCAAGCTTTTATCATGCCTTTGTCAGTTTAAAAGCCTTTATGTGAAATAATCTTTCTGACAGAATTGGACATACTTGAAATAATCCACATAAATTCCATTAATGTTTAATGACACCCTATCAGCTTCTACGCCTAATTACCCCGGCGTTTCTCTCACTGTGACTGGACTCTCATTAAGGCTTAAAAAAGGAGGTTTAACATCCACAAAAGAAAGAACCTTCTTATGCCCAGGAAAGGGGATACACAGTGACCTTTAACCTTTGGGGGATTAGGCTTCATTAGGGGGTGACCCTAAAACCTCTGTTCACCCGTATGCTCTTCTCTCTGGGATTAGAGATCTTTGACCAAAAGGTCCATGGACATTTAAAAGCAGGTTATCGATGTGTAGTGTCTGTGTGTGTTTCTACTAGTTTGATTGTAAAGAAAGTCACAAATAGTGATCGCAAAAAAATTCGCTTTACCATAAACATCATTCATATGATACTTAGGGACTCTTGTCAAGGCTATTTTAATTCCTTTATGATTAACTAGTTTAGATATGCTGGATAGTTAGTTCTGTATATCCTTATGCGCCAAATTTTAAAAAATACAGGAGTCAAAATGTCAAAAACTAAGTTTTTTATTTCATCAGTTGTCCCAAAACAAAGCAAAAAAGGACATGGATCTGAGATCTGTTGAGTGTAAATCATTATGTACTTAAACTGGGATTAAGATAAAGCCACTTTGTTTTGAAATTGCAGGAAAGTTTCTGTCAGTTCCTTAAAACCATTAATTGTTGGGACAGTGAGGTTTAGTTGAGCTGAAAAGATCAAGTGTTTTAGGCTGTGCTTGAAGCTAAAGTATACTTTGACTACATGCTAGATCTGGAAAAGACTCGGTGAATGGTCCATATCTGAAACATCTATAACTGCTTACATGGCAATAACAGCATCAGTTCTTGAAAGACTTAAAGTTGTTTGATGGCAACTGAGGTCCAAAGGCATCGAGTACCATAGATATGTTGAAGTCAACATGAAACGGTTCAAATTCCATTGTGCTTTCACAATGTATAGTGTGTTTCAGAGTGAAAGAAGATAATCAGTCAAAAAAAAAATGTTGAATGAGATCTTAAGGTCTTTATTGGATTGTGAAAAGTGATTTGTTTATGGCAGGCAGCTGGAAGGGAGGAGCTGGAAAAGCTGATTACTTTTTGATAAGATTGCAAAGACATGCAACTGATGAATCATGCTCAATAATGTGTATTAACAGGGTCGATTTTGATTTCATATTGCATTCATGGAAGAAATATTGCCCTGCAGTCCTTAAGTTAAAGGAATGGTTCACCCCAAAATTAAAATTGTAGCATTTACTCACTTTCATGACATTCCAAACCTGTATTTCTTCTGGAATAACACAAAAGAGGATATTTTATATATATTATTGACATATTTTTATTTCCATACAGTGAAAGTGTCATTAGGGTAAAATACTTTTATTATATGAACAAAAACAGTGGAAACATTCTTTAAAATATATTTTATGTTTTATAGAAGAATGAAAACCAAACCGTTTTTGAACAACATGAGGGTAAGTATATGATGATACAATTTTCATTTTTGGGTGAGCTATTGGTTGAAATGCACTAGACAACTTTTAAAATTTGAAGAGATTTTAAAACATTAGGCATCATACATTCACCAACATTGAATTGTTACAGATGAAAAACTAGGCATTGTGTGCTAAAATCCTGAGGATCACATGCTACCAGACATTCAAGTCATTCCAAACACCACAAACTCACGCAGAAATATGTGCCTCATTGCTAGGAGATGTTCTTATAATCGGCTCAAAATATCAAACATGTTTGAGACCCTCTGACTGGATTGAATCATCCAGACTGAAAATCAGGGCAAAAAACTGTTCAAAAGTTGTGTAGTGTATTCCAAGCATAAGTAAACCATTACCATTATTCCCAAAGCCTAACTTAATGGGTTTTGTTGCAAATGGCCTCTTAAAGACCCTCTCCATTGAAAACTCCATTTGAGTGCTGTTTTCTAATGGCGGGAAGATGTTGCAATGGAATTGACTAACTTTAGCCCTGTGGTTGGTGCGTGGTGTGTCTTCATAAATTATGTGCTGAACACACAGATGCGTTGATCTGAAACTGTCCTCCAAATACTTTCCCAGCTCCACACATGCATCCAGGATGGTCCCCTTCCACATACCCCAGAGGGTGTATCCCGGCCTCAAACAGATCACACACCTGTCCTTGTCTACCACTCTGAAAAGCCTCACGTGTCAGTGTAGCGTGTGGATCTCACTGGCTATTTGTCATTTTTGTGCTGAGCCCTTGAGTGCTTCAGTGACTGCTACCTCTCAAAAAGCAATTTTTCCGAAAACAGCCAGCAGTCATTCATGTCTCAAAATCGAATTTATGTGTCACTTATATAATTCTGAAAGTACATCGCTGAAATAATTCCTTGTTGGTTGTGCATGTAAAATGCTTTCATAAATCACATTTTAGCCCTTAAGTAATACAAGTTCAGCATATCCAGGTCCTTTTATGATGTAATGGTTGCATTTTAACATGTTTGGGAAGAATGCTGACCTCTTTGGCATGAATTATTAATGAATGAATGTCTTTGTGACCTTAATGGTCAATATTCTTTAAAGAGGCTGTTTCAGCTCTAAAATCTGCTTTCATGTCTTAATGACAGTAGGAAGGTAGTGAAATGTCCCAGCGCAAACATGGCTCCCGTCTCTTGTCACCTTCCTGCGAGGGAACATATGGCCATAGACACTTTAGTGTGATGAAAGCAAACACAACAGTGTCAGTCCACATCAGACCAACAGGCTAAAGCCCAAACGCTGATAAAAACACTTTCACACAAGGCACAAAATGGCCTGTACAATCTTACAGGATTGTAGAAAAGGGTTTCATTTAGTGTTTTTCAGCGAATACATTTTTAAAAATAAAGATTCCAAAAAGGGGCTTTCACAGTGATGCCAGAAAAAACATTTATGGTTCCCCAAAGAATCTTTCAGTGAAACATTATGAAAAGAACAATATTTCTTATTGCAAAGAACGTTTTAATAATCTAAAGAACCTTTTTCCAATAAGAACCTTTTGTGCAATGGAAAAGTTCCTCATGGAACCATCAATGCCGATAATCAACCTTTATTTTTAAAAGTGTATGGTAATTAGTTTATGCATTAAATTATGATTTTTAAGGTGTCATTCCACCTCTTGAACAAACTCAATATGTAAAAGAAATATGGAAACTACTTTCTCGCAGTCGTCTAAGGATGATTCCTCTGGTCGTGTATTTAAGTGGATTGGTGGAAGCACCAGTTTTCAAAGAAAGATGGGTGTGATTGCTAAAGTAAATAGATGTTTATCTCTTTTCTTATCTTTATCTTTTTCTCTCATTAAGGATCAGACCTGAGGTGATTCCCTGTGTTTTTGGAGGGCTTTGGTTTAAAGATGAGCTTTTGAAACACTCTGGAATCCTTGTCAGGACGTTTTCTTGCTTCCTACTGAACAGCCTCAGGACACAAGCTTAACATGCACTGACGTGTGTGTTCAACCCTCCTACAGATGTTGCAACTTTTGTTCTTAGTGTTCATAATATTAAGTGTGTGAAATTTAATGGTTGACGATAAAGATTTTAAAAACACATTTGCTTACTGAAACATTTTTTCTGTGAAATGTGATCTGTTTCAGCCACAGACCCTTAAGAATTATCAAGTTGTTTGACTGAAACTTAAACGTGAAACTAACTGGGAGCAGTTTCTTTTTCCAGATCTCGTCTCTTTTGTAATAGTCTCGCTTTCGCCGCTTTCGTCTACAACTTCAGAATGGATCAGGGGCCAGTTGTGTAGATGTCAGCACATTTACATGTTAGACTGGATGCTGAATTCACAATGCAGACTGTCAGGAGACAAACTTTGCTTAAATTCTTTCCAAAGCATCCATGACCCAACAGGTTTAAGCACAAAAGATAAAAGGAGAGTAAGCAATGGAGGTCCAAAACCCGTTTTGACACTTGTTGCAAAACCGTCAGTGCTCAGCCTGGACTTGCTTCTTTTTCTGAGGGAAGCGATAAAGGTCACCAGAAGTCCAAATGCTGTATTATTACAATTTAAACATGTTTAAAATATACTTTATTCCTGTCATGACAAAGCTGATTTTTCAGCATCATTACTCCAGTCAGTTCAGTGTCACACGATCCTTCAGAAATCATTTTAATATGCTGATTTGCTGCTCAAGTGCTTATTATGATCAATGTTGAAAACAGTTGAGCTGCTTCATATTTTTTTTTAAACGTTTCATTTTTTCCTGATAAATAGATAGAAAATGAAAGCATTTATTTTAAATTGAAATCTTTCATCCTTTTATAATTGGCACTTTTGACAAATGTTTGCTGCATAAAAGCACTAATTTCTTTATTGAAAAATATCTCTAAATAGGCACCATTTATCAAATACAAAAATATTTTTAGACATTTTATTTAACATTAAATTAATTGTACATCTGTGCTGCTCTTCAAGAGCCAACTAGGACAGTGAGTCAAATATTTACCCACAGTGCCTGTGGCATCATTTTTGAATACTAGTATGAATTTGACTTTCAAATATTCATTCAGATAATGGCTTAATTTTAATTTAATTTAACGAGAAAGGATGGGCCCTTTGACGCATATGGTGGGAAAAGAGAGAAAGGCATTAAACCAAATCAGCAGTTTTTACCAATCACACTAAAGTATATGGTTTATGCTTCATAATTTGGTTCGCTATAAAACAAGTTTTAAGCATAAAGGTTCAGTTATGGGTTTCATGTGGGGCAAGTTTGTGCTCAGTGTTTCAATGCGGTAACTCCTACACTTCAGTGTTTTATTGACCCACTGCAATCAGGGCCTTTAGACTTTCAACAAATGTCAACCCTGCCACCCCCTCACCTTGACCCAAATTCCATCACTCAAACATTCCTGCTTTTCTTTAAAGGTTTTATTCTTGTGCAACTCTGTGTGTGCCAGCAATTTCTCAGGTGAAGAAACCACACCTTGAAATCGTTAAGTTGATGTTATTCTGATGTGATTTTCTGCATTGTGCCAGTAGAAAAAAGATCCAAACAACATGTCATCTTGCTCATTCTTTATTACTTTATAAAACAAAGTGCAGTTGAAGATGAACAGAACCTTTTTTTTTTTCAAAAACCTGCAAATGAACCAAGAAGAAAAAGCCTAAATAATTTATAATACATAATTAAAAGGTGGTATTTACATGAAAAAAAAAAACAAAAAAAAACATTCTATACAGTTGCCATTATGAAGGCAATAAAATAGCCAGGTTTCTTCCTGGTAGAGGTAGATAAACATAGAAATGGGAGGGAGCATACAATAACTGACAGAGTAAAGACAGAGTAAAAACAGAGTGAGATTCAAGTATGAATATACTCCATAACTCCAGACCTCAACCATACGAGCTATGCATGAACATGAATCCAATATAGTTTATCTTTCCAGTCTGAACATCAACAAATGCAAACTTTAGTCTATAAAAACGTAATCATCTGCAAATTACATTCAACCCCTTATTTTTAACAACCTTTGGATCCAGCCCAAAATATAACAAGAAGTGTATGCCAAGAACAAAAAGGTAGAACGTGTGAGGATCTTCTAGGGTGTTTCATTTAAGGCTAACTATGCTTTTAACTGATTATACATCCAACATACAGTATATGAAACTGCTTCATATTAAGACTCAAGTACTAAATGACTTTAGCACAATGTAAAGTCACAACACTGAGAACATTCTTTTGCATTGACTATGCATGTTTCCAAATGGGAAAAAATCCAGAAACTCCTTAGAGATATTGAAGTCTTTGCAGTCAGTCACAAGTGTTACAGTCCTCAAACCAGCAGTGTCCTAAACCACTATCTAGCGACCACACCGGTGTTTTTTTTGAGTCCCAGACCTTCAAAACCTCTTGAGCCGTTCCAGTTTGGCTTTCAGCTGTTCTTGTCGTTCTCTAAGTTTATCTCTCTTCTGCGTCAGTCTCTGGTTCTCGTTTTCCAGATTTCTGATACTTTCTTTAGCCCGCTTTAAAATCACCACTTTGGACGCCTTGTCATTATTGGAC
This sequence comes from Cyprinus carpio, assembly GCF_018340385.1. NCBI lineage: Eukaryota > Metazoa > Chordata > Actinopteri > Cypriniformes > Cyprinidae > Cyprinus > Cyprinus carpio. The sequence continues at coordinate 28,952,774 of NC_056577.1, read as the reverse complement.
AGTTCGGGGACATGGTCCCGTAGCCTAAGGAAGCAGTTCTTTAATTCGTTGCGCCTTTGCCTCTCCATCACATTGTGCGACCTCCGTCTCTCTTCTTCGTCCTCCGTGTCCACCCCCTGTCGGGAGGCCAGACTCCGAGAGCGTCCCGTACTCTGCGCGCTTCGGTGGGAGTCTCCAGACCCTCGAGAGCGTTTGAGAGGGGGCGCGGAACAAGGGGAGGGTGGGGGCGGAGGAGAGGCGGGCCTTGGGGCGGCATAGTTGTGCTGTTGTTGGATTTCAAAGTGACAGCGCTTGAGAGCACGCTGCTGCTCACGCCTGCTGTCCTCCAACTGCTGCTGGTGTTGAGAGCGTGTCAGCGTGCTCGACCGCCGGACGGTCACAACATCAATCTCCTCCTCTGTGGAGCACAAACAGTTAAAACTGTGTTAGAGCCAACTTAACAGTTTCATGTGGTTTCAAGAAAAACTAACTTCCATTATTACAAAATAAATGTTGTATGTGAATAAAAAGACTCACCAGAATCGCTTGTGGATGATTCTCCTCCAGTGGACAGTGAGCCATAATCAGACGTGGACTCGATCTGCTCCTGGCTGTCCAGTGGTAAGTCCTCGCTCTCCAGAGCCTGACAGGCGAGCGCCACATTGTGGCAGTCCAGCATAGAGCCTGCGATTTCGGCAAAAATCTCAGTGTCAATATCGGAGAGCAAGGGACTCGTGGAGAGCACCGCTGAGAGTTTATCCTCGTTTGGTTTTTCGGTTTGCCACAGGCAGTCCTCCGAGAGCGGATCCGAATCCGCTGCTGAAGCGCTGCCGGTAAAGTTCCAGTCCAGCTGGAGAAAGTCGCTGTCCTCCATTAAAAGTTCAGATACTAACTCCAACTGATCCACCGTGGATAACCTCTTTGCGAGCCCGGCTTTCATCGGGGGGGACTGGGGCGGCGTGGGGATGGACTGCAAGTCCTTCATGAGACTCAAGCAAAACTCGTCGTCAAACAGCAGCGGCTCGGAGTCGCAAAGCCAGTCGTGCGATGGAGAACAAGCCTGCAGCATCTTCGCGGAACCTGTCAGAAAAGTGCACGAGAAACGAATCCTTTATTACGAGAGAACGTGTGCATCCAAAAGTAAAAGTCCACCTGGCTTTCAGCTATCGAGTAAAAAGCGGCTTGTTTCTAAACGGCCTGCGAAGTGTTGTTCTTATGCACTGCCGATTGTAAAGTTTCCCGGCTCGCGCGTTCATTTTTATTCATGTTTACAGTGGTGGCTCCGCCCAGGTGGGCGAGGCTGCTCGTGCAGTGATGTCACCGAACAGCTGAAAAGGTCCTGCACGAGAGTTTTGTTCCACGCCAAATTTCTCACATTAAAAAAAGTTAAATCATACATTTGACTTTTTGGAAGCAAATAAGCCAAACCGAGTTTCTGTTATAAAGGAATTGCAGTTCATGTTAAATCATTTCCCCTGACAATATCACTGACACTACTAAGGTTAATATCTTCAAACTATTCCTGTGGCATTGATTAAAGTGATTTTAAAGTTTCCAAATTTTGCCATGATGAAAAACCGGCTTAAAAACCAATGTTCATATCTGCAGGAATTTTCAAACTGTTAAATTTGTATTATTTAAACGAATTAAGCTGATACGTGTGTGTATGTATATTATATTTTATATATATATATATATATATATATATATATATATATATATATATATATATATATATAAAATACACTGTACAAAATGCAGGTAAATTGTAATGTGAGTTTAAGAATAGATAGTCAACTTTCCAACACGCTTTAAATAATTTCTTCACGAGTAATGCACTGCAAAAGTAAGCGAGAGGTTCACGTAACGCTAGTAATATCATATGGAGGAAGCCGGTAGACAGAACACATGCAGGAATGCGCACACACACGCACAAAAAGTCACTTACCTTTTTTTTCCCAAACACTATAGCGAATGAAATCGATGGAAACCGTCAGACAATCTCAAATAAATGTTTATAAAATTATATTAAAAACGGTGGAAAACCCGCAGATCCTCCTTGCGGCATGTCAGAGCCCACGCGGACAAAAGCAGGCAGTGGGTGTGGCGACGGATCGAGACCATTTAATTTTAAAGGGCGATGTACCGCCGTTGTTCCTCCGCATAGAAAAATCGCGCCAAAACTCATTCGGCAAATGTTGAATGAAAACTCTTATTGTAATTATGCCTATTTATAGTCTGCAGCTTTATAAGTAATAAAAACCATCACGGAAAAGCGGCTGAATAGCCGCGGAGGAATGAAGGGAATATAGGACGGACCTAGAGTCCTCGCGGAGCGCTCGTGTACTCAATGAACCGTGCAATACCAAGAAAAAGAAGGGGGGTTGTAACTCACACACGTGTGTTCACAAATGCCGGTTCTGGTTTGCTATGAAGATAGTGTCTACAAAAAAAAAAAAAAAAGAAAAAAAAAGGAGAACGAAAGCTGAGATCACGTTGTGCTGTGGTCTGTTTTGGCGGGTAATATATGTAAACAAGGACATACTGTTCTCAAACAGACACTCCTTATATACACAGTTACAACAGATCTCGCGCGACTTAAGGGGTAGAAATATGAACTTTAGAGGGACTGTACGGCATGTGAGGGTGATATAGGCGTTGGTTACATAACAAAAGAATAGTAGCATCCGGCTCAACACGTGCAGAGGTAACCCCCTCTTCTCAGGTGGCAGGATTGATTTATTAGTCTCCCGCGAGTTCAGCATATGGGCGGAATCTTGCATTCCTTACGACTGCTGACCTTAGAATGCAACAAAGAGAAAATAGAATTCTCACGTTCATTGTACAGTTTGCTATGCTCTACTTCTTAAACTGTTTAAACTACATTTATTATCCATAACATGTTTGTATGCAGTATGCAGTTTTCATGACCTCATATTAATGAGACAATATGAGAGTTTTGCACTTTTAAAAACTCATTTATCAGACTATTCTAGTTCAACTTGATTTTCAGGGCATTCCAAAACACTAACGATTTTTAAGCAGTATTTAATTAAAATGATTATATAAATTAGGCAATGTAGCCTATAAGGCCTACCCAAAAATATATGTTCAAAATTGAAATGCAACAATTTTGATCGACTTCGAACACATTGATAATTCAGGATACATAACATATTAGGTAAATGAGCTCAGAAGGAAATCACACTGCTTATCAGTGACTCAAATAGACAAAACTGCATATATTTTGAATGTCCCATAAATGTTGCCACCTAGAGGCCACTGAATGAGGCTAGTGTACCAAGACCTAGTGAACTCCAAACAGATGTACAGCATTACGACATCGCTCAGTTCACTTCTCATCTCAGCTGCCAGCCCCGTATTTAACCTCTGTATATTAGAACCAGGCCTTTAGTGTCTCTTTCACACTTTGATCCAGAATGCTTTTAATATCTGTATATATTCCACTAATGAGATGAGATGAAATGAATATTGCACAATGGGAAAAAAAACTGTAGGAGAGCAGTGCTCAGTAAATGTAATAGTAATAAGTAATGCACATTACACTCAACATAGCCATATCAGTTGTGTATAAACTCAATTCAGTCTCATCCCAAAATAAATGTTTAACTTTAGACTGTAGGTAAGTCGGTCATATGTCAGATTTGTCTGGGATAGACCTTTTAGAGAAATTTTGTCGTATGACTGGTTTGTGGTGGTAAAGTGTGGTTGTTAAACTCAATGGGAGGCATTTTGTAGTCCAAGACTGTTTAAACGTCTTACATCACTCATTCATATTGCTTCTAGCTATCTCTAAAATAGCTTCCATATGTTGTCCAGCTACATGTTTTAGATGAGGAATTTAAATGGCTTGTGTTCATTCAACAAAGAATCCCATTGTTTGGCAGATTGCCTCAACGGCACTGCTTAAAGAAATGTTGCAATTTTAAAGCCAAAGCACTTACACACTTCCAATGAGGTTTTATTTTTTCTCTTATCAGGACTGTATAAAAAGAGAACATGTCTAGACAGACATACAAAGATAAGCATAAGGTTTGCAAAGACCACGTACACACTTTCATCCCGTTAACAGGCAAAGTTCGCTATTCCTTAGATTATTTTATTTTCTTCTGTATGACTGCTTGAAACTTGTTATAATCAATTAAAAATGGACAAAGTAAAAAATGTTTCCTTTTTTTTTTTTTTTAAATACGCTTATGAGATGTAGTGAGCTAAAATAAATGAATGATCATTGTTAACTGCACACTTTTGCTTTTGTGAATGAAAGAATGACACAGCAAAAAAAAATTTAATTGACTAAATGTTTTGGCTTTATTTCTTTTTGCTTGTGCATTTAAAATATGACCCATCATATGGCTTTTAGTGTTAGAAGATTGGAAAATGTGTCCATCTTGATTGTGAATATCACTGGATAAAGTATTTTATTTTCTTAGCTAATGCTTTTTTTTTTTTTTTTTAAAGACAAGTTTGACCTATTTGTACCAAAATGTAACTGCTTTTAAAATAGCATCCTGAATTGGGAATAGAATACCATTTGTACTATTTTTGTCATAAAAACATATGGCAGAAATAGGGAAGTAGCCTATAAGCCATTCTGACTTCAGCTATTCTTGCTTCTTGTGAATTTTCAACCTCACTGATTCAGCTCAGGATAGTTTGACTCAGGATGGGCAGAAGCTTTTCGAACCCAGTCACAAGGTGTTGAAAGTGGGGTTTACGATGATATATTGTGGTTTTGCTGCTCCCCCTGATAATATTGTCATCTACAGCAAGGGCCGCTAGTGCAGGAAGAGAAAGAAGATAACAAGAAACACACCACCTAACACTGTTCTCTGCAGGCAATCAAGCATTGCAACACAAGCGGCCACAACTTTCCTTAGAAGCGTGTGGTGTGTGTCAGGGGGAGGGAACGTGTCAGGGGGAGGTTTGCCTGTAAATCGGTGATAGTAACAGTTCTGAACTGTGAAAATGCTGCTCCTCAGGGGTCCTAGAGAACATCATGCAAGAGAACACGATGCTCTGGCATATCTAGAGTCACAGACTGTAACTGATACCTCACTGGAAAAGGCCAATTCAACAGAAGCAGATAGAATCCTCTTCCTGTGAGACTGTTACTGAGTTACCTTCATCCTTCTTTAGCCAGTTAACTTCTTCTTTCACATATAAGAGAGTGTGGGAAGCATTTGACCAAGCCTCAAACACAAAGAAGTGCAAACATTGAACAGAAAACTTAGGAAATAAGAGTATAAGTCAATCATGTCAGCATTTGGGTCAGAACGTACTTTTTACTTTCTTTGCTGTTTTTCAGTGCATTGATGCATGAGGAAGAACGGTCATAAATATTACCATAAGATTGTATACAAATATGCACTTCACTATACATTTCAAATACATCATCATTAATTAATGCATTAGGCATGATTAACTACCAGGTAACAATAAGCAAGAATTATTTTTTTTAAGTCATTTATTATTCTTGGTTTATATTTATTTTTCTTTGCTGTTTTTCATTGCATTAATGCATGGAGAAAAAACATATAAATATATAAAAGTACTATATAAACATGCACTTTACTGTAAGTTTAAATACATCAACAATTTATTTATTTTAAATCATTTATTTGTCTTGGTTTATATTTATATATTTATATTTATGCATTTGACAAATGTTTTTTTTTTTTATCCAAAGTCACTTGAAGGTGTATACATTTCATCAGGTCATGCCTTTCCTGGTTAATGTTAATTTACAAAAAATACTATAGTGAACATGTTTTACGTATATGTAAAAAAGAACATTAAACAAGATTACTAAATGCTGTAGAAGTATTCTTCATTAATAGCTAATGTTAACTATTATATCAACTTAATACACTACTTCTAAATATAGTATAAATAATATACTATAAAAACAATATTTCATATTTTGAGGTCACAGATTGATTTTTATCTTTAGATGTTAATATAGTACTATCAATAAGATTTTTAGAAAATGATACAACAGGTTGAGTAAAACTGAAAGTGGTCATTGATAAGTTTTAAAGAAGTGGCCACTCTTTACTGTTACACTCTCTGAGTACACATGACAGGTTTCACTTCTGCTTTTGATGCTCTGTCAATTTGACCACATACCACCAACAGTTAGACTTTACGGGGCCCCTCAAGTGGGGAGGAATCAGTCAGTACAATAGCTATGAACGTTACTTTTGTAATACATATTTTTTGACGTTTTTGAATTGACATTTTCCTTCCTCTTTGGAGACTCCGTACTCAAAATGATGTTTGCAAAGTGAACAGGTATATGTCAAACAACAAATCAGTGTGAAGTTGCTGTTTCAAAGCAACAGTGTTGCTTTTAAAGAAAAAAAAAAAAAATAGTTTATACACTATAAAGATTTAAGATTTTTTTTAATGTTTTTTTTTTTTTATATATATATAAAGAATTCACTTCTGCTCACCAAGCCTGCATTTATTTTCTTAAATGTTTTTTGAGCAGCAAATCAGCATATTAGAATGATTTCTGAAGGATCATGTGACACCAAAACTTACATAAATTATCATGAAAATTCATCTTTGAAATCACATTTTAAAATATATTTAAATAGAAAGCAGTTATTTTAAATAGTAAAAATATTTCACAATATTTCTTCTTTTGCTGTATTTTGGATAAAATAAATGCAGGCTTGGTACAGAAGAGAATTCTTTAAAAAAAAAAATACTGTTCAAAAACTTTTGAATGGTAATGTGTGTGTGTGTGTGTGTGTGTGTATATATATATATATATATATATATATATAGGTGCGGCTCCTTTAAGGCTTGTCGTATACAGTTTATTATTAAAAAATATTGAAAATTGCTTGTGGAAAAAATAAAGACATTGCATATTATGGCTAGTTGTGTAGCTTTAATATAAGTGGATAACTACATATATAATTAAAATATTTATCTTATTAAAAATGTATAAAATTTTTGTAGAAATTTTTTTCTTACATTTTATTGACCACAACACAAAATTTAACATTTAAAATCCTGACCATGTAGAAAAATATGGAGTTGCGTACTGAAGTTTTATACTTAGGGTTAGTTTGTTCGAATCATTAACCCTAAATATGAACAATAATGCCTTAGCAACCACAAGTCATCACATCCTGCCAAATATGATACATACTGAAATATAAAAAAAGAAATGAAATAAACACAGAATCTCACAGAAATAAATCAGATCTCACAATCAATCATTGATTTGTTTGGAAACACATGAGTGCCAACACGAGTGGTTTCTTGTGCAAACATTTAGAATGCAAAAAGTCACACACTCACATACACATCCATCCAGTAAAAAGATGATCAGAAGAACAGAAGGAGCTCAGAATTCGAATGAAAAACAGATGCACACACACATCACCATGAGAAACATCTGTTTTTTTAGCAGAGAGTCTCCCCATCTGACAGTGTCCTAATGCAAGTCCTGAAACAATGTCCCAATCTGAATGTGCACGGCCGACAGTCCAAACCAAGGTCATCCCGGCTAGAGCCATTCCCACATTAATTCCCTGACAATTATAACATTCTTTCAAGGTTTATCCACATAACCTGACCATTTTGACCAAATTAAAGATTTCAAACAGTACAGATGTCCTAACGTGACCAAAAAGACCAGCAAAGCCGTAAAAACCAGCCTCACATGGCTCCCACGTGAGGGGAACGTACAGGGGATGATCTGTTTTTCAGTCTCTTCCTTGAACTTAACACCAGCATGGTTTCTAGGAACTTGGGACATAAAGCCGGACTGTGTGGAGGAAAAGTGGTGCAGCAAGAAGAAATATGCAGCGGGAGGGAATTTGATTTAAAGCAGAGTGAAATAAGAGAGGTAGAATGAGAGAGGGCATCACCATAGTACCTCCAAATTTAGACTATACTCAGAAAGAGAACCACAGAGTACAACCGACACTGCGAAGCCACGGCAGATGCCAGAGAGGTCCTGTATCAGCAGAACATTGCAAAGCACATCCGTTCCTCCTGGCCATGTAGGGCAAAGAGTTGGCACACATGCCCCTATAGCAGTTGGTGACCACAACTGACCCGCAACCTGACGCCACGCATGCCAGTGAACCTGCATTCATCGTAGGCCCCTGAAGTGACTTCTCAGGAACAATGTCTCACTGTCCGCTGTCTTTAAAATGGTAAACTTGGTGTTGTTCCAAATTCTTGATTCTTAAAATCACAAGACTGATCATTCTGCATTCAACATAGTGTATGTTAAAGAACAGTTTAAAGGAACAGTTCACCTTTCTGTCATCATTTTGTGGAACACAAACGAAGATATTTATAGCAGTCCACGCTGCATTAAATCACTTACTTGAGATACAAATGTAAAGTGAAGTCTTAATTGAAAAATGTAACAAAATTAAGTGAGACTGTACTTACAAGAATCTGTGACAATCTATCATCAGAGTATGAAAACTTCCCTTTTAATTATTTTTTCTTGAGTCTATTTGGAGATATTTATTATTATTTAATTATAAGCTCACTTCATTTTGATAAATTTCACAGGAAACGTTTATATTTCAGTACATATTGACCTTTTGTGTTCCCTTCAAATTATTCCTTTTTTTAAAAAAACAACATAGTCTTACAGACATATTTGGCACATTTTTTATGAACCTGATGCATTTACATTCATACTGAAAGTTTGCATGTCTTACTCAAATATTAAAATGGTTAAAATGGTTAAAATGACAATATACCTGTAAATAACATCAAATTGAAGTCAGCACGGATTTGCATTAATTGGATTGTGTCATAACTTCCAGCAATGTTCACAAGCTCTTCTCATGTTAAGCTCCCTATGTGACTTACATGACTGTTTCACTTCTACCCTAGATTATAACACACATCTATGCTGATGAGTAAAGCCTTTTAGAACCGGTGTCCTCTATACCTTAATTTAACTTGCTGTATGGACATGACATATATTACATTGGCAGGCACACTTATTCAAAGCAACTTACAGTCAAATTCACATGCAGGATACATTTTATCTGTGTTCCTTGGAAATAGAACTAAATTTAGCATGGTTATCGTCATGCCCTTCCCATACCCATGCTCTAAAACTAGCTATGCCATATGTTTTACATCACGTCATTTTTGTACTGAATAATAAATAATTTCTGCACTATTTCAAGGTCACTAATCAAATATGCAAATTTGACATTGATCATGCGACTCTTTGTACAGATGGTCAGATGTTCTTGCTTCCAATGAAGCACAAGATGTTCTGATGTTGCTGTCAGACACTACAGACAAAACCATTGTTTTTTTTTTTTCATGCATCGGACATTTTTGAGATTTTAGACTATTTTGCTTAAACATGTCTTTTCTCAGACTAGTGGAACGAAAACATCCAAAATATACATTTAAATGTTTATTTAATTACACTTTATTTATTTGCTTCACTTTATCTATGTAGAAAACCTTGTGCATCTCACAGTGCATAAATAAATCAATGAATAAATAAAATACAATGAACCTGACTTTTTCCATTGCACTAGAAATGTATGTAAATTGGTGCATATTTAATCATAACATTTCAAAAACCTTGTAATACAAAACAACTGTTTTAATATACTCGGTTTAAACACCTTGAAAAGTTAGGTGGGATCTGTGCCCTATTCACATGTGGTGTCTTGCCGAAAAGCAAAATATCAAAATAAATAAATCTGAAATTTCACTGAAGCTGTTATGCTAATAATATAATGCACAATAAAAATATGTATTAAATTAGGAAAGAATCCATAATTATGGAAGCTTGTATCCACCACAGAATAAAAATGAAAGGTATTGTGACTTTATATCTCACAATTCTTTTTCTTTTCTTGCAATTCTGACTTCTTTTTCTGAGAATTGCACAAAATCCTCAAAATAAAAGTCTGAATAAAAAAAGTCACAATTACCTTTTTTATGTTTTTATTCTATGTCGGAAACAGGCTTCTGTATACAACAGATGCATCCTCATCATAACTTTTAGACCTTACAGCTGCATGGGGGATCATAAAGACTTTTCTGTTCTTATTTGTTTGTCATTTCATAACGTAGGTTTCATGATCCCCCCATCAACTCAACAGTCAATTGGGTTGAAATCAACATTGCTCAAAAAAGATGGATGGTCATTTGAAACAAATGCGGGGAGTGTGTTTGACAGTGAATGATGGAGCTGTAGTAACAGATGTCCCAGCAGCCGAGGCATGCTAAGACTCGACAGGAGTAACTGCTCAGTGACTTCTGTCCTATGCGCATAACTAATCACTGGCCTGTTGTCTCTTCTAGTCCTCTATGTAAAGACTAGATGTCTCCTCAACACCCCGGGAGGTAGGCTACATGAGCAATCAATAAGATACGCATTGAGCATTGGGCATTAGCATAAGCCATGGCTGCATAAGCTGCGAAGTTTTTCTCTTTGTCTCAGTCTCTAATGATCTACATGTCAAAGCTTGGTTGAATAATATGGGAGAGATTAGATGCAGAATACAGCGAGGCGAGAAGTCATGCAACGCTCTAAATGCAGTTTGATTTTTCCTTCTGCTCCATCATCATTGATGGTGATGTTATGCTGAGGTTGTTTCATGGATTGACATGTGGCCAGTGTTTAGTGCACACTCAGCAGTTAACGCTATCTCTATCTGCCTGATTAATTCATTATTCATAGGGATTAGGACCCATGTAGCTTTTCCAAATGCTTTTGCTCAACATGCACATAAATTTTTCAAAGCAAATGGTAATGAGCATATATATATATATATATATATATATATATATATATATATATATATATATTTAAAACAACTATGTAGGAAACCATGTGCATTTCACAATGCAAAAATAAATAAAAAGAAATATAAATAAATAATAATACAATAATAAAAAAAGCTTAATATTCTTAATATAGCCATGATGGAAACCTTGTGATTTCCACAAAGCATAAATAAAATGAAATAAAAATGCAGATTTTTTTTTCTAAAAACAAAGTATAAATAATAATTAAAAATAAAAACATAATATATTTGATGTAAAATAAAACCAGGGAATGTTCTTTAAAAACCTTAAAGGTTTATTTCTAAACGTACTATTAAGAGTCCAAGTCTGTTGTGTAAAAACGAGTATATTAGAAATCAATACCACATCTTCTTCTTCTGAATAAAAGGGTCGAATCATTTTAATAACAATAGACATTTGAAACCCTAATCCTCCGAAATCCAAATCCTCAACAGGTTCCTTTTGTTCTTTCTATCATCTGTTCCTCTTTTTCCTTTCTTTCCTTCCTGCCCTCCATGTTTCACAACGGTCCAGACCTCCAATATCAGACTCATCAGACAGTGAATCATAGTGTTGCACAGAACATCTAATATTAGAGTTCGGCTCGATTTTGCAGAGTTTGCAAACTGTCAAGCCTTTCCCATATTGCACAAAATTTTCAGATCTTCCCTATTTCTTAATATGCAGAAAAACGCTCCCACAGATAGTCTGGCATCAAATGAAGCTAAGCAATATCACACATTAGCAAGAGTTCTGTTATTCTGAACAATCAAATTTGTGCAACGGAACTAACTGTTGCATGCTAACATACTACTCTTAATATTTCTGCAATTTATAGTAGGCCCATGTAAAATTTTCATAGCTTTCTGTATGCATGGAACAGAGTCGAGTATACACAACATGCTCTGGTTGCACTGGATATAATTCACTGAAAATTAGAATCTAGGTTAAAAATGTATCACTATACAACCCTCTTTGCTGTCCTATTAAATAATCATTTTAGAAAGAGATGCTAAAATCAGCACACTAATACTGCACTGTGTACTGTATCCCACAATGCAATGCCCTTAAATTGATTTTCAATTTACTGCATGACAAATGAGCTGGGAGGCATATATCAGATGTGATTTTCAACATCTTGATTCAATAAGAAAGGCGAAACATCTTTCTCTAGTTATTTTTATAGACAACTTGATGCCACTTGCTAAATTAAGCATGCGAACTCATTTGGTCACGTGACAATATAGCATTTGACTGTTAGAAAGTCATTCACATAATGCATACTGTTTCACACAGTCTTACTAAAGTGTTAAGCAGTCAGCAGACTAGTATGACTCAAATTCAGCCACTGAGTCAGGAAACATTTCCACATGGAATGAATTAGAGAAAAGTCTCCAAGGATTTAGTCTGGACTTCGCATAACACCGCTTCTCCAATTAAACGAGCTAAAATAGGTTTCTTGACTAGTTATATTTCAGCACAAAAGCGGTTATGACACACTTCCCGGAAATTACTCATGGCAGTGTGTTCAGCTCACTATAAACGTGTTCCCCATTTTATCTTACTTTTTTTTTTTTTTTTTTGTAAAGAATTTATAAGAATACAGGAGCTCCACCTGGTGGCCAAAATGACCTGCTCTCAGATGCCGGAAAAGGTTTTCCTTCACAGTCAGGTCTTTGTTCTGAGGAGAATATTTAGGAAAAATTGTCAGTGGATCAGTCACATTAAATAATTAATACACAGCAAAAGACTGCCTGCTTGCAGAGAATGACCTTTAATTCAAAACAAGTTCATCCTCAGGAAATGGCAAGACTCTGACTGTGTTCTCAATCATATTAGTGCATTACTAACTAATAATGTGCTGAACACACTACATAATGCACACTTTGTTTAAAACACATTACGCAACAGAAAAATTCAAACAGTGGTATGGTACTTTTTGTCACATGACCCAGTTATGTTGCTTGTGTAATTTAATAATGAATCATAAAAAAAAAAAAAAAAAAAAAAAAAAAAAAAAAAAAAAGTTATTTTGCATTTAAGTCCAACTTTATCACAATGTTTTGGCAATTCAGAATGAGCAAAAGAGATTATCAAAATCGTGGTTCATATTGAGTCAGTTCATTAGAAATCAAGCTCAGAGCATTGCATCGTGGGATACAGTACAGTACTGCACATTTTGGTGATTTAATACACTATAATTAAGCATACACTTACAAAATGATAATCTCGGAAATAAAGAGCATTATTTTACATTTTTCAATAAAAACTAAGCACTTAAGATCAAATTTATAAAATCAAGCAAGAATTCTCATGATCGTGACTAAAAGCATTGCTGGTGTGCATTACCTCGGTTTTCGAGATCCAAATTAGGATCCAATTCAAGAGTGCAAGAAAACACTCACTAGAGTTCAGTGTTACATTTATTTCTCATTTTAAAAACTGATTTGAACAATCAAAATATAAATAAATTTTTCCCACACACAAAACAAACCGGCAACAACACACGATGAAAACTCTTTCATACAAAACACTCATCTGCAAACACACACACACACTTGCAAAACACACACCCCAGCCCCTGAATTTAGAGTTAAAGGTGCAATTACCAAAAAAAAAAAAATAATAAATTTCTGTACAGAGTGCTCTCTCTGTGTTTCTGTATGTAGTTTGTGTGCTTGACGACAGAACAGGATTCCTGTTGAGATCGCTTGTGTCTTTTCCAGTTTGACAAAGGCTGCTGCTTCGGATTCTTCTGTAGGGACCCAAACTCGTTCGGACGACTGTTAAGACTGCTGGTTTAGTCTGCCAAACTCTGACAGTGTTTGACAGGCAGGAAAACACTGGTTTTGTGATCAGGTAAGACTACAATTTTCAAATAAACCATTCATGAAGAACAAATAAAGGAACAAATAACAAATAACAAATAAAGGAACTTTTGTTTTGCAGAGGTGAACAAGTGTTGCATCGGCGTACCGCTAATGCAAACGTTCATATGATCCTCCAAAATACAGTCGGCCAGCGTCTTAGTCACAGGTCTTTGTGTGGTTCCTGTGCTTGCGAGGGGCCCGTGTCAACGGATACTGCTCTGTGGCCGCAACAGGAAACAGTCCGGGGGCTTTCATTGTGGCATCTTCCCTTTAAAACACAGAAGTTTCCAGACACAGTCATGCACCGAGCGTCCCTGTGGTGCTAGGATGCTTTACCCAGCTCGATCTTCTTCTGTATGGCTCTTGCTGAGTGGTATATCAAAGAATCGATGAGTCCAGCAACTGCAGAAACAGGAGAGAAAAGGACTAGGTGAGACACTGAGTGCATCTACAGGTACATCTGGAGTGGTAAGACTGCGGTTCGCATGTTGCACATTCTGTACACAGTAAAGCCATCAAAACAATGAAAAGATGAGGATTATTAAGTGATATAAATACTAATAAATTGTACTATTGCTTAGGATTTCACAATAATCAAAATAAAACCTAAATCACGATATGACTATAGAGCGACCGTCAAATTGCTGAATTTAATTAAATAAATATATATGAGACATAATTAGTGACATAAATACAAAATTATATCATAGCATTGGCAAATACTAGTATTGTCATTTTACAGTTGTACTGTAAAATAAAATGTTCGTATTTTTAAGAACTTGAATTTTTTTCATTTTACATTGATATATATATAAAAGAAATCTCTTAATGTTTAATATTTCTATTTAGTAATAATGATAATTATTATTAAACAAAATAATTAAACAAAACAATTAGAAATATTATTATTATTATTATTATAGTCATATTAATACAATCATAAAATGTTTGACCAAAATGTGCAGCCCTACAAACAAGCACAGCAAACCGGAATCTTTTAAAAAAAAATGTCAAATCAAATTCAATAATAATAATAAATATAGAAAATAAAAGCAAAATTGGCTTTATCAGAAAAATCACAATTAGATTTTTTCCCTCAACTTATGCAGCCCTATTTTCACTTTTTGTGAAGTCGACACACACTCTATGCTTCTCTCAAATAACTTCACGATGTTTTTAAAAAGAATTAAAGGTGTTCACATGCATGCTGGACACTTGCTGACTGGTTTCCTTCATGCTTTGGGACTAAAAGACTAATCTTTAGCATTTAAACTTAAGTCTGTAGATCAAAAGGTTTTTAAGATCATGAGAAACGAATTGAGTGAAGCATGTGGAAACTTGTGACTGGGCCTTTCTGAATGTTACAGCTGCTCTTTGCTGCTGAACTGGAAACAGTTCGGCTGGATTTTACACACTTCTCATGTACATGATGTGCAGAAGGACAGTTCTGAGCAAAGAAATATTCAAAATGCTACAGCCACAGTAAAAACAAGCAGTAAAAGGTGGTTTACAGTCTACATTCCAGTGAAAACTGCTCAAGTACAAAACACCAAGTGGAATCTCACCTGTAAAAACACCTCCTATAATAGCACAGACTCCTGTTAGGAAATGGGTGAAAGACCTGCAGACGAAAACACATGAAAAAATAGATCTAAATCATTCAACTCACATGATGTTAATCTGTTTCTTTCAATCAAAGTGAACTAAATGTATGTTATGTAATTAAATGAGTAGTGAATAACAAAAACATCATATCCTGAGACATACCTTTGCTTCTCTGTGAATTTGACCATCATGGGAGATAGTTCATAAAGCACAAACACACCAGGTAAACCCTGATCTCCAATCAGCCCGTTCGCTACTTTCTCATGTCTCGTTACTGAAAACTGGTTTGTTTTAACAACCTAAAGGACAAAAGCATGGTTTCTATTATCCCTCGCTTTATCAGCATGTCTAAACAAATCAAAGAAAATAATTGAAGCATCATAAAGAGTTAAAAGATTACCAAGACAACCATAATTTGCAGCTATACAGCTGTTACTACCTCAGTTATTTTCAGTGCTGTAAAACCTTATTTATTTATTTATATATATAGTCATAGCTAGTCTTTTAACATTGATATACCAAAATGTGTGTTCTGTTTTTAACCCCTTTATTTCCTCATAGCCCTGCTCTCTTACCTCTCCATCTCCTTTAACGTATATCGTTGGCACAATTTTCACAAAGTACTGGTACATCATTGATGCTGTAAAGAGCAAAAAGAGTGCAGAAGTCAATCTAACATACAGGATCTCAATGTTTTGTGGCAGCTGAACTTTTATTTCTAAAAAATTCCCTTAAAGTCCTGGTGCACTAACAAAAAAAAAAACAGTAAGCTGGTATAACATTTTTTTTTTTAAACACATCAATGCCATGTGTTTATATGTTTGTTCTTATCTTTATATTATAATAGGGAATAGATCCAAAAATTGCTTTTTGTGTGAGAGATTAAAGTACAGTTTCATCCGGTCTAAACACGTGATTGGCTCTACCGCTAGATGACGCTGCAGCGCGTCAGAACCTTATAATCTGCGCTTGTATTTTTAACACCAACCACTTCCTCTCAAGTAATGGCGTCCGTGTGAAGCAGTCCTATAGCAAACATTGGACAGTTTTCTCAGAAAACCAACTAACAGAAGCACTCATATTGCGATTTGAACAAGGTAAGCGTACTTTCTTCATATATGTTTTTTGATAATTTATCGTTGCGAACATTACAGTGCTCCGCAGAGTTTATTCGAGGCCAAAGACCTTGGTGACATTTAACGAAATTACGACTCACGTGCAATACATTTATTCCTATATATTTTAGTTTAACTTTAACAGCAATATTTATTTATCTAAACCTCGTAAATAAGCCAATTTTAGTTCAGTTGCTTATATAAATATATTACCTTATATAACACGCAGGTATGTGGTTTATCAGTAAAAACCTAGTGAGCCACCTACGTAGACAGCATTGTTACAAGCAACCTTTTTAGACTTTATTGAGGTCATTATGTTTCAACAGGCGCCTATGTTGACCAAAAATTGTAAGCTTTTAATTAAAGACATATATGTATATACATATATAATGTTAAGTATTTACATTTGCAATGCTACTAAAATAACTAAAGACAAGCTAAGACAGAGTATTGTCCTCTTTCCAGATGCCGGTGACAGTAGGACCGTATGGACAGACGCAGCCCAGCTGCTTTGACAGAGTCAAGATGGGCTTCATGATGGGTTTTGCTGTGGGCATGGCTGCAGGTGCCATGTTCGGAACGTTCTCCTGTCTCCGGTATGAAAAACAGCTGTCATTTTTAGGATTATTCATAATTATATATTTAGTGTTACTTTTTTTTAATCGAGACAGTTATGTTTTATCCAGGATCGGCATGAGGGGTCGAGAGTTGATGGGCGGAGTTGGGAAGATGATGATGCAAAGCGGTGGCACGTTTGGAACCTTCATGTCCATTGGGATGGGTATCCGCTGCTGAGATCACACTAATGCAGCTTCTAAAATCATAGAACTTTGAAGCATTTCTAGATTCATCCATTTGTTATCATACCCACATTCAAGGACACAGGTGTCAATAAAGACTGATTAAAAAGAATCAAATCTTGGGCTCAGTCTAAGATCTCATTGTTGATGGTTGCTAGATTATGACACTTTGAGGACAGCTGTGGGATTGACCTTTAGCAGTGACCTTTCTGCTTTCTGTGGAGGGCTGACAATGAAGTGTCCACAGAGGGCTCTTTAAATTCTGGAAATCATGTTCTCAGGCATTCATGCTGATTTTTGCTTTAAAGAAATGTCATACACTTACCTTGAGGTGCTGCTACATTAGCACCATCTAAAGGATTGATAATTCCAGGGTAGTCTTTGCCGAATGAAAGATGTTTGATGAAATGCGTCATGTTGATCTACGGTTCATACCAAACAAATTCTGTTAGGCCTTATATCTGTGGGCAATGGCAATCAATCTTATTGAAAAGAAGAGAAGCAACTCACATTGTCTAGTCCAAAGCTCTGCAGATCATGAACTGAAAATAAAGGAATCAATGAACAAAATTAATGAATGTTTTTAAAGACGCACAATTTGTAAATGCATCTTAGTTAAATTAATTTAATTAGCCTATAAATTTGAACATATCTTTTAAACAAAGGCAAAGCGTAGTATGTTAAGTGGTCACAGATGCACTTGCTGATGAGAATCACAAATTAACTGCTTTAAAGCCACTGCAGTGTCAAATCACAAACTGACTATTTGTTAAAGTCTAAATCTCAAATTATGTGCAGAGAAAAGCAGAATTACTGATGTAGTAACAAGGTAAATTCTAACTTGTCTTGCAATAAAGATTTATTAAAATATAAAAGATCAACTTACTTTCCACAGCATGCACTGCAGAAAGAAGAGAAGATAGTCACTAAATGGGTTTTGTTTTTGGAAACCATGTTTTCAAAAGAGGAATTTGTGACAACCACTGGCCCTTTAAGCTCATTCCAGTGCTAGAGCAAAACTATAATTGCCAAATTATCATCTCTTTTTTGTTTTTTCCTGAAGAAGGGCTATTAAAATATAGATTGGCACTTGAATCCAAGGTCTGTAAAAGTGTACTAATGAGTACTGTATATGCACTTCAGCCACTGGAAAAATAGCCTATGCACGACCGAGCATAACTGGTGTTAGTTCTGTACCTTGTTACTTAGAAAGATTGTGAGCTTTGGTGGAAAAGCGTAGAAACCTTATTGTCCCAAAGTTAAAAACCCAGACTTCCCAAAAATCATTTCAATCATTCAAAGATTTGATTTACAGCATCAATGGTCAACACAAGGCAATGAGTGTGTAGAAGAATTCATAAGATTTTAAAGGCACACTTGCATGCACAACGACGACGACAACAGGATAAAAAGAAAAAACAGTTCATCAGCCCAGAAACAAAGCAACTAGTCAATATAAAAACTGACTTTGAGCTGATTTAAACTACAGATTCTCAGGTGCACGGACTGATGAACAGTTTTGAGAAAGCAGGCAGAAAAAAGCAAATATGCAAGACATACATTATATTGTATTTCTCTACGTAAATACAAATGCAGATCTCAAGACATTTGTACAGCACTGAATGGCTCACTATGCACTTCTTTTCATACTAAGAAATGAGAGGCTACATGCAGACAAATCAAACTTTCAGGTCTGACACATACTGGCACATAGGCTTGAAGTTAAAGCTGTTTCAATTTGATAATTAAGTTAATAATAATCCAAATTTGTAACAGAACACAAAAGATCAAGTTCTTGATAAGTAAATGGGCTTAAACTAATAAACATGCCTCTGCATCAGACCGAAGAGCTTTGACTTGTGTTAGATTCATACTTAACAACTAAAGTCTTTACCATGTACATGAGACTGCTGGAAGCTCTTTCCAGGAGCAAAATGGAAATTTCCTGCCACCTGGAGAAAGATACAGGAAATGTTGTGATTTTTTTTTTTTTTTTAAACTATAGAATGTACTTGAATTTAATAAATACACTGATTCAGAAATCAGATCACGGGGCTGCTTGTTACCTTATTGACCTCCAGAAAGCCATAGACTTGACATCCTTCATTCTTCTGTTCCTGCATCTTCTGGCTGAAGCCCTCTCTCTTACACTGCTCAATGGTGTCAGGGGTCTTAAACGCCCAGCCACGCCGCCGATACGCCTCCCGCACATCATCACAGGTATTGCAACACCTGCAGAACAACCAGTAAGTGTATTAAATCATGTCTTAAATTGGCCCTATATACACCTGCTATTAACATCAGGCACTGATCAAAAGCAGTGTGGTTACTGTAACCTAAATCTATTAAAAATAATTTTTGTTACTTCAAATAAAGCTGAAATAATATGAAATATAAATCAAAAACTTAGAAATGTTGCCTTGGTGACTAAATGAAATAAAGCTAAACAGAAATACAATTATTAAACTATAATTCAAATTAAAAACTTGTTAATAAATACTGATTGTATGTACACAACACATTCCTTCTTTACAGGAAACATTAGGGTTTACAATACAAATGTGAATGTACATTTTATTGGTTGACTGACAATTCAACAAAGTAAGTGTAAATCCAGAGGCCCTGGAGGACTTGTAAATTTCTAATTAATTTCATCCACTTTAATTCAGCCAGGTGGTTATGAATTCGAGAAATTTTGACTATGTAAGCATCTGTCGATTTACCGGATTGTAACTATAGCTTTCAGAACTGGTTTCATGCCAGCAGACAGACCGGTTCTACCAGCACTTTCCCATCAGAAAACCTCTGCTGCTCTGTTTGTGGTGGTGGTGCATGATCAGAAAAAGGAAACTCACTTTAAATCATCTGTCTCAGCTCCATAACAGCTCTCGCAGCGGTCAGGATCCAGCTTACTGGCGTCAAACACCCCTTCCTCCTCCTTCCCCAAATCTGCACAGAAAACAGAAAGGACAAGTCAAATCAAGGCATATATTCAAAAAATCAAATCTGTGATCTGTAGAGATTGTTAGATTAACATTTTGTTTGTAATTGGACATCTCACTTTTGTTTACAGTTGTCATTATTTAGATACTGGATTTAATTTTAGAATTTAATTATTTCTTTTCTTTACAAAATTCACAAAGGGCGGAATCCAAGCACCATAAAAGTATAATTTTTTTTACTTTAATTTATGCATGAACTATTACTTTAATTATGTATTTTAAGTAAGTGTAAAAAGAGTTAAATATAGCTTGAAAATTACATTAATACATTTAAAGTTTCATGTGAAATCACTTAATCGGCATCTTTCAGTTTATCAGGAAACAAGAACATCACTTACTATGACGATACTGACCGTGTTTTTCGGCCTCTGCTGTGACTGGCTGGCCATCTTTGTCGAGCCTCTGTTTAAACAGGTTATGCTCCACGTCTAGCTGCTGTTCCCCTGCTACATCCATGGCATCAATGCTCAGATCTAAGAAAACAAAATCATAAAAGTTTAAACAACTCAACAACCCGCGCGGCTAGAGAAAATAACAGCTGGAGTAAATATCATGGTACTACCATTTTCAATTAGGTCATAAAGTGTCAGATTTATGACATGGACATGTGCTTGATCAACATATGCTATTTCCGGATACTTTCAGGTCCTTCGGAATCAAACATTTCACAGTATAACGCCTTCTTTCATTTTACAACTTCTCAATCAAGCCCAGTTCAAAGCATCATTTTCTACTTTCTTTGATTTGCTTATATGGTTTTACAGTGTATTATGAACAACATGACAGTAAGTTTCATCTACGAATTATGCAAAACATAAATCGGAACAACATGTTTACTTACAGGCACAAGGCATATGTGGAAATATAACATCAATGTTGATTCTTAGTTTATCTCCTCTGGAAGTGTCTACAAATAGTTCAGGATGGACCTAAGAGATGACATCAAAGCCAGAACTCAAACATATTCCATCAAACTTTTATGAACAGCTCTAAAAACGCATTATAGTACTATTAAGAAAATCAAATCTACATACAGTCACTACAGCCTCACAGATGTCATGAGATTGAGTTACATATAAATATTATGCACAACAAGGTAATATTAAGTCCTTCACCCACCTCTTTAGTTAGATAATACTGCAGCTCAGAGAAGAATAGAATCAGCATAATAAGTCCACTGATGGTGGTCACTACAAAGTGAACGAAGGACATGTGAATTAGAAACAAGTTCTTAAAGACTGAGCTACATGTCATTAAATCACAGTCTCATTAAACATGACTCTTATCTTATACAGGTTTGGATTTATGCGTCCCAGTGACAATTTCCATTCACACTATGTTCATTTTTGTGTCATTTCAATATGTAATTGTATGTGCATATTTTAAGACTTTATGTTAATTAGCCTGTTCAGCACTGTTTCTCCCCACGAGCCCGTGTTTGAATGGCGCTCAGCACCTCGCAGCTCTCGGTGGATATGTATCACTCACCCGTGGCTCCTCCACATGTTTTGATCCTAAAGTCCTCTAGAGTTTTCGGGTAAGCGTCAAATTGTTTAAGTTTATTTAACGCATCCATTCTCCCTCTCGTGCGGCGGTAAAGCTAGCCGTCACTTCGACTTCCAGTGACCCATTTCCGGTACACCGAGGAAGTGATGGAATCCTCTCAGCCAATCAGATTCCACCGCGTAGCTGGCGAGTCCCTGACCCTCTAGCGGTAGACTTCTAGAGGGATTTTCTATTTTATTTTATAATTCCTTATCATTATAAAAATATTACTTTTATCAAATGTATTATACCTGCACGTGGATTTTAGGACCTCTTTAACATACTATTGTTATATTAGTCACTCAACTTTTACACACCCATGTAAGTTAACCACAGATAAAAAAAAAATGCTCAAAATTTGTAGTAAAATCAGCACGAAATATAACCATGCAACACGGCTTTAATTAAATACATAGATATTGAGATCAATATCTATGTATTTACACATTTTATGGTGTTTAATTCGTTTATTTTTTTTAAGTGTAATCAGATTTTTAAAATTTTGTTGTAATGTTATTAATTTGCCCAAAGTTACTTATTGACTGACCCTTAAAGCTATTATATAGCATATATACTAATGATAAAAAAAAAAAACTTAATTAGGATTTATTTGGAACTTTTATTTTCTACATGGTAAGCTATATTTGTTCTTTGTTCAATCTTTAAAGTAAAACTATTTGGATATACTTTAATAATCTGTCATTTTTCTTTAATGTTTTGGACCTCCTTCATTCTTTCAGTTACTGCCATCCCACTTCGTCAAATTCAAGCATATCTTTTTCACACTCATGTTGTTTTAACGGTTCAGGTATTTACAATCATCTTGAGAGGTCTGACTAAACATTTACCTGGTGCTCTCTGGATAAATATTAGAGCTGCCTTGAAGTCTAAAACAGCTGATTCGCCCTGCAGTCATGAAGATCAAGTTGATGCCTGTGCATGTTTATCTAAAAATCTAAGTAAAGGCAAGGAAAGATTAGCATTCTGGCCTATGATGCAACAAAACCTTCAGGAAATCCCAGAAAACGGCTTTTTGACAGGCATCTAAAAACGGCATCTAAACTACCTGCATCTGTACTACATAAAAAGGTCCAAAGCTGAGATGTTCAATATTGTAGTACATTGATAAAACTGTCATTTTTGATGATTGGCCTTAATATAAAAACACAACTAAACAAATCAATCTCAATGATCAAACTGAAAGAATCAGATCACAAACTGCCAAATTTGTTATAAGAGGTCATTAGGATATACCACTTTTATTAAATATTTACACAACGAAGTGTAAAGAGCCTACTGCAAGGACAGATCTCACAAAGCACAAGAAGGTTGCAAATGTATTTTTGATTTTTGCCCCTGAGCACACACCTTACAAACAACCACAAATAATTCATTGACATAATATTTATTTTACAGTAAAACATCACAAAGGTTGTCTCAGGTTCCACTCCCCAAGTCATTCAGGAGCAAGGACACCTATCTGATACAATGTCCAGCGGTTATTGATGATAGCAACCTTATCTTGAAGCATTGTGCACTCTGAAAAAGATCGTACAATCGTGAATCAAGTTTTCACTTTGTGTCAAGGCCTGGTGAAGGCAGCAGTTTGGCTTTATTTGGGAGGCCTGTAGGCGATCTTTCTGCTCTTCAACACAGACCACCTGTGCCTCTTAAGGTAGTAGACCAGGGGAACAAGTATGGAGGCGCCCATCAAAATCTGCAGAGAGAATAGAGAAAAACAATAAGCACTATTTGTTTAGCGACAAACGTAGAGATGCAACATCTCTTCATGCATGTTTTGCTCTTCTGTTGTGGTTATTTAGTATTGTACTTCCCTAAAGGGCACTACATAAATCTAATTTTCCACCAACATAAAAAAAAATTAAGTAGTAGGGATGGACAAAGGAAAATACAAACCTTCAGTCCCATACGTTTACGTTGGTCATGTTCAGGCTCCGCTGCCCACCTCAGGAAAGTACAGACATCTTTAGCAACCTGGCTCATGGTGGCAGGGGTTCCTATGCAGGAGAAGCGAGTTATTAATAAACTCTGACCTACACATATAGTACTTAATATGTTATTCCGTGTCCATTAATTGTAATACCTTATAAATGCATTTAATCCAGTAGACGCTCTCATTTATATTCAGCCACTTAACTTTCTAAATGGCTAATTTATATGCAACTCAAATCAGGTGGGATGATTTACAGTCTTTATACGGCAGAATTTAATTATAATCAAAGCTCAGAAAGTATGAAATATAACCCATGAGTAAAATACTCCAGTAATGAGAATGCCACCGTTGGGCTGACAAATCTTATTATTATATTCCTTTTTTTCCACCAAAATGAACTAGACATTCAAAATGAATCCACAATATTTAGAAAAAAAAGACAGAAATAAATTGAAATGGGTTTAATCGCAAACAAAATGAGATTGATCTTTTGAGAGTCCTAGTAGAAATACAAATGTGTGTCAGAAAAGGTTAATGATAACAGGAAACTTTAAAACTCACCATCATCATACTCGAGCACCTCATTGTAGATGGGAGGTGCCATACCAATGGCCTGGCCAGGGAAATAAGGGTTGTAATACAGGCCCTCCCTCAAAGACACACCAGCTGGAGGATCACAGTAACCCGTCAGGAGAGAGAACACGTAATCTTCCCCTCCATGCCTGAGCGAGAGAGACAAAGAGAGTTTATAACTATAAGATCATGTCTGACGAAAAACAAAAGTGTGATAATGATAATACTGAGATTAATCTATCCTAATCATACACATTTTTTGCTTATAAATTGCTTGTAATAAAACCACAAAAGAGGCTTTAGTGATGCTTTTGTGACCATTTTTTTAGGGCAAAATAATGACTTTAGCACCTGATCAAAATTAATTAATTACCTGGCACTGATAATATAGCTGAGGTCAGGGGGCAGAGCACCGTTGTTAGCAGCACGGGCGGCCTCAGGGTTTGCATAGGGTTTGGGGAAGTAATCTGAGAGTTTTCCAGGACGGGTGAACATCTCTCCAGTGTCATCAGGACCATCCACAACTTCAATCTGCATACCAGAACATTAACATTACAGACAAAGCACACAGTCCTTATGGATCCTTATAGATGTGTCAAAGATATTAAAGGGGTCCTATTATGCTCTTTAACAAAGTCTTGATTTTGTTTTGGGGGTGTACTAGAACAGGCTCTCATACTAGGTTATTCGAAAAACATTATTTTTCACATATTTTACATTATTACAACACCTCTCTCTCCAGTCTGGCATAAATGGCTCGAATAGTTCCTGTATCAAATGTCATGTCCCTTACCATAGCCGCCTGGGGACTACAGTGTAAATATTACATCAAAATCAAATCAATTTGAGCGTGATTTAAACCCATATGATTGCAACCACTCTAAGTTTGTCTGCCTAGAGACGTTCGTTGTAGTTTTTGAAAAGTGACTTCTGTTAAATAAAATATCTCCTTTTGAATTGGACTTTGAGATTTGTAACTTTGCAGATCTTTTTTATGCTCAAACAGCAACATCACAGACTAACTAAAGTTGAAAAAGTGAAAAAGCATTATAGGACCGCTTTAAATTGACCTTCGCATTAACAAGACACTCTGACCCTACACTGTTTATAAATGTTAGTGTTTACTTGTCTGTGTAAAATCTGCCATCACAATTGCCAGGGTGTTGTTAAGTTGGTGGTTTTTATCGTATTGCTTTGCCCTAACAAGCACTACACTATCTAATTAAACACACTGGTGCAATTAGACATTTAAATTGAGTTGTGTTTGGGTTAACATCATAAGAAATCTGACCTCTTCAGCCAGAGTCTTGACTTCTGCCTCTGTGTGTGACACTCCCACCAAGTTACGGAAGGCCAAATACTCCATACTGTGACAGGCCGAGCACACCTGCTTATACACCTGATACCCACGACGAATACTGAAAAACAAAACCATTGTAAAAATGTGTTGTTTTATTTTAAATGAAGCAGTTTATTGAAACTTTAGACAAAATCAACATGTATTACATTTGATACATCAGGCTTTTATGGCTCATAATATATTATATCGAGAATATAGAGCTCAGACTTGAGGATGAAAAAACACCTTTTTATCTAAATTTTATTCAGAGGCCCAAACTATGCAAAATTATTTTTATAACATCATGGCAGACTACATTCATAAAACACATGCATATAAATATCAGTTGTCACTCAATAGCTCTCAGTGATGTCTTAGTAAGTTGGTATTCAAATGTTTAGTTAAATGTTTAAAGATCTGTATTTTTTATTGTAGATGACAAAACATATAATTTAATACAAGGAAAAATGAGAGATGCAAATCAAAAAGCTTCATGTATTATATTCAATATTGGTCATTTTACCATGATTTGTCTAGAAATGATATGTGACCCTGGTCCACAAAACCATCGATAAGGGTTAATTTTACAAAATTTATAATGAATACATAATAAATAAGCTATTTGGCCGAGATACAACTATTTGAAAATCTGGAATCTGAGGGTGCAAAAAAAAAAAATCTAAATATTGAGAAAATTGCCTTTAAAGTTATCCAAATAAAGTCCTTAACAATTCACATTACTAATTAAAAATGAAGTTTTGATATATTTACAGAAGGAAATTTACAAAATATCTTCATGGAACATGATCTTTTCTTAATATCATAATGATTTTTGACGTAAAAGAAAAATCAATAATTTTGACCCATACAATGTATTTTTTGCTATTGCTACAAATATACCCCAGCGACTTAAGAATGCTTTTCAGCTCCAGGGTCACATATGTGAATAAACAAGTACGCTTAAGTTACTTCAGTCCACTAAATGTTCTTTTAAAAATATTACTAACAATATAAAAGTTACTATTACATTTACTTCATAACAATCAATAAAGAATCCACATTTAACACGACCTGAAGTTGGACATCTTTACAATCATACTAACAGAACTTTTACTTGCTAAAAAAGTATGAACTATCAATCAGATCAACAGAAGGCATGTAGTAGATTGTGTACAATACGTTTTTGTGATTATATTAATTTAGAGGCCTTAGAAATTTGCATATTAAATATGATACAGCAGGTTGTAAAGGGTTAAGTCTGCTATCCTTTAAGGCCATAGAAATAAAACTTCTGGAAAAAATGCTTTATTAGAAATATACTGAGTTTAAATTTTGCCGTCTCATTAAACACAACTTCAGTTCCAGTCTGAGGTGAGACTCCATGTTTGGCTGTAAAACTGTAGACGTGGAAACTGATCTGAAAACCTTTTTAAAAAAGTCAAATATTTTGCAATTGGTGCCACAAGTTGTCATGCAGAAAAGGCACACATGACCTTCAATGTATTGTTTCTACAACATTACCAGACACTTTGACCATCTTGTACTCCCTAAAGACGGTACTCTGATGTGGGCTGTGGTACCTGGCATGGTCGAGGGAGGACAGCAAGCCGTTGTGGCTCCAGGGGTATGACGGTGGGTGCAGCTCCAAATCAGAGGCCTTGACTGACTGCTGCAGCATCAGAGCCAGACCTGCTCCTCCTGTCGTCAGCACTCCAATCGTGGTCAGGGCTATCTTCTTCTTCTTCGGGAGGCTAGCGAATGACATGTTGGCCTACAAAACACAACAAAACAACAACAAAAAGGTTGTTTTTGGTTAGTTAATTGATGGATAACTAATAATAAATGCATCTGATTATTGCACAAACATGATTAACATCATCTTAACATGCACAGGAAGGGACAAATTATTATATTGCAATACGATGAGCAACTGAACTATATCCATAATCATATACCAAGTTATGGCACTCCAAGATAAAAGCAGTAAAAAAACAAACAAAAAAATACAATCCTCAAATAATGAAAGAGATTAGCACCAATGAAGAACAGTCTGACCTTAAATGCCCATTAAAAGACTTAACAAATACATTAATCTCTATTAACTTAAAATTACAAATACTGTGGAGTCCAAAGGTTTGGAACCACATTAAAAATCTAAATTTAAACCTGTAATTGAAGTTTAAGGATTCTAAACAGTTTAACACCAGAACCGTCATGATTGAGAAATATGTATGATGTCTGGGTCACTAATCACAGCGAACACATTTGTGACTTCTACCAAGTTAAATCCTTTGTGCAAAATACACACAAATTAAAAAATAACATCAGTAACTTTCTAAAATCATGCTAGATGCCATGGATCGTCAGGTTTTACACAAACTTGAAGTTTATGCCAGCTCAAATGTTGCTGTCATCAAAACAAGTACTAAGACATTATGACATTATTCACTTTTCAATTCAACAATTTAAAGAATAATGAAAAAGCATCATATGCCAAACAAACAGAAATAGCTGACACACTCTGTCAAAACTACGAGGATTTATAATGTATTATAAAAAGCCTTGGATGTCAAAGACTAATGATGTCTCCCAGGACAGCTCGCACCAGTTATTAGACTTCAAAGTGCTTTTCAACCCAAATATAAATTTGAATCACAAAAAAATGCAATTTATTAGACAGCTATTGTCTTATGACACTAATATAAAAGCCCACATATCAAGATGCGAATGTAATGAGAGCCACAGCTGCTGTGACCTTGCTGAAGCTAATACACTGTAAGAGACGCCGGGTTGTGCCAATGAATAAAAGGCGTTTATTTGCATCCTCCAGACTCCAGAATGTGAAACTAAAGCTAATAAGAAAGAATATACAGTATGTGTCCCTACCCGTGGAGAATGAATGGATTTGGACGTGTTGAGGAGGGTTCTCCCGGTGCCGGAGAACACGGCCACACGGAGCGCCGCCATGTTCTTGACTCTGCGGGGAGAAAGACCAAGACGCTTCCACCGGATGAGAGCGATTCCGCCCCTCCCTTCACTGAAAATTACACAAGGTCTTATAAAACGTACACATTATGCTATTAAACATCCTATGTTATGATTACATAGAATATATGTAATTTAATTAGAGAAAAGTGTTTTTATTGTGTTCAAGTGAAGAGGTGTTTTATTTTATATTTAGATTGAAGCGAGAGTGTGTTTTTATATAGCGCCCACCTGAGGCTGGAGGAGTATTTAACAGCCTACGCCATGAATTTGTGTCACGTTCCAAATGTTACAGTTTGTTGGAATGCATTGTTTCTGATATTGCATGGAGAAAAGTTTGGCTGATTCAGAATAGATGAAAGGAAATATAAGATATATAAATATATACACTGCCGTTCAAAAGTTTGGGATCAGTAAGACTTTTTTTTTTTTTTTTTTTTAAGAAATCTGTTATGTTCTGCATTTATTTGATCAAAAAATACAGATTTTTTTTTTTTTTGAATCTTGCAAAATGTTATTACAATATAAAATAATGGTTTCTATTTTAATATCCTTTAAAATATAATTTATTTCTGTGATGCAAAGCTGAATTTCCATCAACCATTACTCTAGTATAAAGTGTCACATGATCCTTAAAAATCATTCTAATATGCTGATTTATTATTAGAATTATCAATGTTGGCAACAGTTGTGATGCCAAACATTTTTTTTTTTTTGGAAACTACAATATTTTTTTCAGGATTCTTTGATGAATAAAAAGTTTAAAAAGAATAGCATTTATTCAAAATATAAATCTTTTCTAACAATATAAATCTGTGCTATCACTTCTTAACAATTTAACACATCCTTGCTGAATAAAAGTTTTAATTTCTTTCGAAAAAAGAAAGAATAAAAATGTATTGACCCAAAACTTTTGAACTGTGTATATTGTTATAAAAGATTTCTATATTAAATAAATGTTTTTCTTTTTAACTTTTTATTTATCAAAGAATCCTGAAAAAAAGTATCACAGGTTCCAAAAAAAATTAAACAGCACGACAGTTTCCAGCACTGATTAATAAATCAGATTTTTTTAAAGATTTTTTTTTTTTTTTTAATGAGAACATTATGTCAACAAATAAGGAAGCAGTTACAATACAGATATATATATATATTAATATATTTGCTAGCGAGTTGTACATTTCACCATGGTAAATTGATGCTGTCAGATGATAATGGTGTTTTGATATGTGTTATGGAATTCATCTACTATAGTATTATTTACATTGCATTGCATGATTTTAATAATATTACAGTACTACAATTTAAGGTTGTTCGCCAATGCAGGAGGTTTTTTATAATTAAAAATTAAGTCTTGTTACCAAAGTATTTTTTGAAGCCCTGTTACCGAAGTTTGTCAAAGTACAGTTTAAAACCCTGATTTTAAAGTTTACTTAATTTTAAACTTTTAAAATCATTTAGGTTTAGGTCTCCAAGGTACTCATATATATCATAATATTATGCAAAAAGTATTACCAACGTAGTTATTTGTTAATTTTAAATGTATTTTTATTTGTTTTAAGTGTTTTGTTACCTTTGTTTGTGTACTTATAACAGTCATTGGTAGGCTGCTAAAATAAAATTGTGTGCTTTGGCTTGGAAAAAGTTTTTAAACCCATGCGATTGCGCGTAAATTCCTGTAGATGGCAGTGTTCCACAAGTGTCCAGCTCCAGCCTAAACAGCCAAAACGTACACTCAATACAACACTCTTGAGTGATGTGTATTATACATCAGCTTTAGCCTCTTACTGTGTTCATACCATACTAATAAGTGTTATTATGCAGAATAAGCATTTGTTATGCTCCTTTTAATGAAGTAATTTCTAAGGATAAATTAAGTGGGGATTTTGTGGATCATGTTTATTAATGCAGCAGTACAAAACTGAGATTTATTCAAACCATGTGCAGCTTCAGGACTCAGGAGTATCACCCGTCTCATAGCTCTTGTTTTTTAATGCATAAGAAAAGATACCAAATGTGCGAAAGATATGCCAACTGCAATCTTCAGTCATTTCTGACCAAAGAAGCTATGAAGCACTTGTTTATTTTTCATTAGTTAGCTAGATTAACCAAGAGGAACACTAAAAAGACAGACAAAAGTTGTAAATAAAATAATTATTATTGCAGTATGTTTTACAATAAAATACTATTTTAGTTTTTCAACTTCAAAATCTCGTTTAACTCAACGTGTTGCATGCCGTTTCTTTGTAATTAATTGTGAAATTTAATAGAAATTTCTGACTGCAAATGGTTTCTATTCTATTTTTTTTTCCAGTGAGGAAAAGAGTCATTGTTCATTTTGTGTTCACACAACATGAGGGTGAGTAAACGATGACAAAAATTAAATTAAACAACCTTTAATTTATAATTTAGGCCCTTGACTGTATCCCCTCCCCTTAAAATGGTCCCAACAAATGCAACTGTCCTTACCTGCCTTTGTAATATGGGACCATATCTCAAAAAGCCAGGAAAAGGGCCCTAAATTGGCAAGATAAGCCTGTGGAAAATTGAGCGTGTCCCACAGGACGGGAACGAGGCTGCAGAGAGCGGGTTCAATCAGGTACAGCAAACAAGTGCTTTCAGAGGCCAGGCATTGGAATTTTTATACAGCTTTATCTGATTGTTTGGAAAATAATCGAATTTTGATTCCTACTGACACTTACAATTTAGCCAAGGCTGTAAGCCCTGATATCACAATCGATTTCAGTTGATACAGCCTTGTTACTGTGGTGGTAGAAAGAAAGTATACCTCAGATTAAACATCATAAAACATGTATTTCAGCACCAGCAGGAATGGTATGCAATATCTGGATTCTTTAAAAGCGCTTTAAAGAGATTTAGCTTAACTGACATGTTCCTTTTCTCATTCCTCTTTTTGTCACTGGCTACAATCTAATTTAAAAATGAAAAGGCAGAATATTCAGCAGCTAGATAAGATGAAAAGTTTTGATTAAATCTCAGAAAACACAGCTTCACTTTGAGTGAGCTCTGTGTGGCTGATGATGAAAGTGTCATCCTAAACCTCTGTTAGAGAGTTTTAATTATAGTTTGCATTGCAATAAAGCTCTTTAGTTATTTATGCCTCCGTTAAAAAGTAGAATACACTATGTACCTGTGTCTGACCCACGATCCTCTGGGGTAAGTCTAAACAGATGCTTTACCCTTGAAATCTCCCAAGGCCAGACTTCAGCTTTGCTTGCTCTCAAACACTGGGTTAAAATGCTGCCTGCAGTCATAGTAAATGATAAAACCCGTCCCCATCCGCTCCCTGGGGGAGTTAGTTAAGGGACATCTGAAAGAAAGGCCATGTTTCTCTGAGATGGTGTGATATTAATTCCCCTTCAATAATAAATAAAGTTAAACATCTTCCTTTTTTTGGCTTGCTCCAGATAAATCTTTCCCACAGGAAGATTTTATTGCTCAGAGGTTATTCTTTCAAAACTCAGGAGACTTGTTGGCACTTTCCACAAACATGGTACAAAATAGGACACAAAACACCTGAAAATTAATGTTGAAGTAATGTTTGTCATTTTTTTAACAAATGATTTGGAATGATGGTGCTAGACTTTTAGAAAATGTTGAGTACCAACCTCAGAAGGTCAAAATAATTAGATTTGAGCTGGGCTTTTTTCTATTCATTTTATATTGGATTTGCCAAAATTTAAGTACAGGTTAAAATCTTGATTTATTATTATTATTTTTTTTTTGTGCAAAAATTATTAAACAATCACTTAATGTAATTTAATTGTAAAATGATTCAGATATCTTAAATATATATATATATATATATATAAACAAAACAAAACATGAGAATAGTGTATTTAAAAATTAATGGGATACCAAAGTGTTGGCTATATTGGAGATACATATATTTTTTTGCTTTGTTTATTTTTTTCTTCCTCACTTAATATATTCACACAACTGATGCAAGTATGAATATTTGTAAGATTTGACAGCAGTTACTTTGATATCAGCCATTGCAGTTCACAAGAGCCTGTATTTGTCATGCCATTATGACACACCATTCCCATTGGAGATACTACTGATTTTTCTTGGATAGAAATGATATAGATTGTGTGTTTAAATGTCGGGACACACTGTTGCGGATGGGTTATTAACCCTGGCAGTTGCTATAGTAACCTCCCATCTTGGGGGCAGAACTGATGACAGATTGAGGTGGTCAGACAGACAGGTTTCACTTATTTTATATGTACTTAAACACTTTCTTTCCACCTTGGAGATGTAGAGATAAGTTCAATATACAGATTTTACTACTATCAGTAAAATCTGTGTCCCATATTCACTGAGAGCGGCACTATATGACAAAACAAGGAGGACTCTACCATTTAAATGCTGTAATTTTGCATAATTTACAATAAATAACAATGCATAAAAGGAGTAGGCCTAATGAATGTAAATAAATAAAAATATAGCTAAGAATCACACACTATTTGTTATTTGTCACATGTAGTAGACCATTTTTGAAAGCTTGTTGTGCTTGTTTGTAGAGCTGCACAATTTGGCCAAAATAATAGATCAATATGACTAATTATAATTATCATTATTATTATTCTTTCTTATGATTGTTATTATTGCTAAATAAAACTAAAACAATAAATATTACTGATGAAAAATGTCACTATATAATAAATAATAATAACAATAATAATATACATATAATAATACATAATAACTGTAATGACTGTAAAATTACAATACTAATATTTATGGCTGTCTTTATTTCTTAATTTTTAAACTTTAAATCAATCTTTAATTTTGAGAAGAAAAAAAAAACATGGGGATCCATTTATAATGCTTCTCAATATGCATTGTGGAAGAGACCGCTGGTCATTAATATCAAAGTTTAATATTTAAAAAAAATCCCCTGCCATAAGCATACAGATCAGTTTTACGACAATGAAGATATACTGAAGGTGTCAGGCAAACTAATGAATGCATGAAGCATTTCCTTTTTTACTGAAATGCATGTCATTTAACGTGGACCTCATGCTAATGCCCCAACTGGATAGGCCACTCCAGAATCAATCAGTAGTTTCACCAAAGGTACGTCTACAATGACAGGCGAGTTTTTTCAGCGTGGTGGGAATGTTTATGCATCCATGGTAATGGCCTGCAGTGGCATTGGTATACCAATATGAAAGCTTATTATTGGTGTGAGTAAGAGCTGTTGGCAGCATGTGATGAAGTGGCCCTGGTGCGTACACCGAGGGAGGCTTCCGGCTTGTCGTAACAAACGTTGGCAAGTAATCCATGAGAGTTCTCAAACACATTCTTATTTTCTCCCTCTCGTTCCATCTGATTATTGTGGTGGAGGAAGTGAAGTGTTGCATGAACGCTCTCTTCCATTAAGCGGTCTCCTGTCGCTGTCTGCCGTGATGACTCTCTGCCTCATCGGTGCACCTGTCTCCTAGTGTCAGCCGGTGCTCCACTGTCTCGCCGTCCTCCGTGCAGACAGCAGGAAGCCACACCCGCTGATGTCAACAATGATTAACAACAATCGCTTCAGTGATGCCCGTCCCCTCCTGGCTGGGATCCGGGCAGAGTAGGCAGCGAGTTTCTGAGGTTATCAACACCTTAGGCGGCTAAATTGAGCTTGAACGAAGGCTGCCACAATGTTGCATGGCGGAGCTACACGTATTCTAAATAACCACAGGCAAATGTTTTTTTTTTTGTGCTTATTTTTCAAATAAGCTGCGAGAAGAGAGAGCAGACGCATGTCTCGAAATGGCACAAGTACTCCAGAGTGCAGCCTGGACGATGAATGGCACGCATGATAATATATTAACATGCAGAAATGTGTGTCGAGGCACTAAAACATTCAAGGTTCAGTACAAGTTAAGCTCAATCAACAGCATGACATAATTACAGCAAAAAAAAAAAAAAAAAAAAAAAAAAAAAAAAATTATATATATATATATATATATATATATATATATATATATATATATATATATATATATATATATATATATATATATATATATTTCCACTCCATTTATTTTATACTTTTTTAGTACTTTTAAATTATACACAATTAAGGCTACAAACAGTTTTTGATATTTTCACCAGAAAATCCAATTATGACATTTCGATTAAAAATGATAGGGTCAAAAAAATTAAACAAAATGAAACACTATATAGTGAAATCGTTCACTATAAGATCAGTACCATGAATTTAGGAAATAAATTGGGTGAATTTTCAATTCATGACTTTAAAACACTCACAGTTTCAATATAGCCAGAGGACATAAACAATATGCATGCTAACACGATTGTAATGTGAAAACAGTTTGCTAACCGTTTCTTTATAATGTTATATCCAATATTACAACTTTGTCGCCATGACAATGCAACAGCATAAACATTAGAATGACCACAAAAAATGATTTTAAGCAGCAAGTAATGAACAAAGTTTAACAGAAGAATCAATATAAATGCTTTAAAATTCCCCGCAAATCGGCCCCATTTAATTTCATTGTAAGAGCCCTACTGTAACCCTGATTTGAGCTTTTCTTAAAACAACGAGATGTCATATTTTTTTTTTATATTTTGTCACAATTGCTGCACTGATATGCTGTGATTATATAAGTGTGTAGAATGGTTGAAATGCTATATTGACCAATCAGCATCAAGGATTGGCGATGTCTGTTTATGCAACATTTTTGTTACACAAGTGCACTTTTTAGGTTCATAGAAACCCTGAGGATGGTTTTCTTGTTCAGAGCTTGTTCTTTCACAGCTCAGGAGACTCAGGGTTCTCACATATTCATTTAAGCATCTACTTTATAAAATCATTTGGAGAAATTAAAACAGAAACAAATGAGAAATCTTTGGCATACAGTAAACATTGAGCTATAAATGTAATATATATGGCACAGCTCAGATCATTCAAAAGGCAGTCACAAAAACATATTAAAATAGAAGTTTGGTTTTTATTTGATTTATTCAGTTGTAGTTTTTGATGGAGTATATGTTTGTGATTGTGCTGGATATATTTGATGTTTAATATGGCATCTGGCCTTGTAACAAGTGGCTGATATTGTGTGCATTCTGTGTAGACTCTGTCCAGCTATAAAACTGCTGTGACATGTGACAGTGGTTCAGATGCGGTCCTGTTGTATCTAGGGAGATGTAGCTGTGTCTTAGCACCATCAGTTTGATTTAATTTCAGGTGCCCAGACCAGGGCCAGCACATCGCCACCGTAATTCATCTCGACCTCAGTCACAACTGACACCCAGATCAGTGCCAGGAATTTTGATATGGTTGAGCCAGATCTGCTACTAGCTGCATATCAAATGTCCATCAGTATAGAAAATAATACACACAATAATCAGGGTAAAAGTTCCAATGTAGCCAATGTCTGTTGGGGCTTTAAAGGACATGAAGATTATTGGATCTGTACAAGATGATATTTTCTCTAGATTCCTTTAGATGATAAGTGATCTATGTATCATCTTTATGCATCTGTTGTAACTGAGGGAAGTATTTCTATAAATGGCTTTCAAAAATATGCTCTGGTAAGCTCTTAAAATATTGGTTTGGTACGTTTTTGCAGTTTTTTGCCTACAGAAATGTTTGTAGTATTTCATTATTATAGAAGTATATATTATATTCATACAGTGAATTAATAATTACTTCAGTTATATTAAAATAATTACGTTTTAGCTGACTCTAGTGGATTGGGATAAAAAACAACAACTTAGATCTGAATGTTATGAATCATTACATGTATAGACTAATACAGGCTTAAGGTGATGGTATGAGTATGACAAGCATGAAAAATTTATTCACATCACTCAACAAAAAGGTATGTATTCACCCATCAGCTTCTCTGATAATTATCCTCTTAAGTTTAAGATGTAACACATTTCACTTAAAGATTAAAAGGACTAATGTCACATTGATTTCTTTCTGCTTGAGGCATTAAACACTTGCGTGTTAATTATTTATGAAGAAGAGACAGAACAGAGCTTCTTGTTCGCTGCAAGAGAAAAGTCTCTCTTTTTTGAAAACATCTGAAAAGAGAAACCGGCGAACGTGAATTCTATTCCAAGCACATCTCATTCAAAGTGTTTTAACGTTGCTCTGGCGGTTCATGGCCGGTTGCAAAAGGCTGAATGGATAAGAATAAAGATGTATTTTTACATTCACTTGTTGTCCCAGCAGAACTGGGAAAGGCCATTGCTTATTCCTTCAAGTCACTTTCTGCCAGCAAAATGATTCTGTGGCTTTTCATAGTATGTCAAGGCTATGTTAGGTGGGGTAAATGTGAGGTTATGTATGCAGGTGTTTTTATTAGTACACTGTCACACTCCCATTTTATTTGTGTACCCCAAACAGATATACATTCATATACTAGAACTATAAAGTTGTGTTCTATTACAGTCGTGTCCCAAAAGCATGTCACAGATCTGCTTTTATAGGCGCGCAGAAAGCAGGGGAAAATCAATGTCCAGTGCATAAAATAAATTGCCAATCTCCAACTAGCCATCATTAATTAGGACAGCAGCATAAACAGGCAAAACTACAAACCGGAGGAGAAAAATTGACAACATAGAGTCAGCGAAATCTGAGATCCTTCAACATGCCTGAAATACTTGTGTCATTATGAGATAAAAGAGCAAAACACTTAAACAAATCATACTAATGGCAGATCTTGCAGAAATCAAAGCACATTGACTCCTGATTTTGTGTTCACACAAAAGGCTTCATTCATGGTGCTTTTACTGTAATAACCAAAGTGCTATGAAAATGGCTTGAAAGAGAGGTTATGATGATCGTGCAAGAATCCTGTGCCAAACCGTTTGAAGATAATAACTTCTATTTGATTTCCAGCCCCTTCAGATATAACAAAACCAATATTGTAGAGGTGGGCTGGTTGCCCCAAAAGTGTTTTTTTTTTTTTTTTTTTTGTGGTTCTAAGTGTATCATTATTTACACAGCCACAGAATAGCTTGTAGTCTAGATGTAAGGCCACCTACTTTGAGAGAGTGTTCTTAAAAAGACTGCAGATATACACATTCAAACATTTTTTTCCCTGACAATGGGTGTATATACAAACTGTATATACAAAACTTTGTCTAATAAATACTTACTTTAGGGTTTTTCTTTATAGCAATTGATTTAAGTTGATGAATTGTAATTAAACTTATGTTCTTTTATGTTTAGTTTTCTCTTTCAGTTCAGCTGCTGTCAAGGCAGACCAACAGTTTGAAGGGAATCTTGCAGAATACGTTAGTTAAATTTAGATCATGTTGATGTTTATGTGGATTCAGTTTAATGGAACATATAAATGTAACCCGACCACCCCCTTGAGTACTAACATCTTTTACCATCATAATAACAGTTTGTACAGTGGGACTGGATGCATAAAATGTGTTTCCCAAGAGCTGACATTTGCATACTCATGCAGTATATTTCTGGCATATGTTTCAGACTATTGCGCTGCATAAGCACACAATAAATACAGTAAATTGATACAATAAATTGATTTTTGTTAGTCAGTCAAAGAATAATGCCATTTAAGAAAAACAGAACATTATTTGCTGAAATTAACATTTCATTGTTGTTTTCTGCAGATTTTATAATACGTGGTTGCTTCACTTGCTTTGTCAAAACTTGAGCCTGATAATCAGCGCCAAAGCTCAGAGCTGAGAAGATGACTACAAAAAATACATATATATGCTCAACATTATTCCTGCACTCTCTTTCAATGTGTTCATTACCCCATATTCTGTTATTTGCGGTTATAAAAGAACATGCAAACACAAAACTATCCAGATTGAAAAACAAATGAGCTTAAATTACCACTTAGAGTTGTTTCCACAATCCTTTTTATCCATAAAAGCAAGCCGTCTGGAGAGTTATTGGGCCTGGAGTCACAAATGGTTAGCTTTTGAAGTGCAAAGGATGCTGAAACATCAGACAGTTATTTATTTATTTATTTTGCATATCTGGTTGCAGATTGCTGTATATTTTCAGTATACAGCAATCATTATTAGAGCAAAGAACATTCAGATTACAGTAGGGACTTCCTGAAAGTGCTGTTGTTGTCTAGTGAAACGTAGCTATTGCTATGCAATATCAATGCCTTTTTGTCATGTGACCATGTTACTGCTGTTTATATAGATCTGGCAAAGAAGCTAAAAGAAAATTTATGTTATTTCCTCCTTTAAAAAACAATTTACACCAATTGCACTGCTCAGAGAAGAATGGCCATCCATATGAAAATGTATTGCTCAGAAGGTGCTCTTTCATGTCAAGTGAATTATTCAGTGGCAAGAATTTTGTAGATATTTTTTTATTTCTTTTTGGAACCAATTGACCTAAACCAATTGAGCTAAGCTTTTCATTTTTGTTGTTGTTGTTTTTGAAGTGAATAAGCTTGAGTGAACTTTTTTTTCACTCAAATTCTGAGGTGCATAAGTTCAGATCAATGAGGTCTATAATCAGTCTGTTCCTAAAAGAAATATAAAACCTGTCCTAATTGAAAGAAAACAGTTGATAAAAAGATTGAATCCAATATTTCACAATAACATAGCAAAACTAGAGTTTTATGAGCACTTTTGTTTTTCGAGGACAGTCATTTTTAACCAAGAACACCACAAGAGTAACAAGGTGGAAAAAACCTTCCTAAAAAGCAGAACAATTTTGAACAACAAAAACAGTTGTTGCCCTGTGTGAGCAACGTGAGTATGTTTTAGTCTATTATCTTGGTGTTTCCACCAAGCAAATTATATGTAATATGGCATAATTTGCATTAAGGTATGTGGATGGAAACCCAGCTACTGAGAATTATAACACATGTAAGAATATTTTTTTATTTTTTTTTTTTTATGAGGAGAAGGACCACAGAATTGTAATCACTAAACACAAAACTCTATATGGTCAAAAGATTGTGGGCCTTTAAATATTCCAGTCATTTTTGTGAGGGCGAATCTTAATAATAAGGCATAAAAATAATTTCTAGAGAATTCCTTGTTATTTTTTTTTTATTTTTTTATTTTTTTTTTATAATTTTTGTTAAATAGCATTTTATGTCCACATACTTTTGCTCATACAGTTTAGATAAAATTGAACCCAAACACTAAACTGTAGCTCAAAACCATTTAAATTATCTAAATTATTATTATTATTATTATCATTCAAATTATTTTACTGAATACACAGATGAAAAAAATCTGTAAAAGTAGGACTCAATGTACTGTATTAATATGTAGGATTTATTTATTTACAGGTGTTTTACCTTTTGAATTTTGCAGAGCAATGTGTTGTGTTTTAGGGCAAATGAAAATGTCTGTAAAATTACTGGATAATGTCAATTTTTGGGTTAGGTTTTTTACACTAGAAAGTAATGTTGATAGATAATTTGGTTCTCTGACGAGAACATGTTTGAGCTCATATTGAGATTTGATTGCAGAATTTGGGGTCAAACCTGAGTACAGTTGTTGATATCTGAAACTTTAGAAGAGATGCATGTGAAATTATTAGGGTCTTTTTCTAAGCAGATGAAATCTGGGAAATCTCCATTTGCTCTCCATATCGTCTAGTAGAAACAATTGAGATTACTGAGATAATTGTTCTCTCTACAGGGAAAAAATGGTGAAAATCGACTGTAAGCTGTCAGGTTAGAACTATGTGAGGTTTGATGTTTCTTAAGTTTGCATATTCGTGGCATGTGAAATTAGTGGTAATGTTTCTGCTCCAGTAATGCATCTGATGGGCCTTGTTGCCGCATGATGCAGCAGCGAGGAGTGAGATAACAGCGTCTGACTGACTCCAACTGCCACATCAGATTATCTGACATTGCTTTGACCCTCAGACGATGTCTGTCCGATCCAGAGGCCCATCTGCGTTTTGCGCATTTGTTTGACAAACACTTGAGGGGAGACGATGATAAGATACATTGGTTGGACTGTTTCACAGACTGATCTTTTCTGATTTGCTTTGCTCTCCATAAGCCTCATCTCTTTGTGTTTTGTATCAGAAGGGAAAAGGAGCATCATACACTACATTTTCTTAAACTAAGATAAAAGAGACTTGAGAATGTAGACTTCATTTCGCACTGTCAGTGAATTAAGAGGTAAAATCCATTGATTCGCTCATCCGCTGACATCTCGCAGAAATAAGCGCTTTGAAGTGGCTTGTTGTTGTTGTCAGAAATTGTGAGCAAAACACAAAAATATATAAAACCATGTACAGAATGATAAATGATGTTCCATCTGAGTACACAGTACGTGTGTACAGGCTGAGGGTAATAAGAAGTGCAAAGCTTAATTAACTTATTATTAATTTTTAATGTTCCTGTCCATTTGAAATGTTACTATTCTGGCACTGTGAAGTTGAGGTCTTTCATCTCTTTCTTTTACAATCAATAATTTTGCTTTGAAGAGATGGGGCCATATCTTACAGCTCAGACAAATGTGGCTCATTAGCAGCAGGTTTCTGAAAGTAAAAACAGTAAGGACTGAAGTAATGAAAACGCTTGGGGCAAATCAATAGAGATTAATGTTAGTTTAATAGTCAACCTCCTTTCTCTCCTAGTCTGTAGATGGGAACAACACCTTATTTACTGCAGTTGATTTTACTGCAGAGTTTCAAAATATCACACACTAGAGCATTTCCGTCATGACGTCAATTTGTAAGCTAAACCAGGAGGCTAATTATTTGCCAACGCTTCCCTGGAGAATTTCTAATGGGCTTTTAAGAATATTAGTGTTCGATTTATTTGCAAAGTAAGAGAGTTTACTGCCCATAACTTGCATACAGTCATACCTAAAATGTGAATTTTGAAACCGTTTTGCACTTCAAAATGCAAACTGCTAAGAAGTTGGTACATAAGGACACAACAAATCAAGATTAATCAGCAGGACGTCCTCAACGACTGACTGTGTCATTGTAAAAAAAGTCCGGTGAAGATAAAATTTTCACTCATAATTTGTTTATGAATTTCACAATTAATTACAAAGAAGCAGCAAGTAGCAAGGAATTAAATGTGAAATTAAGTAGTAACTGAAATAGCAAATAGAGATATTAAATAGATCAGGATGGATGAGATGGAGAAAAACAGATGCAAAGGGACAAAACAAAGGATAAACGGCTTTGTAGTGAATCTGCAGCAGTTAACATCCACGCAGTAGGTGTCAGTATAAAGTCCACGACCATTGAGATGAAGAGCCAGCGAAACTATACTTCTAATATATTAAAAAGCAATCAGGTTATGATTTTGGGCCCTACAGTGCATGACATTTGAATGAAACAACCGATGCTGCCGTTACTATCAGCATGCAAAGTAGAGAGCACTTTAGAACAAAATGAGCCCCAAAACCACCATGAGAAGCGCACTGAAAAGTGAGATTTTTTTTTGATTGGTTCCCCCTGCAAACCTCTCAGAAATGAACAAGGGGTTTAGAACTAGAACTGTATCTGTAAGGCATTGAGCATTAATTGTTGGCGGGACATTTCCTCAGCAGCAAACTTTCTTTTTGGCAGATCATTATCTAATCCCTGGGCTTTTTGCTAATCAGTTTTTTCTCAGGAGCTCACCATCCCTCCCAAGAGGACTGTTCTCTTCTCTTCACCTCACTAATGATGTTTTGAATGATGAGGGAAGGGCTCAAGATATCCAAGCTAATTATTCAAAAATAAATGCTGAAATAAGCACTTGGGGAGGTTGCTTGTGTTTTGACAGCAGAAGACAGTTAGCAGAACATTGCAGAATGAAATATAATACAGGGGAAAATCATATGCTGCATTTTTCAGATGTTTTTAAGGAGTCACGACGATTCCATTCACTGTATATGTCCGTAAAACCTCTGTGCAAATGACTGATGATTCAATAAATTCATTCAACATATAGAACCAAATTTATGCTCCATTTAGAATATGTTAAGCCAAAATATTTATTTACATACACTCTCAGAAAAAAAATGTACAATAGTCAATGTACACTGGGGTGGTATAATGTACACCTTTGTACCTTATTTACCCCAAAAGGTAGGTAAAAAATTGGTACAAGTGTGGAGGAATGTCCGTGAGCCATCGGTCCAGCGTATACACCCGCTTTGCCAACGGCAGAAAGAGCAGGAAAGGTGGGGGAATGGAAAGTGAATGTATGTAGGTGTGTATGTGTGTGTGTGTGTGTGTGTGTGTGTGTGTGTGTGTGTGTGTGTGTGTGTGTGTGTGTGTGTGCGCCAGTGCCGCTCCCCCAGCGGTGACAATCAGGTGGATTTGTCACAGTACAAATGGAAGTACTTTTTGAAAGGGTCTGCTCCACTGACAGCTTTTGCAACACTTTTTTTTCTTGAGAGTGTATTATAATAAATTGAATAACCAAGTGACCATAAAGGAATAGTTCATCCAAAAATGAAAATTTGCTGCAAATGTGCTCACCATTAGGCCATCAAAGATGTAGATGAGTTTTCTTCTTCATCAGAAAATATCTGGAGAAATATAGCATAACCTCACTTGCTCACCAATGGATCCTCTGCAGTGAATGGGTGCCGTCAGAATGAGAGTCCAAACAGCTGATTAAAACATCACACCAATCCACAAGTAATCCCCACCACTCCAGTCCATCCATTAATGTCTTGTGAAGAGAAAAGCTCCATGTTTGTAAGAAACAAATCCATCATTAAGGCTTTTTACCTTTAAACGGTCACTTCTGGCCAGTTCATAATCCATAATAACGCTTCCTCCAGTGAAAAAGTCCATGGCTTGTTGTCCTCTCACATCAAAATCCACCAACATATTTTTTTTGTTTAGAACTGTTTTCGCTTGTAATAGGGCTTTATCTGTGCATATTTCTTTCCTGATTCAGATTTTTCACTGTATAAAGCAATATTATGGATAGAGGACTCTCTATTTTATCAGAAGAAACCTTTTAAAGTTGAAAATGTCTTAGTGATGGATTTATTGCAAACACGCAGCTTGTGGATTACATACATTACTTGTGGATTGATGTTTTTATCAGCTGTTTGGATTCTCAATTTGACGGCACCCATTCAGTGCAGAGGATACAAGTGATGTAATGCTAAATTTACATCTTGGATGGCCTGAGAGTGAGTAAATATTTATTTTGGGTGAACTATTCCTTTAAGAATCTGATTTATTTCATTGTAACAAACTAATGTTATAACTCACATTGGGATAGTTCCTGCATTAAAAT
Organism: Cyprinus carpio; assembly: GCF_018340385.1. Taxonomy (NCBI): domain Eukaryota; kingdom Metazoa; phylum Chordata; class Actinopteri; order Cypriniformes; family Cyprinidae; genus Cyprinus; species Cyprinus carpio. The sequence goes on along the minus strand of NC_056577.1, from coordinate 28,908,947 downwards.
TAGCCCATAACATCTGAATAAAAGGTGTTTTATGTTTTCAAATGGTAACAAATACAAAAACGTAAGACGTAACCGTAAGAACAAATAGCCCTTCATAAAAATCTTGAATTTTTGAATGAGAATCTTTAAAAGACAAAACATTACACTTCAGTCTGACTGGAGACAGAAACAAAACAAGTACAGAAGTACTTGGATTGTCTGAATGTGCACTTCTGCCACACAAGTACCACTTCCAGGGCTTCACACAACAAATTATGTCAAAATATCATGTAGTGAGTCACACAAGTGAGTAAACTGCTAGATAAAGGTCAGCAGCAGTAGAAAGCAGACAAACTAGACTAGACGCTGGGCCTTCCTTGAATGCAGCATGACAGAAAATTACAAACAATTGTTACAAACAATTCTTTTAGAAAAATGGAGAGAAAGGGGAGACTTTTTCTTTAAGTTACTTGCTTCTCAGTTTTTTTCCTTTTTTGTGTATTTTCCAGAGACTCAACAAGTCACAAACTAAGCTTTTTTTCTTTTCTTTCTTTACGATTTCTTGTAAGACACTTTGAGGGAGACATCTGAGACAACTTTAATTTAAAACGAGCTGAGAATAAATTATAAGAAAATAATGTGTACCCTTACAGACAGTAGATGGCACACCTATACCTTTAAAGTGCTAATCCTATTAAAAGCCATAATCATATTGTATTACTGGGCGCACTGTTTTGTATTATTAAACATACTTAATGATTTAAGGTTTTTCTTTATTTTTCAGCTTCTCTGCCATTTAGATGAATCCATTAATTCTAGATGCCTAATTCTCTATATCAGGACAGAAATACCAAACAAAAGAAGAAAAAGCCTCAGGCTAACTCCTTGTGTCAAAATGGCTAGTTAATGTGCTCTGCAGTCTGACCTGGTTCATTCAGAGGACTTACTACACAACTCTGGCCTTTTCCATTAACCAAGCTGTGTTGGCAAACAAAGCAACTTGGCAAGCTTAGCAATTAGACATTAAGCATCTTCAAAGTCTTTTTATTTTTAATCTGCATTGTCAAAGTCACCACCTCTTACCAACAGATGCCCCAGTAGATTTCTGAGCCAAATTTATTTGTATGCAGCTTCCATTAGACACACTAAGTGTATTTAGTACAATAGTTTTCACAATACTATGATAAGTACTATGGTAATTCTATCTATCTATCTATCTATCTATCTATCTATCTATCTATCTATAGATAGATAGATAGATAGATAGATAGATAGATAGATAGATAGATAGATAAAATAGATAGATAATATTACCATAGTACTTTTTATATTACCATAAAATTACCATAGTACTTTTTAATTAAAGTATTGTGAAAACTAGAATTGTGGTTATTCACTATTATTTTATTTTATTTTATTTCATTAATTTATTTTACTTTATTTTATTTTACCTTACTTTGTTTTATTTTATTTTAGCTTTAGCTTTCATCTAAATTTATCTATATGGCATGGTAAAGCATTTCTAGATTGCATTGGATATCATTACTTTCAAATGCAATTCAACAAACACATTATATAGATTCTACTTTAACATTCACGTAGCATTTAAGCTTAAAATTCACATAATATGCCATTGTTTGAAGACTGTACTGTTTTATTTTTTTCTGGCCATGTGAGGCTGCTGTCTTTTATCTCTTCTCTCTTTTGTCTTGTGTCGCACTGACCCTGAGAGGGTGAATGAATCGAGTCCACTGGCATAACTGTCACTGTCCGATCCAGTTTACTAATTACCCCTCTTGTGCTGACTGTGTCCTTTTCATGTTGTGTGTGCTGTCTGAACCTATTTGTAAATCTAAATGAGTAATCAATATCAAGTGTGGCAGTATTACCCGGTCAATAAGACATATCCAAACTATTAACATTGTCCAAGAGGCTGTTTTTGATAATGCCACAAGCTATTTGGTTGCTTTTTCAATTCAGTAAGGAGGTAGGTTGTTGTTTTAAAGGTGCATTATATGTATATCTGCAAGTCAGAGTTGTGTGCTGCTGAGAAATGAATTGAGAAGGTATTTATAGTTCATTTAAATCAAGGAATTGAGGTTACAAATTGGAAACAATAGTAATTTGAATTTAAATAAGTAGAATAAAATGAAAGTTTAAAGGTAGTTTTGTTCCGTGGTAAGTTGCTGTAGGTTTGAATAATATATTTTTTTGTTGATTATGAATTACCCATAAAAGTGCATATACACAATGTATAGGCTATTTACAAACATTATTCTATTCTATTCAATTCTATTCTATTCTATATTATTGATGGAGGTTGATGGTTTTTAAAATGCTCAGTATAGGCATTACATGTCAAAGTTAATGATTAAAAATAATAATTAGATTTAAATTTAAACAAAGTATTCATATTCAAATGATATTTATTTATTTTCTTGCTCTTGTTAAATTCCTGATTAAATTCCTTTTACTGTTGAAATGTCCTTTGGTTCATGGCCAATTCAAATCAAATAAACTCTCATGAATTGAAACGCAGCCAACTATTAAATTCAACACTACTCTATATGAATTGTCTGTATTGTCAAGTTAAACTTCAGCTTCAATTTCAACTAAAATTCAGTTTATTAAGAATTGTGGGAACTACTCTCTGGCTATACTTCACATTATGATTTCAAATATAAAAGTGAGATCTGACCAGCCTCTATAATGCAGCAAAGTGCACATGATAGACTACTAATGCATGTTATTGTTGCTATAATTTTTTTCCAATGAAATGTCACATGCATCACAGGGCTGCACTTATGAAAGGTCATGTCAAGCAGTATAGGTACATCATCAATCAAATAGTTTATGACTGACTTTGACCACAGCTAAAATAAGCAATGGGCTAGTAAACTCTTGTGTACTGGTCTGCTTGCTTTTTTATGCTTTGTATCCTTAACAATCCTTAGCAACCACTCTTTGTTATTTTTACCTGCATATGTCTCAAAGGGATAGTTCACTCAAAAATGAAAATTTGATGTTTATCTGCTTACTCTCAGGGCATCCAATATGTAGGTGACTTTGTTTCTTCAGTAGAACACAAACAAAGGTTTTTAACTCAAATAGTGCAGTCTATCAGTCTTATAATGGCAGTCAATGGGCTCCACGGCTTTGAAAGTAAAAAAAAATACACAGACAAAACCAAATTAAACCCTGCGGTTTGTGATGATACATTGAGGTCTTAAGACACAAAACTATTGATCTGTGCAAGAAACTGAAACGTATAACATAAGTAGTCTATAAGTCTATAAGACTTTTAGAGTGCAACGGTTTGAGTTAAAATTTTTGTTTGTGTTCTACTGAAGAAACAAAGTCACCTACATCTTGGATGCCCTGGGGGTAAGCAGACAAACATTTTTGGGTGAACTGTCCCTTTAAAGGCAAAAATGTTGTTGTCTAGTTCATTATATTTTAACACACACAAAGTACTTTTTAAATGAGTATTTTAAGAGATAGTGAGTTTCCCCGCTTTGACAGATGTGAAATTTTCATCCAGACTTGGTTGCAGATCAAACAGTTGAACTCTAGTCCACCCGGAGAACTTTAAAAAGTCAGTTTATGAAACAGACCCCCAGCATTCTGGGGTCAGCAGGATTTAGTTTATGCTAGCATCCTTTTACAGAGGCTAAGGGACTGATGAAGTACCAGCCACTCCAGTAAGTCATACACTAACAGGATAGAGATCAAACTCTGTGATGCATTTGAGATTCCCGGAAATTCAAGCTGAACCCCGGTTTTCTATTGCTCTTGGCCAACAAGATGACAGACTTGCTCGCAGTCAGGTGCTTCATCAAATCTATATTCTCCCCTGTAGAAAGGAAGCAGATGCTGCAGGTCTTTAACAGTGAGAGACCAAGTCTATCACAGCCTATGAAACTGACTTGATAAATATCTCTGAAACTCCTTCTCCTCTGATGTATCTGCTGAGCAGAGAACTTCTGAGGTCTTCTTCATAGAGTAGATCTCGCTGCTTCAGATGGCTGAGAAGCAATGATGTATAAAGACTTTCATCTTATGCAATTTGGTGAAGTGCTTTCATTTTTCTCCTTATGACATAGTAAATTTGACTAATCTAAATGCAACGTGAACTTGAAGTGCGGACATTCTCCTGCCTGTGTTAGTGTGATACCTGTGGGAAAAGGACTGTGCACTGTAAAAAATGAAGTTGGAGTACATTTTGAAAGAAAATACTGTTTCAGTTTTCCCACTTCATCATTTCATGTTTAAAGGATTAGTTCACTTCCAGAATAAAAATTTCCTGATAGTTTACTCACCCCCATGGCATCCCCCATATCTCCATATAATGGACTTCAATGGTGACCAACGGGGTTGAAGGTTTCAATGCACCTTCAAAGGGCTCTATAATTATATTTATGCATTTGCATTTGGCTAATGCTTTTATCCAAAGCAACTTTCACTGCATGCATTCAAAAGATTTTTCAAAGTTTTAAATAAAACAAATTATTTGAGTGTGTTTTACAAAGAAATACTACTGCAGTCTTTATAAATATCTAATTGCCATACCTATAGGAGAAATTCAGACTAGTAAAGATTGCTACAGCTGGGTTTGCATAAATTATTTCATTCCATTCATTTTGGCCAAAATACTGGCATCATATTTGCTCACAGCTTAAAGGTCAATAGCACAGCTGTCTCAGTCATATGCTTGGCACACAAAATAGCCAATCAATGACCATATGCTTTTGCGGCATGAAACATATTTGGTCAGGATGCACAGCTGTAATAAAAACCACTTATTGAGGCACTGATCTTTGCAAAGGTGAAACAAGTTTTCACTAGTGCAGTACTAATACTTTCTGGTGACTGAATTAATTCAAATCTATTTATTTAAAAAACATCTTTATTCTGAATTTGATTTGGTTTCAATTATTTTTGAGTTTCTTTGATGCATCATTTATCAGTTTGGGGAGATTTTAGCCATCTTGAGACTTCTTTTTAAGGCTAGGATTTGTAAAATGTGGGCCTGCTTCTACTACCATATCATAATGCATAATATTCAGCATTACTGTTGTGATACAAGTGAGCATAATGATGAAACAGTTTTCTTATATTTACATGAAAGGATGCAGTTCTTAAAGAAGCTGACTGTAGTCAATGAAAAAAGTAGTCTCATTTTAATTGCTCTTTTGAAACTGAACATTTTGATGTATTTTGTAAACTTAATCTAACTTTCTAACTCAAAACTCCCTTCCATTGTTACTCAGTTTAATTCCAACTGTCAGAGAGAGAGTAAAAATGGTCATGTACATCTAAGTTACAAGAGTTTTTGGCGCAAGAAACTTTGACCAATATTTTAAGTTAACCCTAGAGGAAAACATGAAATGATAAAAAGAAATTAGATGACCATTTTAAAAGCTCTATTACTCCTTCAAAATGACATACGGTTATACAGTCGCAGGGACAGACTTCCTAGAGTATTTTATGGATAAATGTTCTCCATTTGAGTTACTAGCAGGCCTGAGGATATGAAGAACATCGATAGCTGATACAGTGCTAACATGTGGGTTGATCAGTGAATGTCGATATTTGCTGTCTTAAGTATCCTGTGCACCACTGTTGGATCACTGAGGGGAAATGTTTATTGCTTCTAAAATGTCTTTAAAATGTCTTTTTTTTAACACAGTCATCCTGACTTGGGTCATTTTGAATATGTGTGACACCAAGACCATTGTCAGTTTTGTTATGAGGACGTCAAGACAAATTAAGAGAAAAGCATCTAGAACCTTAAATTTGATGTCCATGTGTGTTGTAATCTCTGGTGCTGAGCTTGAAAATGTCAGACAGAGAATACTTTGTGAACTTTGGCTCATTTTCCAAGATAATTAAACAAATTGCAAGCTACCGCCAGCTTCCACCACCCAAGTTCTTTCATCCACAAAAGCGGCGACAGACAATGCGCTGGGATCAAACCCATTGTTTCCATGGAGTCCTCATTTTGTGTCATTTGCAGAGACATCATAATCACGGCAGAACCAGAATTCACTTCATCAGGCTCATGCTGGACAAGAATTTCAGCCAGTGTAGTCTGAAGTGTTCAATTTCCAACATTAATTTGGAAAAGAATGTCAAGATTGTTATGAATTAAGTGCATTTCCTATTTGTTTTGTCTCTGTTAAATATCACATATTAATATTAAATAAAATGTCTTTTATTTTTACTTTAGTCTTATAATAATGCATTGAAAAAGCATGTGGGTGAATCACAAAAACACTTCCAGGTCCATGTCACCCCACCTTTTGCATAAAGAAAATTAGGTCATTACAGTGTAAAGTGACGGACATACAGAATCTTACCTGAAACAAAAAACTAATAACTAACTACAGTAATATTCCCTCCTCACTTCGGAAACTGTAGGCTTCCACCATAGACTTCCACACAGACACGCGCACACATCAACATATCTCCGCTTGAGCCTTTAGACGGGAGGAAGGGCGGGGTCTCAAAATTAAAAATGAAAGATGCAACATAACGCCAGCAGGGGTTACTCATACTTCATTAAATAAATAAAACTAACGGTTAATTCTGCCAAAATACATAATAAATGAAATATTATATGATGCTATATTATTGATTGTTTATATTGCTAAGGGTAATGCTCAGTGATACACAGAACCGTTGGGTGAAGTTTTATGGAGAAATATGACTTGCATGAAGTTTCGTCAGATTCATCCACATACCAAAATAATACCATGCATCCAAATTAATGAGCATAGATGCTTATTAGGTGTATGCTGTATAAACCGAGTCATGTTAACACACCTTCTCAATTGTAAATACAACAATAGCATTAAACCAGTATCTCATTTGCATAATTGGTCTGTGCATTGATTGTGAAATGTATCTCAAAGCATGCGCTGATCCAAGGTTGCTCTGTGACCATAATCCCCTGCACGCAGTTTTCCTGCCGCAGTACATACAGCACACAAACTTATCATATGCAGTACTCCTCCGACCTGGGAATCCACCCAGCAGTACCAATTACAATCACTGCCTCTCTCTGGCTCGCCCACGCCTAGCATGGGCCCGAGGGAAACAACTGCAACCATGTCAGTGAACTAGATGAGAGAGGTGTATCCGTTAATGTGCTCTCTCTCTACCGCTTCCTCTCTGTCCCTGGTCCCTGTTTTCCCTGCAGGTTCTGTTGAGAAGTCTATATTAGCTTTAGAGCTGATCTGCTCCAAGGTTATGATCCTGTTTACCTCTTGTGGTGTGGTGCCGTGTAATGTTAAGACATTACTGCTACTCTTTACTTTTGTTGGCACTTGTAAACAAAAACTGTTACTATCCTATATGGGCAAAAGGCAGCAAAGATGGTAACACTGCAACTGACAAAAAAAAAAATATTTTGAATGAATTTGGATTTATTTTATATAAATTTTTACACTGTTTTCTTTGAATTTGAGCATAGTTGAGACAAGCAAGACCATTTCATGGCAGTGCATAAGTATTTTATGTTTTGGGTAATTAGTCCTCTGAAAAACAATTTGATGTAAAATAAATAATAATATAAAATAAATAATAAAATAAAATTGATTTTCACACTAAAATAGCTAATTTCACAATTATTAGCAAAGAAACAGCAAGTAACACATTGAAGTAAATGTGAAAATTTTAAGTAGAGAGACTGAAATAGTATTTTCTTGTAAAATATACTCCAATAATACTTTTTTATGTATGAATTTTTACAATCTCATTTGTACATTTTTGAATGATCTGCTTAAGCCTCAGTGATGGTTACATTTAAAGGTGCATCTTCATGCTTTTTTAAAATAATTTACGTTTTTTGTACAATTAACATTGTACGAATTAACCCGAAATCAACCCGTCAAAAACAGGTTTCACTTTGAAATTGCTAGTATATTTCACAAACAATTTCAAAGAAATTAATTAACACAGTAGAAAAACTAAACTGTATTTTCTTGTAAAATCCTCCAATAATATTTGTTTTATTTACAAAATATATATATATATTTTTTTTTACAGTGTGGTTATTTTGTCTGTGACACCGGGTTGGACAAATCCATCTGTTAAAATGCGTAGTTAGTTACTGTGTTATCTTAAGCCAAGTGCACACTAACGATTTGTGCATTTTCATGTTTCAAGTCTGTGACAAAAACTCCTAGGTTGTACCCAGCCATCTAGTGTGCATTTGTGAGATGCACTGATGCTATAGCATACTTCAAACTGGTTTGAAATCTGGCAGTGTGCACACTATCCTGACTAGCGATGGGCAACAGCATGAAATTACTAGATAGTAAAATAGCACAAAACATGAGCAATGAAGTGGGTCGATGTGAGATTGCAAGACACCCTCATTTCAGTGATACCTGTGAAGAAGCAGGGACATTTTGTGCTTGATATTAAAATTCTGAATAAAATAGCTTTCGTTTCTTATGCATGTTTGCTGCTTTGTGCATTGCTATGTAATTGCTAAGGCATTATAATTGGTTGTCATGTTCCTGAGTGGTTGCTAGGTGGTTGTTAATTTGTTCTGAACTGCTGTTAGGAGATTACTGACTTAAGTCAACTGAATCAGAATCAGTGTCTGTGTGATTACACATTCTTGTGTCAGTCTTAACCATGGTTCACTGCTTCCTTGAGGGCTGAATACGACAAGCTGAAAGGTCACCCATAGCTTGTAGATTCAGGTATTACTGGGTGGAGCAAAGGGCAAGCAGTTGTTGCAGACCAAGGGGCAAAGATTATTGCAATATTTCTGCCGAACTGCCAAAAGGGTTCAGAATGAGCCGTAGGTGGCCCTGGAATCAGATAAGGCTGATTGAATCAAAGCATAAATAAATAAATCTCAGCCTTCACCCTGAGACACAAACTCTGATGTTATGAGGAAATGATAGATTCTTTCACCGTCAGCCTTCGACCTGCTTTCGAATGGAACAGGATATTCCTGAAATCTAATGAGGTTGAATTTCACATCTGCTGATGCATCGGTGTGCCGTTGGTGGTATTGATCTCGTGTAGCTCATATATGTGTTGATGTACGTATAATTATTCCTGCTCAGATTCTGATTCAGCATATATCAAGTCAATACACTCAGCATCTGCTCTCCTGTTTGATGCTGATTTGAATGCCAATATCATCCCACAGCAGCATTAATGAGACATGATATTCATTGAAAGATCATTTGAAAACTTCTCAGCTGTTGCGAGAAAAGAGTTTGCAGACACTGATTGCTCATAATAAGCATATGACAGGCAATTCATTAAGTGTTAAGAAATGAGGTCTCTCCACTCTGCTGTTGAACATTCTATTATCTTTAGAGCTCGACTCTCATCTAGTCTGCACCGCTCTTTTAAGCAGAGCCTAGTTACTGTTTTAATCAATATGCCGCTGTTCCATAGTGAGCACAGGCTGAAACAAGCAAGTGACCAATGTACTGCTGTTCAGCAATCCTGTTCCTATTTAGAAATACTGTAACTATTTTTTTGCTTTGTTTGTCTGCTTAATGTCGACATAATTTTATGGTAATTAAAAGTTATGGTAATAAAAACAAATTGTTCTAATGTGCCAGTTTCTTCATTTATTTTGAATAAAGTAAAAGTCTGCACCATTTCTGAAGCTGAAACTTGGAAATGTGTTGATCAATTCAGCGAGGTTGGTTCCTCATCAAATACATCAATATTTCTGCTGCTGTCTGACTGAGAAGAAAAGAAGCAAATGCAAAATCCAGGAGGGAAAACTGCCAACCCTTAAAGAGCTTTTATTTAGGCAAGAGATTTGCATTTGAATGAGTTATAACATTAACCTCAGACAGTGTGCTTCTGAAGTGTCACGCATCTTGATTGCACTTTGTCAAATAAAAACAAATGAATGCACAACAGGGCTCTCCAATAATCTCCCTCTTAATCTTCTCAAAGCTGCCGTCCCTTAAAGGAGACACTTCATCCTTCATTTACAGTTCTGTTGTCTTTAACAATTGTTGAAAACAAGTTTTGTGGCAGTGCTTGTGTGATGTGCAAAGCATTGTTTCCTCTTGAGATTCTGCCATCGCTGCGGTGCCAGCAGCTCATCTGTTATGTTGCAGGCTGGCTGCAGCCGTGTGTGGGGGCCAAGCAGTGATTAAACAGTGATCCCGCTCTAAGGGTGGGGGAAAAAAGCAGCAATAGAGCAGCAGCCAACCATGATTGATGGTCTGGACTTCAGCTGACAATAACGTGTCAGGCCAAGACAGCACAGAATTTATATTTTGCGCTTTCCCAAAGAAGGTAATTTGGAGAAAATGTCAACATTAAAACACATTTATAATGCACTTCTGTAGTAAAATATTAAAGAAAAGAGTGTAGGATGAGACTTGATTTTATACATTGGGAATTGATTGGATTGTGAAAAGTGGTCTTTTCCATACTAGAGCTGACTGGCCGTGAGCTTTAAATGACAGGTGCTTAAAGTTAAACGTTTTGTGAGGTCAAGATTTTGCTTGTACTGACATCATAGCTCACTGTTTTTTCGTTTGTAAAGAGTTTTTGGGACTGCTGGTGAATTTGGAATAGCGTACTATCATGCTACTCTTACTGTTTCTGCCATGTGAAGAAACGGTAAAAATAGTTTGCTTAAATGTATTTTCAAATATACAAAAATGGACAAAAATATGTTACAGATGTTAAAATATGTTTATATACATAGTTTAAATGGATTTTAGTTACTTTTTTTTATTCAATATAAAAATTTTATATTATCCAAAATATATTCATAAAAATATATTTTGCATTAATCCAAATGAACTGTAAGATTAGAAATATATTTTCTTGGCCCTAAAAAGAACATTTAATAATGTATTTTGCAATTTAAATGGTTAAACAAGTATCTGAAATTGTTTTGTCCAGAATTTACAGCAGAATAGAGTACTAGCATGCTAATATTTCTAAGAAACTGTATGCTAGTCCTGTACAGAAAAAGTAATATATATTAGTAATATATATATATATATATTTAAATATATTTCAAAATGTACAAAAATGTACTTCAGTATAGATGTTAAAATACCTTGACATACATATATTTCTAATAATTGTTAATTACTTATTTTTAATTTATTTTCAGTTTAATTTATTTCTTACTCTCTTTTTTTGGTCATTTTTATATATATTTTCAATCTAAAATATTTATATTATCTAAAATATATTTATAAAAATATTTTTTTTTATTTACCTGAAATGTATTTTATAATTGCAAATGTATTTTCTTGGCCCTTAAAATACATTTTCTGATATATTTTGGCACATGAAAGTTTGAACTAGACCATTTCTGTTTTAGAAACATATATTTCCTTAAGCATATATACAGTAATGTAGCATAAATCTATTTTTATAGATAAATTTATAAATAAATTTTTTGTTTGTTTGTTTTTTGTTAATTGAGCATTATAAATGATTAACATTGCATCATTTTGCTGCGTCTGGAGAGTAAGCAGACACTTGGTATTTATAGCTGAGGTGATTGGCTCAAAACAACCTGGCTGTAGAACTGGATTTCATGCCAGAACTGACATTGCACAAACACCGGTTTTTCAGCTATGTGTGGGATAAAAGACAAGATTCTTATGTTATTGACAGTATAAACCAAAATACCAAATCAAGGTGTTTTTTGTTCTGTGGAGTGACACCACCTCACATGTCCTCTGAAAGTCCAGGGTTTTGAGCCGCTGGTACATTTAGAATAATAGATCAACCCCTGTTTATATGGGCATGAAATTGGTGAGAAAGAAAAAAGTCACTTACAGTTTCCATTACAATGCTTTAGCAGCTGAGTATGGAAAATCTCCATATCCAAACCCTTATCCACCCATCAAAAGACAAACAGCCACACGAATAAGCCATGAAGTGCCACTACCCCCGAAGAAGAAAAAAAATTAAATTCTCGACTTCTTCCAAGTATCACACAGGTCTATAAATTTCCTGCCATCTCCTGTCAGAGTGTCAGAGTTTGGATGAGCCTTGGGAATTGGTGCAATTGGTGGTACTGGTGGCATTGGCATTAGTGCTAGCTCATTAATCCTCAGCCGCACATTGACATTTGCTGACAGTATTGAAGTCTGTAGAACTGAATGGAGCCCCAGAGACCACTCAATTACCCTGACTTGGAGCAATTAGCAGCCAACCAATGCTAGTCAATGTCTGCCCCGTGACTGAGAGGCCAGACGGGACCAAAAAAACAAAGTATATGCATTAAAAAAAACCACACACATACCTACTAATATCAGTAGACATTTGCTAGAATAGTCCTGTGTAATGTTTTGTTAATATGATGATAATATGAGTGAAAAAAAAGTACAAAGTTATTTGTTAGGTTAAGATGGAGGAAGATGACCCCTATTAAAACCATTTTACCCCAAAGGTTTAATTGCATTTTTTTCTCATATAATTTTTTTATTATTATTCCACAAATCTAAAAACATAAAAGACCAAAAACAAAAAAACAAACAAAAAAAAAAAACACAAAAAAACACTGATATTCAACATAATACAATATCACACCTTTCTCCAGAGACACAAAATTAGATAATTAACCTCAAAACTGTTTCAACTGAATAAATAATAAATAAATGTTGACAAAAATCACATTCATCAAATGTGTTGAAATGAGATTTTGCACCATCTATGATCAAAAGGAAAAATTAAGGACTGGGGTTCATCTTGTTCTACTAGAAAAGAAACTTTTCTCCAGTACTGTACTGTCATCCTTATTTTAGTCACATCTACTTGTTAGTAATTCCTCAGCTCTGTAGCACACTGTACGATGACCTGTTCTCTAAAGATTATTGACTGTCATACACATGAGAACTCCTCCTTAGTATTTTAGTTACACAGAGGTGTTAGCTTGCAGTATGTATGGGTGTTCTTGTCCTTTCTCAAGTTTCGTAAATCAATTGATTCCTTCTTAATGAACCCTAAAGTGGACTCAGCAGCCTCGGGTGTATTGTTGCTTTTTCGGCTTTTTGCTGATTGTTTTGAGATAGGACTATAATTTTGACATGCCATGGAAAATCCATACGCCGTCTCTTGCAGGGCAATCAAAGCTGTTTTTATGACTACACAGTGGTAGTTCACTATCTCTCTCAGAGTATATCTGAGTGTCTAAGTGCATCGACTGAATCAATACATTTCATCATTATAAGATGTTCCTTGTTCCAGTCCTTGAACAAACTGTATATTTATTTGTAAGTCCCTGTTCTCTTCCTATCTTCCTGCTGCCACCGCAACATTGTAATGTGCCACTTTGTTTCACTAAAGCCCAATCATTGTCCAAATACTGTCAGTTTTTATATAATGCAAGAATGGACCATAATCAGCAAAGTCAAATTCAAAAAGAGTCAAGTCCCATTAAAGAATGCTTATTAATCCGTTTTTGTTGTTGTTGATGTTTTGGCTGATATATAAAAACACTGCCATGTTATACCACTAAGTTTACAGCCATTAATTGATGCTGTACAGTATTGTAAAACTAGTAATATTGTGAAATAATATTAAAGTTTAAAAGACCCATTTTGTATTTGTATACATTTTAAAATGTAATTTATTCCTGTGATGCAAAGCTGAATTTTCAGCATCTTTACTCCAGTCTTCAGTGATTCACATGATCCTTCAGAAATCATTCTTTTATGCTGATTTGGGGTGCAGAAACTTCATCAGTCTGAATCCTTTTAAGGGTTATTATTGTTTTATTTTAAATTAGTTGTGGTTGTAATTGAAAGAATGCCAAGTAATTTGTATTTAACCTGGAACATTGCTTTAATGAGCCTATATGCTTCAATACAACATAGGCTTATTAATAAGTATATTAAACATCACAAAACCATCTGAGACGGAGTATAATGTCTACTAAAATGCATTTACTCCCCTTTTCCCAAGCCGTTCGGCAGCCTAACAGATGGTAACAAGCCAAAAGCCATATATCAAACTCTTAAGGAGTAGGAAATTGAAACTGTTAGTGAACCTTCCATTGAGGCATAAACAAGCAGCAAAAAACCATGTGGAATAAATGCAATTAAGGCACATAGCCAAAGCAAAAATGCAGGCAATTAATGCTCACACAACAGCAGGAGGATATCCGGCAATGCTTCATATAGGTAACCTCCTCTTGAAAGTCAGGCATGGAGAACGACAGCATGCCAGCTTGTTAAATATTGCCCTCTTACCTGTGCTCCTCCAGTCTTCATAACTCCAACCTAATGCTTAATTAACTTCCAACGACAAATCAGCCTATTTTCTGGGCCAGACGTTTATTTTCAAGAGCTGGGACTCAAGGTGCGTGCGAGTGTGAAAAATGAAGCACATTTGTAAGCAGCTTGCCAACAGCTGTGAGACAGCCAGTTGGGTTGTTTCTCAATGTAATTAAAATATAAAGCTAAAAACTCATTACTGTATGAAGCGAGTGATATAGTGCTAAGGCAATTTAGCCCTAGAGCGTGTTACGTAGAAGTGGAGACAGTTCATGAATTAGATCTGTTGGTGGTTATTGATTTAGAAGCGTTGGTTGGTTTAAATATGTTGATGTGATGAATTTGGGTTGAAACTGTGTGTTCAAGCAGTACAATTTCAGAAATAATTTCTCTCTTTTAAGTTTGCATGAGGTTGCCACTCTTCTTGCTGATTTTATGGCTTATATACTGCTTGATTTGGCATTTGATTGAGCGGGTGGATGCCTACTGAGCTGGTTGAATCAGAAGTGACTCTCATGATATATGTTATTCACACCGCTATACAAGTTGATGAAGAATTTAAGCAGCGGCAGGCGTATGTTCTGCTGTTCTCACATCAGTGCTAATGGCCATCCATTGTGTGCTGATGAGGGATCTGAGATTTAACTGTAATGCTTAGTGTTATAGGCTATTTCTATGACAATTTAAACAAGTCAGTCATTATGAGATTGGTTTCAAGCTCTCATTGACTTTTTGTGACATACAGGTCTGCACATTAAGGTCAAATGTGAGGGGGCATATAAATTCTGGAGGGTTTAAACCAGAGTATTTGTATCACATGCTACACAGGTGAAACATGGCTGGGTCATATTTTTACCCCTATAAGTCAAATGATAGAAGTACGAAGCTATATTTTACTTAAAGGAATATCTCAACCAAAAATGTACTCACCGTAAGGCCGTCCAAGATATTGACGAGTTTGTTTCTGCATTGGAACAGAATTTGACAAATTTAGCGTTGCATCCCTTGTTCACCAATGGATCTTCTGTAGTGAATGGGCGCCGCCGACAAAACAACAATAAACAAAACAATAATAAACAATTCCATCATAAAGATGTTTTTAACTTCAAATTGTTGCTTCTAGCTAAACTCCTCTATCCATAATATTGGTTTCTCCAGTGAAAAAGTCATCTTGTCTGAATCAGGAGAGAAATATGCACAGACCAAGCATTGTTTACAAGCAAAAACAGTCCAAAACATTTCTAAATAATTATGTTGGTGTATTTTGAAGTGAGAGGACAGGAGTGGATGGACTTTTTCACCGGAGGAAGCATTATTATGGATTCGGTCCTTGTATTTTATTTATAATCCACAATTCTAATCTAAAGTTAAAAAAAAAAACCTAATGAAGGTTTCTTACAAACATGCAGCTTTTCACATTAATTGATGGACTGGAGTCGTGGGGATTGTTGTGATGTTTATTACTGTCATGTGGGGGAAATTAGATATATTGTTTAAATGTAATTATTTAAGTATTTCTACATCACAAGTAGCATATGTTTTTAAATATAAAAATAATAAAGTTTTTTCGTTTTCAGACTCTTGTTTTATTGTTCCCTGTTGTCTAGGAGACCAGGTCTGGGTTGCCATAAAGCAACATTCAATAATAGTAATCATTATAAGGTAGTATCTTTCTTTTGTATTGCCTTTTGAAACAAATATATGGAAATCAGGAGCAATAAACACTAGTCTTGTTGCTTCTGTCCTTGTAATTGCATTCAATTTACAATTCTATACTTTTTTCCCCTGCTAGAGTTTCTCCACATAAAAGGATTCACATGAGTGAAAGCTGAATAAGGCAAAAAATAAATAAATAAAAAAAAGCCACACAAAAAGTGTGCGAACAAAAGCAAAGCCTTGCTTTAACAATGTGTAGCTGAAACCACAGGGTGATCTCGTTCATATTACTAAGTATCTATCTGTAAAATGTAGACAAGCTAGTGTTGTTTTTGTTAATTAAGACTATTAAAAATGTATTTCTGGTAAGTGAAATAAAGCTTAAAATATATATATATATATATATATAAATATTAGATGAAAATCATAAACTTATTTAAATCATTTAGTTTGTTTCATGTAATTTTAAAGCCAAAAACAGTTAAAGAACATATATTTATGTTATGACATCAAAACCATGACATTTGAAGGGATGTTTAAGACCTTTTTTGTACCTGTATTTTGATTAAAAGTTTATTCAAACAGTCAATCATTAAGGTTAGCTTAACAACTTAACTTACTGTGTCTGTCCAAATTTACAAAAATCTAAGTGTAAGAATCTTACATATGAATACTATTGAACATTAACAGAAGAGAGAACAGCATTAGCATTGAACACCTACAAGTACTTTCTGGCCGCTGAAGGTGTTCTTTCACTGGCAGACAGGTTAATTATAAGCACACTGATCTATATATAGTTAAGTAAAAAAAAAAAATGGATTTTACAGGTCATTTCATGTAATGAGCCATGTATTTGCATGTTTTTCAGAGTTATAACTGTCCAATCACTTTTCTAATTTATTTAGACAATTCCCATTCTTAGCAGAGTGTCTTGTAGTGGCTCCCAGTTCCCAGCTCAGTGTATCAGTATTTAAAAACGGCTTTGTCTCCCAATAATCTGCTGTCTCCCCCACAGCTGTGATTTGTTTCCGCCGAGAAAACAGAATTTCCATATTATTCAATTACTTTCCCAACACATCACAGGATTAATTGAATGAAACATGTCTCCAATTTAGCAGCAAAGTCAATTGGGGTGGGACCAAACAAAACTAAAGTGGTTAAAGCTCTTGGTATGTACGGTCCCAGATGATTGTGCGGGTCTGAGGAAGTATTGCTGCTATTAGCCCTTTTCCTATAGCGTGATCAATTATGGTATCTCAATCACCGCTGCGGTACAGGACGTCTCCGGTGCCAAGGGCACGGTGTAATTATTTTTCTTCTCTGCAGACCTCTTTTGATGATGGCTGGGCTGTGGTAGGCAATTTCTACACACTGGTATTGCAGAACCTTCCAGAAGTGGAGATGATTTCAAAGTAAGTTTGGCACTGGTGGCCACTGTAAGCTTTATAAAAAGGAGTTTGTTCCCCACAGAACACTGATGAACTCAGTGACAATCTCGACCATTTCAGTGATCTGCTGCCTGGCAATAATATAAACTTTACTGCAGCACTACAGTATTGTTCTTTTGTTAGTGTCCTATTTTGGCTCACAATGGTTGACTAGTGCAAAGACTAACTAGTCGATTATTGAGATTAACTAGTTTGTTATTTTTTTAAATTATTCATTGATTATTATTAATAGTAGTAGTTGTACCAATAATAATAATAATAAAAATGGGGTTCAAATAAGTATAATAATAAATAATAATTAAAAATAAGTTTTTTTTTTTTTTTTTTTTCAGAAGAATTCCCTTATTTAAAGTCACCAGTTAAAATAAATAAATAAATAAAAAATAATACTGATAAAGTTTTTTATGTTGGGCTATTCAATTAGTTTCATTTGAGGACCGGATTATTGAACTGAACATTTGAATGGGGCCAAGAGGGAGACCCTGATTTCTTTCTGGGGGGCCTATAAAATTGGAAATTACATTTAAATGCACAGTGAGGCCAAAACTTTTGGACAACAGCCTGGTGTCAAGAAGGGCAGCAAAGAAGCCACTTCTCTCCAAGAAAAATGGCAAGGACAGGCTGAATTTCTGCAGGAAGTATAAGGATTGGACAGCAGATCACTGGGGCAAAGTTATTTTCTCTGATGAAGCTGCCTTCCGACTGTTTGGGACATCTGGAAAATGAATGCTACCATGAGTCCTGCCGTGCCAACAGTGAAGCATCCTGAGACCATCCATGTGTGGAGTTGCTTTTCAACCAAAGGAGTGGGTTCTTTCATAATTCTGCCCAAAAACACTGCCATGAATAAAGAAAGATATCAAAACGTCCTTCAAGAGCGACTTCCAATAATCCATGAGCAATTTGGTGGTGATCTGTGCATTTTCCAGCATGATGGAGCACCATGTCACAAAGCAAGAGCGATAAAGAAGTGGCTCGAAGATCATTACATTAAAATATTTTGGATCCGTGGCCAAGCAACTCCCCAGATCTCAGTCCCATAGAGAACCTGTGGACAGTCCTCAAAAGGCGAGTGGACAAGCAGAAGCCCACAAATTGTGATCAACTCTGAGAACTAATAAGGCAAGAATGTATTGCCATCAGTCAGGATTTGGCCCAGAAGCTCCAGCATGCCAGAGCTAATTGCAGAGGTTATGAAGAACAAGGGTCAACACTGTAAATATTGACTCATATTTTTTTTTTGCCAATAAAAGCCTTTAAAACTTATGGTATGCTTTCATTGTTATTAAGTATACCACAGAAACATGGAAAAAATAATCTATAAATACTGAAGCAGCAAACTTTGCAAAACACAAAATTTATGTCACTGCCAAAACTTTTGGCCATGACTGTACAGTACAAATATTAAGTGGTTTAATTACTGATCCAACTTAAGATAAGTTGCTATGTATTCCAGATCTTCATAAAAAAAATATGTGTTCAAAACACATGCGTTCAAATTTGAATATGGCGAGTGTTTGGACGTGTAGATGTGGTTGTTTGAGAATTTATTAGGTCTGGTGCATGTGTGACATTAGCTGATGGTTTGCAAATTATACTTGACATAGTAATTCCTATTATTAAGAAAAATACACAATTTGCTGTGGTTGATTCTCATGCACGTAGCAGTTCAGGAATGATCGATAGTAATGGCTTCACTGTATATCACAAAACACTGGCCCGTGTTTTGAAGCACATTCAGAATTTAGCTGCATGTATGGGTGGACATCTAAAGGTTTTTTAAATAACTGGTGTCTGTGTACACCAATATATATTAAAGGTTTTTAAATTATGTTATGACTATATATATATATATATATATATATATATATATATATATATTATATATATATATATATATATATATATATATATATATACACACACACACACAATATGACGAGTCAGCTGCCTCCCCCCTAATTATCATCGTCACCCAGTCCCTTAATCGCCGCCCTTCACTAGGCTCCCGACAGGAGTGGGTGTGTGAGAGAGGAGGGGCAGGCGGCTTGTGATGAGGCACACCTGACGCAAATGGAGCCTCATCACCGCCGCTGTTTAAATGCCGAACGCGCCTCTCCTCGGGAGACCGGTCTCTTCCCCGTGCATGCACGCTGGTGTCCTCGTGGGTCCAGGAAGGGTGCGTAGAGGGACTCCCGCGCCGCCAGAGACGTGAGCTGCCGGCCCCGCGGTCCGGACGAAGACCGTTACACGGCCGTCGGGCCAGGATGCCGAGCCGTTTAATCCTTTCAAGCGCCAAGAAGGATGCAGTCGCTGGAAGAAGCCGCCGCCCCTCGCGCCCCGGACCGGAGAGGGGAGCGCGTGCGGCCGCCGGACTCCACCCCTTACCTGGACCCTTCCATCCTGAACACTGCCCCACCTACCTATTTTGAACAATCTTCCCCTTTGTACACTTTATTCCCTGTTTTTGTTACTTTTCTGTTAATAAAAGCTTCTTCGAGGCCTGACGCCACACCTACTGTGTCTGTCGTTTGCTCCTCCCGCCACACTATCTATGTATCTATCTCTTGCATTATAAAAGTAGCCTATTTTAAAGTCGTTATGCCTTGTAATGCAGCTTATAATGATTTCTCATGAAAAAAATACTTTTCTATTCATTGTTACAGCATAAGAACGTATAATGCAATAAAAAACTAATTTCAAAAACAAGCAATTTGCAAAAATCATAATGCAAGGTGGTTGCACTTATTTATGAAAAGATACAATGCTTTACAGCATATTTTATTAATACCATACAAAACGTTTTCAAGTGAAGTGTTACCACATTGATGATTTTAAATTTAAATCAGCAGCCATCAAAGGCAATGCAAAATATACTAACACAGATGTACAAATTCACATATTAGTCCATCACTTTAAAGTAATGAGTTGTTCACTTTTCTTTCAGATGTTTCAGTGCTCGAGCAGTAATTTGTGAATGATGGAGCTGCTGTTCTCTTAAACGGCTCTCCTGTGCTGTGCCTGTAGACTAATATGGATCGCTCACATTGGTGCTTCCCATAAATTAAGGTAAAATAGTGTTTCTTTCTTTATTTTAACTACTTTTTCTCTTTGATTAAAAGATGTGTACATCATAGTCCCTCAGCTCTTGGCTAAAACAGTAAATTGTGCTGGTTTAATAAGTTGTGAAAGCAAAGCTCCCTTTCTGCACATGATTAATAATCTTATGGTAATTGGGTTGGAATGTCCTCCGAGTAAAACAGATATTTTTCTTCTAATTTACAAGACAAATTACCCATCATCAATAATATTTTGCCTGGAGATATCTTTGATTTTGGCATTGTGTTCCTGTACTTCTTTTTAATCAAAATTACACATACAGCATTTTTTTTCTTTATTAAAGTCATACAATTTATATTAATTAATGCATATCCCCATTATCTGCGTGCAATGCATAGATTTTATATTTGAATGATTACATTTCTTGTATTTTTTCTCAAAGTCTTGAGAGTAATACAAATGGATGAACTAACTGAGGTTAGGTTTGCCTGAAAATATGAATTAATGTATAACCACAAACATCAATTATGATTTATTTTCATTTTCATTTTCATTTAACACTACAGAGGTTTATGTGAAAATGTATGTGGTTTCAACATATCTATAAGCAATGATAACTAGAGGGATTTTTGATTATTATTAATATTATAGTATATATTTATAGTAGTGTATGAAGATGTATTACCAAGCAACTGTGAGTTTTGGAGAGGCTCATTAGATTTCAGTGTTTCTGTACTGTGGAAAGCTTCAGCGTTCCCAACGTTCTTCACGAGGGTGAGAAAATTATGAAAAATCTTGGTATATATTCTATTCTGTTTGGCTCCGCTAGTGGCTCATGGTGTTTAAAATAACTTCCGGCACTGTAATTGAATTCTAGAATAAGCCAACTCATAATACAAACACACTAGCATAGCTCATTATGCGTGTTGGGATTATGTTATTTACACTGAGAGTTATTCTGCCCACTGACCTAAGAAGACAACAGTGTTAGCTGAGCCTCAACACACAAATCTCAATGCAGACCTTGTTTACAACACACACTCACATGCTCATATTCACTGCCAACTGACAACAAGTGCTATTACAGTCAGTATTAGAACAATACAGAAACCATCTGCCGACCAGATTTAATCAGATCCAATTAGCATACCATTTGCATTGATTAAACCACAAAAATATGCCGCATAATATAATTTCTGAATGAGTCAGTTCATGCCAAATAAAATCACTAACAGACAAATTGATGCTAAATCGCTATCTGGGAATCATAATCCATTGCATTTCATGTAAATTAGAGCAGGGAGTGAGAAAGAGATGGGCAGACAAAGAGAGAGAGAGACAGTGACGGAGAAAGACAGAGAAAAAGAAATCAGATCAGGGTAGAGATGGACTCTGGTCATTTTTCTTGCTGTCAGCTGTTTTCTTTGCAGTGGTGAGGGTGAATGAGAATGGTGGCTGTAACATTCTACACGGAAACTGTAAAACTTGCATGCAGTGGCAAAGTAAAATGCATCTGGCAAACCTATGAGCACAGCTGCTCCTGTTTTGTCTCAATCCAGTCTCTACAAGTATGCATAAAATAATAACTCAAATAAATATTCTTGTCCGCATATTTATTTTGATAAGGAGCCTTGTGATTGTACACTATCCCTTACATGATGTACTGTACTCAAATACACATCATATCTGTCTGTGGGCTCCAGAGCACATAAACTGTTTCAAAAACCTATCTAAACATTATAAAACCTCATCAGTGACTGTTTTGGGACAGTCTTAGACAGCAATACCTGTGAAGCACATGGGAGATTTAATTCACAATGCTTCTAATAGAGTAAATAGATAATAGATTAAAAAAAACAGTAAAAATTTTAATATTGTAAAATATTATTACAAATTAAAATAACTGTTTCCTATTTGAATGTATTTTAAAATGTCATTTTATTGCTGTGTTCAAAGCTGAATTTTCAGCATCATTACTCCAGTCTTCAGTGTCATGTGATCCTTCAGAAATCACTTTAATATGCTGATTTGCTGCTCAATAAGCATTTCCGATTATTATCAATGTTGAAAACAGTTGTGCTGCTTCATATTTTTGTGGAAACCATAATATATAATAAACCCCAATACACTTTGATTAATCATAATCCTTTGAATCATTACAGCACTTATTCGAAATAAAAATATTTTGCAACAGTCTAAAAGTCTTGTCCCTTTTTAACAATTTAATAAATTCTTGTTGACAAAAAGTATTACAATTGTTTTTTGGGGTTTTTATTCCCAAATTACTGACTTTTTTACTGACACATTACTGACACGTTTGAATGGTAATGTATATGACTCTTTTGTTCATACTGTTTGGTACTGAATGAAATTCTTTCAATTCCCTCACCATCTTTTTCACTGTGCTTGTCACAGTGCATTCTTGAAATGCCTTCTCTGCTTTTAGAAGGCAGCATAAGCAGGCAGCTACAATACTTTCTGGAAAATCCTTTGTGCCATAAAGCACCTCGGACGTCATAAAGCACTCACTAGGTTTTGGAACAGAGTTACAGAGCCATTTAGTTTTATTTCCTTACATGCAAGTGTGTGCAAAGAGGTTTTACGTAGATATGTTAATGGCCACACTAGTACAGAATTCCAAAAATGCATTCTACACTATTCATTTGAACATCAGCTTGAGCATTTCATTATTCATATAAGCATTACATTGCTCCTTAATTTCTTATTAAATGCAACTAACAGTATTTTTTTTTAGGAACAATACCCCTGGAGCAACCTGGGCTTACGTGTGTTGCTCAAGGCCACTGTGGCGGTGTCTTGTGAAACCATACTAACATGTGCTCATGCTGAAACAGGTAAGCCTGTGCATCAAATGTCTTCTGCTCCAGCAGTATGAAGATGCCTTTTGCTTCCAGTAAACTCTTTTTGTGCACAACAACCCTGACATAAAGCCTTTCTTAATTCCCATCTTCGCTTTAAACACTCACAAAATGAAATATACTTCAGTGCAAGGTTACAAAACACAAAAGAGGACACAACAGGACACAATGACTTTGTCCCACTCACGGACAATCTAGAAGAATACAAATGCACCCAAGAGCATCTTTAAGAGTTGGTTTTTCTTATGGCTGCCTTGCAATAGACACAACTTACAACAATGAAAACAACCTTCAGCCAAGTCTGTGGAACTTAAAGCACAATTATTATACAGCATTTCTGCAGCCTCATAAACACAAAACAATTATCTCATTGGAACAAAATTATTATAAAGGTAATTTTTATGAACCTCTTAATATTAGGCAGTATAATGCAAGTATATAATATCTAATCGGCACTACAACTAACGTAAAAGCTGTTAAATATATTTCTTTATGACCCTGGGTTTTGAAAAGAGGCCTAACAGTCAAACTTTAAAAATGTTTACAAAGTCTCTCTATTGTTTTTCATGAGCAAACCTTGGTGCTATAAGCATTTGTAAGCTCAAAGAACAACTGTATCTTGTTGAAGTGTAGGCCTGCAATCTCAAAAAAGCAAATTGCCGGCATAAAAAATTAAAAATAAAAATATCTAACTTTCAAAAGAAGAAAAAAATTAATGGATGGCTGCCAGGCGTTCTATTCAATAGCATTGCAGTTAGATTTTAGCAGGACCATTTAAGGTGAAAGGCACAAGAAGAAACATAATACCATTGACATGGCTTTTTAACAAGATTTCTTTCAAAGAAATTTGTCTTTAGTTATTTTTGTACTTAACATCCTGCAGAAAAGATCTATTTTGTATTGCATTGACCTGAAAATTGACAGTGCATTCCCTATGGCACATCTGACCTGGATTAATACATACATTTATGTTATTAACATGATTTATCTTGTACAGTTGGTATTCATACTGACACAAGTCCTCCATAGTATTACAGAGAAGGTTTTGAAGAATGGGTCAGTAATGTTTTCAGTGCAGGGCATAGTGAAGGGTCAGTTGTAATTGTAGTGTTTTTAGTGGTACTATAATTAAATATGACATTGTATAAATCTAAATTGCCGGCCTGACCTAGTTATTCAAAGTCATTCAAGGTTTAGAAGAAATTTAAATTGTGTAATAAATTAATGCAATTCTCATCAGTATTTAAATGTTTTTATCAACAAAGCAGGCTAGAGTGTTTTCATGAGCTTTTGACTGCCGTGCAAGCATTTTAATTCAATTACATTAAATGCCTATTAATGTAACTAAAATGAAAAGATTTGTTTAATTAATTAATTAATGCTGATGCTTGTGATTAAATAAAAGTAATTATAGACACATAAACTATTTTACTTCATCTGTTGCATAAACACATGCTTAATCATCATGGGAATAAACATTCCTGAATTAGTCATTAAGTATAACTGGCTTAAAGGGACAGTTCATCCAAAAACAAAAAAACCATTATTCACACAGCCTCGTGTCATTTAAAACTATATTTAATGTCTTCCTCTGCAAAATTAGACTAATCACATCTTTTTACATTTACGTTTATGCATTTGACAGATGGTTTTATGAAAAGGTACATTAAAGGTATAAATTTTCCCTTACCAAAAAGTAGTATATTTCAAGTTTATTTTATTAAGTATACTTAAGTAAAGTTTAAGTATAATTTTAAGTATACTTTATGTAGCAAGTATACAAATATGTGTTCTAGTAGTATACTTGTAAGTGTTTCAATACTCCTTGACCCACTTTCTAGTATAAGTACACTTTTTTAGTATACTTTAAGTATAACAGTAGCAAATTTTGACTACACATCTAGTTTACCTCTATGTTTGTAGTTTGTACTGCAATTATATTAAAAGTGAACTTATAGGTACATTGATAGTTTACTAATTAAAGGGATACTCATTAATCTTGTCATTAATCACTTAACCCCATGTCGTTCCTAACCTGTAAAAGCTTAGTTCATCTTTGGAACACAATTTAAGATATTTTGGATGAAAACCAGGAGGCCTGTGACTGTCCCATAGACTGCCAAATAAAAAACAGTGTCAAGGTCCATAAAAGGTATGAAAGTCGTCATCAGAATATTCTATCTGCCATCAGACGTGCAATCTGGGTTATATGAAGCGACGGGAACTCTCCATATAACCGTATGCTGCGTATGTTCTTCTGTATCAGCCGCGCCACAAGGATATGCACTGTTTTCTTTCAAATCAAAGCTAAATACATGTAGAAACAGCACATCCTTGTGGCGCGGATGATACAGAAGAAAGAACAGGGTATCTGCTTGTTAACAAAAACATTTTATTCTAGCCTCATGCATTCTTTGTTTAAACACTTTAATGTGGGTAAGTTTCATAAAAAATAAAGAAATAACATTTTGAACAAAAAGCTGAAAAAAGACTATGAATTGGATTCAGAATGATTATTCATTGAGAATGAGAATTCAGAATTCGATCAACACCCCAAAGCTGGACTGTAATTATTACCTCTTCATCGGTCGACATTTTATTCCATAACGTTACAGTTTAATGCTGTTTCATGTCAGATGGTCATGTTAAAATACATGTGTTAGTATCTGTTGTTTCTTTTTCTTCTTCACTTGTGTTTTTTTGGAAATTCTGTACACAAGATGTGTACTAGCGCACTCTACCGTATAACAATGAAAACACAGATTCTAGGAACACAAGTATTGTTCAAATATATTTAGACTCCTTGTAAGTATAAGTCAAGTATACTTAAATGTCATTTTAAGTATATTTCTGAGGAGTACATAAAGCCCATTTCTGAGAAGTACATAAAAAGTAAACTAAAAGCATACTTTTCTATTTTTAGTTTAAAAGAAACTTTTCACTATTTCTTTACAGTGTGAAGTGTGTAATTTTGTGCCAATAGTGTCACTAAAGGGAACTTAAAAAATGACTGTTTTCAAAAAGTTTCCTCTGAAAATTCTACCCCATCTGACATTGGTTAAACAAATGGACAGTTCCGCCCCAATCTCACATCATTGCTTAAGCCAGTGTCACCTTTTTGAAAATATATGTTTTCAATAATATAATCTGGTTGGAAGTTATTTTTATTTGTCAGTTTCTCATTTTGAATGAAACTTGAGTAATTAGCACTTTCTTTTTCTTAGGTTCTATCTCTAGATGTTTCCCAGCTCCAGGATTGTGCAAAATTCAAAAGTGAAAAATTTGATCCCTTTCAGTATATAAGTGTGAATTTTAATAGCATTGGAGTTTGTTGATGGAGTTTGAAATTGAATTTTATATATATATATATATATGTGTGTGTGTGTGTGTGTGTGTGTGTGTGTGTGTGTGTGTGTGTGTGTGTGTGTGTGTGTGTGTGTGTGTGTGTGTGTGTGTGTAATAAGGGATAGTCCACCCAAAAATGAAAATTCTGTCATTACTTACCTTCATGTTGTTTCAAACCCATAAGACCATTGTTTCTTCTTCGGAACTCAAATTAAGATATTTTTTATGAAATCCAAGTGCTTTTTGGGTGAACTAACCCTTTAAATGATTTGCTTGACAATCTATTTTTGTCTTAAACTGTACTTTCCTACTTCATTCCAGATTTAAATTCAATTCATTTTAATTCTACTTCCTTTCATGTCAATTTGAATTCCAATTCTTATATTATTGTTTCAGCTACTGAAATAGTAATTTATATGAATATTTAGAATGTACAAGCATCTGTCCAGACTGATGCACAATCTGATCCCCAGCACAGTTACCCTCCCCATGATCTGTGTTTACCTGTTCCAGGACATTAATACTGTCACACTGATATCTTCCAACTGTCCCGTGCAGTGAGTCGGAGCAATCAGACATACACGATCATCCTTTTGAAAAATCAAAGCTGGGCTTCCAGCTGAGCCTAGTTTGATATCCAAAGGCAGGCTGTCTTACACTGTTACGATGGATGAATATTTATTTTGGGTGACACTTTCTAAATTTGCTACTTTCATTTGGTTGGGCCAAGTCTCCTTTTTTCTGCCAGCGACATTTATAAATTTGTGAAATTTCCCTGTGATTTCAGGCACTAAAACTTGAGGATGACCAGTGGTCCACTATGGCCAGAGATTTTCAAACACATGCATGCAATGACAAAAACAGCTATACCATGCTTGGCTTTTGTATAGCTCAATTTCAGCTATATAGCTCTCTCTGTGGAACAATGCAACAGAACAGTGAGCCTTGATGGAGTCTGGAGTGCATAGCTTGAGGTATTTGATAAGACCTGCACAGGCTTAGCTCTGAGGGGTTACTAAGGTGGGCTGACAGCATTGTGCGAATCCTCAGGGACTCTCTGCCTCTATGATTACAGCTCGCTGCACTTTCTCTCTTTCTCATCCTCTCTCTCAGCTGTTTGACTCTTAAAATAGACCCTCAAGGTCTGGCTGGCTACTATTCCCAGCTGTAACTCGAGAGATTTCTAAAACAGTGTGACCACTTGCTCTTTTGTCCATAACCTGCAGAGTGTGAGATGTGGATGGTGTCCAAGCTGGAGGACAAAGGTCAAAAATGCCACTTCTTTTCTTCAGAACATTTTTCAACCTTCAGTGAAGTCGATTCTCTGATTTTTAGCACAGTAGAAAGAGTTCCTCGATCAATAGTCCCATCAAACAGTTGTCACCCTAACCACAAAATTAAATTTAAATGATTGGTTCATTGAACTATTGCTAAGAAAGTTGTTGAAACCCATAAACTCAGCTATAAACATAAACACAGCCACATTTAGATTGATTTCATTCATCAATTCATAACGCAATGCAAGTGCGTGTTGCATTCTTAGCATTACTGTAGGTAAGAGAGCATTAGCATTAAACAGCCAGTTTTCTCTTTCAGGTCAACTGTGGAGCAACAGCTTAAAGAAAGTCTTGCTGAGCAGATTAGATCTGATTGAGCATTTTTGTAGCTTGATACCTCAAAAATGACTGTCAAACTCACCAGTACTGAGGTTTGTTGCTGCAGCAATACATAAATTGATGTTAAATTCATGCAAAGAGTGCATTTAAAATGTGTGGGCCATGCATTCACATCTTTGTTTGCCCAGAGTATGTTTCTGTCCTCATTCAAACCATACACCTAACCCTAAAATATGATTGCATGATTTGCAATGATTGCAACATTATTTTAATGCTGTACCAACAACCAATGTCAATTCAGGAACATATCCTGCTTGGATATATCAGTTTAAGCAACCAGCTCAGTCAAGTATTGTTGTAATAGATCTCTACTCTGATTGTTTGACTCATAATTGACTCATTGTATCAATTCTATGTTTCTTTCAAGTTGAAGGTGGATAATTTCCTATTTGCTATCTCAGACTCTGACTCTGATAAATGCATTGCAGTGACTCTTGGAAGATGATGTATGGAAACAAAATGGCAAAGCCTTACAGTTGTTCACAAGGAAGTCTCCTATCAATCCAGCAAAGAAGAAATGTATATTATCAAAAAAAAAAAAAGCATTTTCCATTGGTGAATGTTATTACTGTACCTTCAAAAAGTTTGGGGTCTGTCTTTTGTGGTCACAAAGGCTGCATTTATGTAAGTATCAAATATACTGTAAATATTGTGAAATATTATTACAATTTAAAACAACAGTTTTCTGTTTAATCATATATCGTAAAATGTCATTTTTTCATGAGATGCAAAGCTGAATTTTCAGCATCATTACTCCAGTCAGTTCAGTGTCACATGATCCTTTAGAAAGCATTCTAATATGCTGATTTGCTGCTCAAGAAACATTTTTTATTATTATCCATGTTTAAATTAGTTGTGCTGCTTCATATTTTTTGTGGAAACGGTTCATTTTTTTTCCAGGATTCTTTGTTGAATAGAAAGTTTAAAAAGAGCATTTATTCAAAATAGAAATCTTTTGAAACATTATAAATGTGTCTGCTGTCCCTTTTGATCAATTTATTAAATCTTGCTAAAATTTCTTTCAAAAAATGAATCTTTCTGACCCCAAACTTTAGGACAGTAGTGACTGTACATGTACATCTCCTTCTGTGCCACCAGGTATGCATAGTGTTGTGGATTTCCAAGTTCGAATCCCAAGTTCAAGTGGCATTCTGTTGCACTTTTCCAAGTAAGAAGCTGGAAAGCCCGACTTCAGAGTTGGAGTAATTCCTGACGTAACTAGCGTAACTGTCATGGTAATGATTTTTAGCTGTTATTAATTCCAATTTATGACCAATCTTAAGGAGTAACAGCATGTTTATCTTTACTCAGTTGTCATTCTTCATAACCCTTGTGCTAACTAAACAAATGTATTTGCATATTTGTGGCAAATAGGGCTAATTATGCAAAATCAGAGATGGGACATGTGAGACTGACCTTTCACAGGTTTTTATTCAAGGACTCCTCTTGAAAGTGTTATTTTGCTCTATAAATAACCAACACCTCCTCTACTAAAGGAGTGTTTTCATGTAAAGGCACACTGAATTCATGAGAATTCTGTTTTTTAGTCTAAGATATGTTGTAACAACCTTGAAAAGCGTTCTAACTGGCAAGTGGTAATAATATACTAGTGACATTGAAAAGTCATCAATAGTTTAACCTGCATTCAGACCACTTGTTTTCAGATATCATGAAAATTGCTTTCGTAATGAATAAGCACAAAGTGAAATGGATAAGAGGGCTGCGCTTGAAAGAAAATGAGGGTCGAGCTGAGAGTTGCTTTTGCCGAGATTCTTGCGGTGTGGCGAATGCTGTCTGCCGTTGATGCGTGGGAAGAAAGCACTTCACCGTCCAACTTCATGCAAAAATACTCCTGTTAATCCCCCGCAGCTCCTGAGAAGGTAGAACTTCCTGCAGAGAGACACACACAAACACACACTCATACGGTACACGTGCACACACACTCATAGTTTCATAGATGGTAGGCTGGCTAATGAAGCCATGGAATTAATCACTCTGTAAAATGACGGTAAGCGTTTTCAGTCTTCTGCACTGATGGTCACTGTGGGGAGTCACTCATAAGACAGCAGGTGGGGATGTCACTTCCATACCTGTTGTCTCACATGGCAGAAGAGAACATGTTCATATATACTCTGCAGAAATCATTATATGAGCTTGTGATATGATTATCTTTCCAAGCTGAAATTAATGTATAATATATTCATATACAATATAAACTTCAAAAGTTCTATAAATATGTATACATATACAAGTATATATAGTATGTGTGTGTTTATATGTACAGGTCCTTCTCAAAAAATTAGCATATTGTGATAAAAGTTCATTATTTTCCATAATGTAATGATAAAAATTTAACTTTCATATATTTTAGATTCATTGCACACCAACTGAAATATTTCAGGTCTTTTATTGTTTTAATACTGATGATTTTGGCATACAGCTCATGAAAACCCAAAATTCCTATCTCAAAAAATTAGCATATTTCATCCGACCAATAAAAGAAAAGTGTTTTTAATACAAAAAAAAGTCAACCTTCAAATAATTATGTTCAGTTATGCACTCAATACTTGGTCGGGAATCCTTTTGCAGAAATGAATGCTTCAATGCGGCGTGGCATGGAGGCAATCAGCCTGTGGCACTGCTGAGGTGTTATGGAGGCCTAGGATGCTTCGATAGCGGCCTTAAGCTCATCCAGAGTGTTGGTGTCTTGCGTCTCTCAACTTTCTCTTCACAATATCCCACAGATTCTCTATGGGGTTCAGGTCAGGAGAGTTGGCAGGCCAATTGAGCACAGTAATACCATGGTCAGTAAACCATTTACCAGTGGTTTAGGCACTGTGAGCAGGTGCCAGGTCGTGCTGAAAAACGAAATCTTCATCTCCATAAAGCTTTTTCAGCAGATGGAAGCATGAAGTGCTCCAAAATCTCCTGATAGCTAGCTGCATTGACCCTGCCCTTGATAAAACACAGTGGACCAACACCAGCAGCTGACATGGCACCCCAGACCATCACTGACTGTGGGTACTTAACGCTGGACTTCAGGCATTTTGGCATTTCCTTCTCCCCAGTCTTCCTCCAGACTCTGGCACCTTGATTTCCGAATGACATGCAAAATTTGCTTTCATCCGAAAAAAAGTACTTTGGACCACTGAGCCACAGTCCAGTGCTGCTTCTCTGTAGCCCAGGTCCAGGCGCTTCTTCTGCCGCTGTTTCTGGTTCAAAAGCACACGCCTGTGCACGGTGGCTCTGGATGTTTCTACTCCAGACTCAGTCCACTGCTTCCGCAGGTCCCCCAAGGTCGTGAAATCGGTCCTTCTCCACAATCTTCTTCAGGGTCCGGTCACCTCTTTCTCGTTGTGCAGCGTTTTTTGCCACACTTTTTTCCTTCCCACACAGACTTCCCACTGAGGTGCATTGATACAGCACTCTGGGAACAGCCTATTTGTTCAGAAATTTCTTTCTGTGTCTTAACCCTCTCGCTTGAGGGTGTCAATGATGGCCTTCTGGACAGCAGTCAGGTCGGCAGTCTTACCCATGATTGCGGTTTTTTGAGTAATGAAACCAGGCTGGGAGTTTTTAAAAGCCTCAGGAATCTTTTTGCAGGTGTTTAGACTTAATTAGTTGATTCAGATGATTAGGTTAATAGCTCGTTTAGAGAACCTTTTCATGATATGCTAATTTTTTGAGATAGGAATTTTGGGTTTTCATGAGCTGTATGCCAAAATCATCAGTATTAAAACAATAAAAGACCTGAAATATTTCAGTTGGTGTGCAATGAATCTAAAATATATGAAAGTTAAATTTTTATCATTACATTATGGAAAATAATGAACTTTTATCACAATATGCTAATTTTTTGAGAAGGACCTGTATTATGAATATCCAATAAATGTTTTCAAAGAAGTTGTAAATATAAAACACAACACAAAGTTTGGTTTATTTGTCTTTGTCATCCGAGATGAACCTTCACTTTTTATTGAAAAAGACTGAAAATGTTGCCAATATGCTCTTTGAATGTTAAAGAAACACACGTCTTCTCAGTGAAAGCAGGAGGAGAGATCAGTAACATGCACTGACCCATAGATGAAGCCTGTCCTGCGTTCTGTTTTCCAGAAGGAGGGCTTTCAGAACCAACATGGTCTGGAATACCTGGATAGTCCCCATTCATCTCAATGTCAGTTTGTTGGCTGGCGCAGGAACCCTCAGAAGTATGTGACCTGCTTTCTGCCATCACACTTTTAGGAGCCCTCCAAATAATTTCTCACACTGTAATGTAATGCCTTTGAATAATCTGAATTTAAGTGAATCATCACTGAACTGACTTGTGATTTGTTTCAGTTCTAAACAAATATGTTGGTGGATTTTGATGTGAGAGTACAACAGTGGATAGACTTTTTCCACTGGAGGAATTATGGATAGAGCACTCGTATTTTAAGCAAATTTTTAAAGGTAAAGTACCTCAACTGATGGACTGGAGTGTTGTGGATTACTTGTGGATTATTGTGATGTTTTTATCAGCTGTTTGGACTCTCATTCTGACGGCACCCATTCACTGCAGAGGATCCACTGTTAAGCAAGTGATGTGATGCTAAATTTCTCTTGAAATCTGTTCCAACAAAGAAACCAGCTCATCTTGGATACCCTGAGATAAGTTCATTTTCAGCAGTTTTTAATTTTTGGGTAAACAATTAATAATTAATTAGATTATAAATCCCTAACAATGTATTAAAGGACTTCTTTCAAAAAATATCTGATTAGATCCTGAAAAAAAAAAAAAAAAAAAAAAAAAAATATATATATATATATATATATATATATATATATATATATATACAGTATATATATTATTTGATGTGAATACAAAGTACCCCCTACAGCTAGCGTGTTTTTTATTTTATTTTACAGGACAGGCATACATGTATGCAGTCTTGAATTTCACAAAGATCACTCCAAACAACTGATCATGCATGCAGCCCATATGCTGAACTGACTGCCTTTGTGTCAAACAGCTGAATACTGTAGGCATTGAGAATGTGAATAACAGTGCAGCATTACAAAAAAGCCATGTTGTTGATATTGAATCTTTTGTTACAATGCTAGACGAAGGAAAGCCTTATATTCTGAGAATAAATTCTGAAAAAACTCTTGAATCTGTGCTGAACTGACAGTTGAAGAGGTTGGATGCAAGCATGACAAATGTGTTTAGGGCTTATGGGACAGAACACAGCAACACGGATGTCGATGTTAGCTGATTCCTAAATTTTAATTACAAATTTGGGGTCTGTCAGAAGTACAGTTCAGCTACGTCTTCCAAATATGGTGGCGACACTAACATGCTAATAAGGAACAGCACAGATAATGATGTACTTGCGGCATAAATATTCAGCACTTGCAGATCACTATGGATTAGTGCAGTTCTTTCAACAATGCGACTTCAAGGCATTGTGGGAATTACGAATTTCAGATTTGTGGCACTTAACATAAAGTGAGTCAGTGATGTGAGCCAAAAACTTTATGTGGTAATTCAGAACGTCAGTGGAATAATATGAATGGAGGTACATGGATGCGTATCTATAAATATCTGAAATCACTCAAAAGATGATTAAAAAGGTGTTTGTGTCTTGATGATATAATTATGCTGTAAGGGAAGGAACATTTTGTCATGAAGAGCACTTTGAGCTTAAGTGCACTAAAAGTGGAAAAAACACAAGTACTGTAAGTAGTCAAATATCAGATGCTTTTATCCCAAGCAACCCACAGTATACTTATTGCAGTGACAAGCCCTTGGTGCTCCTGCTGTTAAGTGCTCTGCTGAAGGGCACAGTGGTGATCGCTCAGACTAGCAGCCTTCCAGTGCACCAGCCCTGAGCTTAAACTATTAAGTCACATGAATACATATGGCCGGATAATATGTAATCTGTTAAAACCGTATATTCACTACTAGGGTCAGTAAGATTTGTTTTTAAATTAAATTAATACTTTTATTCAGCAAGGACACATTAAATTGAACAAAAGTTACAGTAAAGACATTTATAATGATACAAAATATCTCTATTTCAAATAAATGCTCATGGTCATAGTCACCTTTTCAAAGTTTGTGTGATGTGTGGAAAAAAAGTCAATGTGAACAGAAAATTTCAGGGTGTTGTTTCCTATCAATATGTTTAATGTCAAACTATGTTAAATTATGCAGAAACTGTGGAAATGTTATTTAATTTGGTTTATTTACATAAAATGCTAGCAAATAAAAATAACCTTAACAAGACACATTCAGGTGTGGCTGCATTCACATATGGATGCCCACTTTTTACAATCCAGTTAATTTCAAATGGATAAAATTGCCAGGCTTCATTTTCCCTGTTGATTATCCTAATTCACTTAGAAGTATGTCACATTATGGAAGTAAAATGGGTTTTAATGGTAAAAAAAAAAAAAAAACTGTTGCAGATGTTCTAGAGCATTTGTTGCATGTAAAAACTGAGCTCAATTCATACCGTTCATGAAAAAAATCAATCTCAAATTCATTTCTTGTCATTTCTTTTGTAGCCTGCTGATTCAGTACTTTGCATGTGACCTTAAGTTATTTTTCATTATATGATTCTTTTTAAGTCGTGAGGGACTTTCAACTAAACGATCAATCCATGTTTGTTCTTGGCAGATCAGAGGATAGGCTAATTAGGCAGATGGCCTGGACTGCAGGCACTTTCAGGATCTTAGTCACATACTTATTCTCTGTACTTGTAGACCTATGCATACCGAATTATTAATGATGATTAATGCATGAGTTTACACCTACTATCTGAGGCTTCATGGCTGCACATTTATACACCGTTCTATGGTGCTGAGAGGATTAAAGCCGTTCACAAACGTGCTGTGCTCACACATTCGGTGACATTGCATGTATCTTCTTTTTCACTTGCTTTTGTAATGTAAAATGTGCTGATGCATGATAACACATCACACCATGTATCACTAACATCTCCATCGTTTCTGATTCCTATACTCCATGTCTATGACTACATTTCTCCAGGGACAGTAACACAATCAGCTGCTAATGCTATTTCATTATGTAGGCACAGCCGCACATACACAGATAGAGAAATCCACAAACATTCAGACGCTGCACATAGTTCTCTCAATTTAGCTTTGCAGCAGTTCACCACAGAGGCGTTTGAGAGTTATAAGACACACAATTACAGTTGGATAGGTGAGGAATGGTTTATTTTCCAATTTCCGATTTTATGGTATCAAATTTGGCCATTTTTGATTATTTTTTCAATTGAAAGAGTGACCACTGTGTCCATCATTTTATCTGTTTTCCAGTATCCTGTTTAATCTGAACTGGAGTTTTGTTGGGATTTTTTTTAGTTCACATCTTTTAGCTTTGAGGAAAGTATGTATTGACAGCAGCAATGAGACACAATAAATGCCATAATAAATTAACTAATTTACATTCACATTTTGCACTGTTTCTTGTTTTTATATTAAATTTATATAGCAGAGAAAGCTACACTTATGATGCAGTTTCATGGGGTCTCTGCGCAAATGAAAAGATCTGTTGCTGTCGTTTAGAAATAAGGTTTGAAAGTTCATTGAAGTAAAGAAGAGGAAGTTATTGGTGCATATTTACTATTCTTTTCCTTTTATTTCCTGTTTTGTGTATTTGGTGGAATAAAAATATGGATTGACATCAGCCCTAAAACATACTAAATGCTATAATAAATAAAGTAATATACAATGATATTTGCTTTCATACTGAAGCAACATATTTATATTGTGTTTGCAACCATTTCATAGACAATATAGTTAGCCAATGAAGGAAAACATCAAGTACAAAGGAAAGCAAATAAAAATGACACATCAACACAATTACAATAGTGAATATATGTTCATAAAGTTCTCAAAGGCACACACAGTTTTTCTTCCAGTGGTCTTAGACTTTTTAACTGATGCCAGTTGATGCATGAAGTTGCATGCTGACCATGATTTTAATGATATTTCTCAAAAGTACTATTCGTTTTTCAGTGTGTGGAAAATGAATGCACCTTTCAACGACAAGGTGACAATAAAAATTATTGTGGTATTAAAAAGAAAATAGGAGTTATCATTCATGTAGTTAGTAATGGTCAAACAGGGGTTATTATTTTATTTTAATTGATTTTCTTGAGATGACTTGTTGTGGAAAACATTGTTCTATTATGGTACCTATTTACCTGCAAGACAGATGATAGGAATGATAAGTGATTGAATTGTCCTGATGAGTCAATAAGACATCTGACTCTGAGCATATGTTTTAGCTTCTATCTAATTGAGCACTGCCTAACTGAATTATTGTATTGAGCTGTTGTGTCCTTGAAACGTAAGTCCGCATCATAGGTAGAGTTGGTAGATTTTATTTTTATGGGTTAAAGCAAAGCATCAGTATTACTGTTGCTCATACTTTAGGGTCAGGGATTTGAACAAACCCTGTTTGCAACCCATTTGCTTTAATAATGTCACATACTGTATTTCAAAGTGAAAAGGCTATGTAATAATAATAATAATAATAATAATAATAAAAGATCTTAATGTGAGTTTGCAGTCAAAAAAAAAAAAAAAACAATAATCCACAAGTAATCCACACAATTCCAGTGCATTATTTAACATCTTATTGTTTAACATCAAAAAGCTGCATGTTTGTAAGATACAAATCCATCATTAAGGTATTTTAACTTTAAACGGTCACTTCTGGCAAAATTACAAGTCCATAATCCTTATAAAATCCATCCCAAATTTATTAAGAAAATGCAAATTTGTCCTTCACAAGAAGCAATGTGGATTACTTGTGGATCATTGTGATGTTTTTATCAGCTGTTTGGACTCTCATTCTGACGGCACCCATTCACTGCAGAGGATCCTTTGGTGAGCAAGTGATGTAATGCTACATTTCTCCAAAACTCTTCTCATAAGAAACAAACTCACCTACATCTTGGATGGCCTGAGGGTGAGTAAATTTAGAGTAAATTTCCATTTTTGGGTGAACTATTCCTTTAAAGTACAGTTCACCATCCAAAACATATCTTTGTATTCCAATATCATTTTAATTTTAAAATGTATCATTGTCAAGATTTTAAAAGCTTGCAAATTATAAATTTGTCACTTCTACTTCAGTAACTAATAGAAGAAATTGTATGTTGTTGCATTTGGTATCTTTAATGGAATAAACAGTCAATAAAAAAAAAAATTAGTTTGAGGCCTGTTATATATTATTCAGGCCCTGGAATTTATTATGATTATTTTTTTTTAAGACAGGTCAATGTTTAAGCAATGTTTAAGAAGACAAGAAAAGCAAGAAGTGATTCCTGTTCTTCTAGACCCTTTGATTTACTCTCTTTTGGACGTTTTTATGGATGGCAGAAGGCACTCTCTCACTGCACACTATAACGGCGCAGTAATTGCATCCACTGCATGTCCTCCAAAGTGCTCAATTACTCTTTCCTCATCTACACCCGACCTGAAGGAGCACACAACAATAACCTTGTCATGAGCTGGCTGTTTAAATGTCTCATATATATCTATTTAACATCCCCCTTATCCCATGTCAGCACAGAGTGTGGAAGGTGAGAGCGGATGGACGCTTTAATAGCATACGGGAAGTTTTGGCATGTGAATGTGGCTGTGTACATTACTTTGGCTTTTTGAGTTTGTGAGGGTGTCAGTAACCATCATATTTGTGAAGAGAGTTGTTTAAAATAATAAGACATAACAACTGTTGACCAGAGCAAACCATCAGACAGATTTCTTGACTCACTGATGCTATCATCACCTATTTCATGCAATTTTTCGAAACATTTCACTGCTTAGCACGAATATGATTTTACTTCTGCACTTAATATGTGTAATTATATTGTTCTCAGGACTGTTTTAGATGGTGCAGATATTAGGTTGTGATAAAGTCCTTCTTTCACATCTGTAGTATGTAAAGAGATAAAAGATTTGGAGATTATTTCACCCAAAATTAAAACGTTAAAAACTTGAGATGAATTCTAAGAGTGGCAAAGTAAATGTTCCCATTAAAACCAGTCAGGAGAGTTTTATATGATCCAAAAATCTTTCTGGGAGCTTATCATTGATTGCAGACTGGTTTTGGGGGTAATAGAGAAGAACATTCTGTTCTTACATCTGATACAGATTTGTATGAAACATTAGTGCTAAAAATGTAAAAGATTGTTATGAAATTGTTCATTTTTAACCTCTTAAAGGGATACTCCATTCCAAACTGAAAATTTTGTCATTAATGCCATGTCGTTCCAAACCTGTAAAAGCTCTGTTCATCTTCAGAACACAATTTAAGATATTTTGGATGAAAACCTGGAGGCCTGTGACTGTCTCATAGACTGCCAAATAAATAACAGTCAAGGTCCAGAAAAGGTATGAAAGTCATCGTCATAATACTCCATCTGCCATCAGATGTGCAATCTGGGTTATATGAAGCGACGGGAACACTTTTTGTAAGCGAAGAAAACAAAAATAATGACTTTATTCAATAATTCCTTTGTCAACGGTCTCCTCTGTATCTCTCATTATCACCGTATGCTGTGTATGCTCTTCTGTATCAGCCGCGCAACAAGGATGCGCTGTATCTACGTGTATTTAACTTTGATTTGAAATAAAACAGTGTGTCCTTGTGGCGTGGATGACACAGAAGAGCATACACAGCAGGGTCTTAAGAGGTTAAAGCGTACAAGCAGCCAAGCATGAGTTTGGTAAACATACATATGGTTTATACGTTTATTTATTTTTTTTTAAAGCGAAATAATTTTTTTAATTCAGCAAGGGTGCATTAAGCGGATCAAAATTCACAGTAAAGTTAGTAAAGTAAATAATGTTACAAAAAAAGTAAATTTATATTAATAAAATATTTTGGACTTTCTATTCACCAAAGTCCTGGAAAAAAAGTATCACAGTTTCTACAAAGAAATTATGCAGCACATCTGTTTTCAACTTTGATAATAATAAGAGATGTTTTATGAACAGAAAATCAGCATATTAGAATGATTTCTGAAGGATCATGTGACACTGAAGAGTGGAGTAATGATGTTGAAAATTCAGCTTTGCATCACATAAATATATTACATTTTAAATATATATTCACAAAGAAAACATTATTTGAATCATTTTTCACAGTGTTATTGTTTTTTCTGTATTTTTGATCAAATAACTGCATCCTTGCTGAACATTTAAGACTTATTTATTTCCTTATTCATGTTCCTGTTCTTGTTGGGCATGATTCATCGCTGCACATTACTCTCCACCTCTTCAAGCATCTGTCGAGCACTTTGCAGCATCAAGTGAGTTCCTGATGGATAAATTCAAGCTTTTTTTCAAGATTTATTATCCCTGTAAACAATAACAGAACATGTTTTTATGGGTAGCTGGTGAACAGGTGTTTTGTGTCATTGCTGGAATACTACGTTGTGTGTTGTAGCTTGGGCGCTGTCCAATTAACAGTCAAGAACCAGAACTCTATATGGATTTGTGTACATGGATACAATGATAACATACAAGAAGGATTGATTCTCATCTCCATTTTGGCTGCCCCCCCCCCCTCCCCCCAGTGGTTTTCGCTCTCCTACTCTCTGTCTGCCCCAGAAATTGTGCATCAATTGGGAACTGAGTGCAATGGCTGCAAGCTTCATGTGTAAAATATTAAGACCCCTTGACTAAATCTAATCCACATCCCCCTCTGCCTCACTTATCACTTTGTGTGTGTGTGTGTGTGTGTGTGTGTGTGTGTGTGTGTGTGTGTGTGTGTGTGTGTGTGTGTGTGTGTGTGTGTGTGTGTGTGTGTGTGTGTGTGGATCTTTCTCCTTCCATCAGCATAGTTCCTCTCCCAAAAGACATCCTGTCAGCAAGTCCACCAATACGTCAACAGTTTACTCCACTTCTCAGCCTTTTCTGTATAATCTCCCACTATTTTCCTGCTTCTCTGCTATTAGCTTAATGGCAGTATTTCTGAAATTAAGTGCTCAGAGTTACTTGAATCCAGTTAATTTATAAAAAAACAAAATTATTCTGACACAAAGTGGCACAAAATGTCATTTATAAGAATGTGTGTGTGTGTGTGTGTGTGTTTGCATATGTGTTTGAAAACAGTCATACATTTTTACATTTTGTTTGGTGCCTAAAACACTTTTTAACCCTTGAATTCAATCAGTAGCTCATTTGGAGTGATATGGAGTGAGAATCACAGTTTTTATTTAGTTGACTGGGGTTAGTTGTCACAGTTTTCATTCCAGTAAATGTTTTTTTAGGATCGTTTTGTTTTGGTTTGAGTTTCAGTATTGACATTCTTTAAAGCATTGGCTATAAAAAAAGCTATTGATATTTTCCAGCATTATTAAGTAAAAAAAAAAAATATATATATATATATATATATATATATATATATATATATATATATATATATATATATATAT
Organism: Cyprinus carpio; assembly: GCF_018340385.1. NCBI lineage: Eukaryota > Metazoa > Chordata > Actinopteri > Cypriniformes > Cyprinidae > Cyprinus > Cyprinus carpio. The sequence goes on along the minus strand of NC_056577.1, from coordinate 28,868,203 downwards.
ATATAAACTTTAATAACAGATGTTTTGAGAAATTAATAATTTTGAGAAATACTTTTGAGAAATAAAAGAGATCATCAGTATTTATAGTGGATTGTAGTGGATAGATTTTTTAAAAGCTTATTTCAAACTATAGACACATTGAAACTGAAAAATGTAAAGACTAGCATATAAAATTTAAATACATTGTTTTTGGACTAAATGAATTGTAAAGAATGAACAATAAAATTGTAAATTGTAAAGTAAGCAATATTTTTTTTTTTTAATTGTAAAGTAAACAATAAAAAAAAATTGGAGCCAATAGATGGATTAAACATTACTCGGACCTTATATTTGTTAGCCTATTGATGGTTTAGACTTAGCAGTGTGTAGTCAGACAAACCAGGATACAAAAAAATGCTCTGCCAGTAAGACTGGGCAGTTCTTTGCAGGAGCTAATCACAGAGGAAATGCTACACTGCAGCCATCATTGATTAAACCTCCAAGAAATCAGCATGATTGCGCATCACCAATTAAAGAGATCTGAGAAAAAAAAAGATGAACTAGCAATATTTCTCCCTCTTGCATCCCTTCAGACTCTGCTCTGCTCATTCTCTTCCTGTTTCCTCTTGTCTTTTCCATCTCTCTCTCTCGCTGTCTGAGCATGACTCGCCTGTTGTGTCTGGTTTCAACCTGTTCTCCCTGTGCTAACATGCTAAGCTAATGTGCTCATTACAGTTGATTCAGATGAGTCTTGGCAGCGCAGTAGTGGGTCAGCAGGCATTGGCGCGAACGAGGATAGATGGTAATTAAAATGCACTTGGCGTGGCCCGCTATCTGTCCGCTCCAATATGCAGCACATGTGGAGCAACAGAAACCTGCTGTGTGTACGCGTGTACCATTTGGAGTTTTGATTAAGGACTTGGAGATGCTGGCAAGTGTAGGCCAGAATGCATTTAATGACCTGCAAGAGATAGAAAATATGAATTGCTCCCCAACTACACAACTTTATAAATTTTTATGTTGTATAATGTTATTTGGAATGCAAGAATTAGTTCTTCTCCTTAAATCTGACAGAACTAGAGACACTAACAATGGCTGATAACAGCGCAGGGATGTTTTACTGCCTGGTGACACAAAGTTTGATGCTTTGGCTTCTTTTGGAAATATTTTTATTGTTGGATAAAAACTATACGATCTAACTGGCAACATCTGAAAAGCAATTCTTGATATTCATATCTTGCAAGTTGAACATCTGTATAAAAGAGAAGGCATGATATGAAGGCTCAAATAATTGGAATCAGGCCTAAATAATAAATGAAACTAGTAAATAAAAATGTTTTCACATTATCTGAGGAAAAGATGATTGCTGCTACAAATGATTCAAAGTTTGTATGATTTTTTGAAAGACGTCTCTTATGCTCACCAAGTCTGTAAAAACAGTAATATTGTGAAATATCATTACAGTTGAAAGTAGCATTTTTGTATTTTAATGTATAGTAAAATGTAATTTATTCCTGTGACACAAAGCTGAATTTTCAGCTGAATCTTCAGTGTCTCGTGATCCTTAAGAAATCATTTTCATATGCTGATTTGCTGCACAAGAAACATTTCTTATTATTGTCAGTGTTGAAAACAGTTGTTGTGGCTTTTAGTGTGTTTGTGTGTAGTTGCTAGGGTGTTTTGATAGTTGCCAAGGTGGTGCTATGCAGCTGCTTAGATGTTTTCTCTAAGCAATCTTTGTTGCTTGAATGGTCTGGTCTTTGCTAGGGTGTTATGGTTGGTTGCATACTGACCCAAGTCGAAAGACCCCCAAGTCTCTGATTTTGTGACTTGAGTCTGTTCTTCAAGCACCAATAAAGAAAGAATTCATACTGATAATCCATTAGCTCTGCAGCATATAACCGCTGTCTCCACATTATCTTTTCTTGTAAACAACAGCAGGAATGGATTTTCAGATTCAATCTCTATGTGAATAAGATATGAGGAAACAGAAAATTCAATTAGATCATCCCTAACCAAACAGATGAGTGCCGTGCTTAATTTCTATAACATGTCGGACGTCCACCAGCTGTCACTGAGTCAGTCTGAAATTAAACATAGACAGGTTATCTGAGATAACAAGCCTGTTTGACAGATGTGTGGCATTTGACCAAACATCCACATCTGTGACAAAAATACAGATTTATTCGGAGAGATCAAATGATAATGTGCACTGCTCTGGACTTGAGGTTTCTGTTTGCTTATGTAATTATTGTATTCTACTTTTGTTAATTTAATTGTTTGTTTTCTTACAGTACTTTGCAGTGTTACATTTTTTAACACTACAAATGATGCATATTAACTTGAGAAAGATAAGGGGTCAAAAAAACAATATAACCCGGACACCTGAGATAAACAGGGTCTAATTTTGCACTGGATTGTAAAAAGTTTACTTTCTTGGAAAAGTGCAACAGAACAGTGCAGAAATCCACAGACCAGTGATTTGCAGGTAATAATTTAAATTCTCTGTTGAGGCTCGTTCACCTGCAGAATAGCTCATCTTTGCATGTTTATCCAATTTTAGTAGGAATATCCCACAAACCACTTTTCAAATGGAATGTAGCATAAACGACACGTCGGTGAAATTAAAATTTACATAACCATTCTGGTTTCAAAAGACAAGGGTGAGTAAATGATAACACAATGATAATGATAATACAAATTAAATCTTTCTTGAGCAATAAATCAGCATATTAGAATGATTTCTGAAGGATCATGTGACACTGAAGACTGGAGTAATGATGCTGAAAATTCAGCTTTGCATCACAGGAATAAATTACATTTTAAAAATAGAAATAGAAATAGAAAAGTTTCAAATAGAAAAGTTATTTTAAAATGTAATATTTCACAGTATTACTGTTTTACTGTATTTTTCATCAAATAAATGCAGCCTTGGTGACTTCTTTCAAAAACCAAATTAATTTTGGATAATTTAATCAGTGGTCAAATGCATCGCCCACCAGTCTTGCTTAACATTTCTCCATTGAATGTTTCTCTCAGAAATGTCACAAAAATGCAATTAATATTGACTTTAAACTCAATTAACAAAAGGACCAATTCATTTTAGAATCAATACATAGCTTTCAAATTTGCTCCAAATAATTTCAGGCAGGTTTGTATATCACAGAGACTGACCGTGCTGAATCTAGATTCACGTCGTGACAGTTTGCGGTGGAACAGTACATCTCTTCACATTAGCTTACAGAACCAGCAGTGTCCTGGTCAAGGGCTCTCCCAAGGACAGCTGTTAGCTGAGAGCCTGTTGATGAAAGGATGCTGTGATTGAAAACTGAACCTCAGATTGCTGCACACTTGGGCATGTGGAGAGTGAAAGACTCTAGATCAGCCCTGTTGAGCTCACCCTGTGGACTCGTGTGTGTACGTATGAGGAATTAGGAGATGGGAGATGGGAGGTAACACCCCAAAATAAATAACCTAGGAGATTTAAAATGGGTAGCTGACCTTGAACACCACTTTGTCAATAAGTGTGCAATAATGGAGGGATACATATTAGCAACATACCTTGCTGCATGAACTGACAAATTTAAACAGCAGTAGCACCACACTCAATTTCAGCTTTATTTATGTTAAGCCCAGTTTGTTTTGCATGTTAACAGCATATGAGTGAAAGTAAAAATTTTTTGTACATTTGCCTTTCACTGATGCTAAAACTAGGGCGTTATATAAAGTTTCTCTGATAATATGTTGTCGCGTTGTCGCATTTGCAGGCAGTCCAAAATGTAGGCACTCGAAAATGCTGTTCTAACTGTTCCCAGGTCTAGATTAAAACTTAGGGGTGACGGGGCTTTTTCGGTAGTTGCACCTTGATTGTGGAATCTCTTACCCCTGCATGTTAGAGCAGCTCCAGCTATATTTAGAATCAAAACTCGGTTAAAAACTCATTTATGATCTCAGACTTTCAGTTCATACTGGGAATTGAGGGATGTTATTGAATTTTTGTGCTTACTTTGAATTTACCTCTGTATGTTAATATTTTTATTTATTTTTCCTTTTTTGTACAGCACCTTGGGCAACAGTAGTTGTATTAATTTGTGCTTTATAAGTAAAATGAACAGAAATGGAAACAGAATTATTGGCCCTTTTTCAATATTTTTCAACCTCCATTTGCCAAGATTATTTTTTGAAGCTTTCTAACCCGAAGACTAATTTCTGCAATTTTCTAGATGTAATCCATTCAGTCTCTCCTCCTCGCCGTACAGCAAGACAGTATAGACACGTCCTCTTTCAGGCAGATTCGTAAAATCTCCATTTGATTGGAAATTGCCCTGATGTTTGAAATGGGAAATTTCAGTGCTTCAGCTGTTTTGTGAAACTCAACAATTTTTTGCTGTATGTCAGAACTTTATACTTTGGTTTTACTCATTGTGATAAATGATTAAGGGAATTTGGCCTTTGTACTCCTGTGAAATAAGAAGTCATGGCTGGACAATTTAATTTTCCTAGTCAAACTGGTGTGCTAAAAAAAATAAATAAAAATTTAATATGAATGGGAATATACTTAAGAGATATTTTACTCATAAGAATTTCTAGGGGTGCTAATAATTGTGATCAACCTGTATTAGAGAACATTTATTTCATAATGTGATTTTCCCCCTTTCGATTGTTTTACATCTATAAAAAGGTTAGATTTTTGTGAATTGAATGAAAGATCACAAGGATAAACAATGCAGATTAATTTGCTCATATCAGTTTTACCAAGGGTGCCAATAATCCTGACCAAGATTGCATTATAGCCATTTTATTTGTAATAAAATAAAATAATTCAGATATTTAGTTATTGTTTTTTGCAACAATAACTTTGTATTTTGGATGATTTTAATTCAAATTCAAATTAATTATTTTCATTAATTGGCAATTCACATAACATTTCGATACAAATTTAAATCAACTGATAACTCTTGCAAGCTCACTGTCTATCATGTTGTGTGTAGTAAAAGTCACTCTTTTCATGCAGATGTGTTTTGTTGATGTTTGCATCACACAGCAAATATTTTATGTTTTCTCACTGTTTATCATGCCGCTTTTGTAAGATAGATGCAATTTTCTCTCAAATGCAGTAGCAGTCCATCTCAGCACTTAAGCTTTTGTTTGGCCACCCTCATTGTTGGAAGGAAATGTTGAGAGCTTTCACTTTAATTTTCTGAGCACCTGAATAGATGGATGGAAGGCAGATGAATGGAAGTTGGTGAGTGTTTAGTCGGAGTAGACATCTAGTCTACGGTAAAGTGAGCAGAAGTCTTTTGAATTATCGCTGCAGTCTCTTATGCTTATGAAGAAATATTTTTCAATTTATTCTGTTTGTGAGAAACACATTTAATTTGCTTGTGCCGAAATATTGTATCACTGAGACAAGCATATTTAGGAGTTGAATATGCTGTCTTTATAATGCATTACTTTATAGCATTCATGTCTGTTGTCATGTATTCTGAAACATGTACAGCATGACATTATGTATTAAACAACACAAAATACAATGTTCCTGATGTGTATAGCACATGGTAGCTGACAGCACGAAAATCAAATAAGGAAAAAACATATTTTAATAAACTTAAGAGAGAGAGAGAGAGAGAGAGAGAGAGAGAGAGAGAGAGAGAGAGAGAGAGAGAATTTTGTTCTATATATTTTTTTTATCTATTATGATAGCAACAAATACATAAAATTGATTTCTGGGTCTGTTGTTTGCCAAGTGCATCACAAAGTACCTAATCCAGATGTAAGGTTTAAGAATAAAAATGAATGACAACCCCACTTTAAAATACAAAAGTGCCATTGTTACTACCTCAAGGAGCCATTTCTGCCTGATCCATAAAAATGACATTTATAAAGTAAAATGTAACTCAGTGTAGACAGGTTTTATTTGATATGTTAAATAATTTATTTGACTTTAAAACAGTTCATTTAGATCTTACAACATAAAATTAAATTTCTTGGTTATTCAGTTTTTAGGTTTACTCCCTTTTCTTATGTGATTTTTTTTTTTTTTTTTTTTTACTCTGCTAAAGCTCTACTGTGGTCTATTGGTCTTCTTTTCTGAGTGCATACATAGAGGTCAGCATGGGTTATTTTTCAAGAATTAAATCAAGACCAACCATTTTGGATTTTTCAGTAAAGGAGCTTGCGCTCATTTGTCTTATGATGGGAAATCCCTGGCATTTAAAGACATTTGACCACTGGGGTTTCATGAGACCTGCAAGCGCAGCAAGAATTGCTTCCCTGAAGGTGTGAATTAGGAAGGAAATGTCAGGTTTAAGATGTTGCAGTGTATAGATATTATTGTGTGTTGTGAGTAGCTGACAAATTGGCTCAACATTAGCTCTTTTGAACTACCAGTCCTGTCTAAGATCTATACAGTACTGTCCTCAAATGTGTGACCCTTCTTAAATGCCAGGGACTCCCTGCTATCAGATAACTGGACAAACCATTCAAAGGAGGGGCAGGCGCTTCTCAGCAAATGGCAAACAAACTCCACTAGAGTCAATTTTATCACGTGTCTTATGAACTATGTTTATTTTTGTTGTTGTTTTTGACATTTTCAAGCGTGAGTTTTTATTTTGGGATGATTTTTTCCTTTGGATGGAACACAGGAACCCTATCAGTTCATTCATTTTTGGGTCTTATTTGAAATCTCTTTTAAAAAAATAATAATAATTTAAATAAAATGAGAAATACAAATATACAAATTCTAATAAAAATTATAATTATATATGTATATATATTAAGTATTACATTCAAAAACAATTATATTTAGATATTTAACATAGTCAAAACTCTGTCATTCATTATACCATACAACCAAAAATCTATAAATAGAAAGCGTATTTTTCGATTCAGGGGCTTCAGAACTTGAGAAAGCAGAAGAAAAATACCCATTCAAAACATTTGTGCTGATAATTTCTAATGAGGTGAAATAATTCAACCTCTTTTTCTCAGACAGAGATCGAATCTATTCATGTGCTGAGTGAGTATCATCACTAGTTTGTGCTTGAAGAAATTTAGTATGTTTTCTTTTGCCTTCTTCCAATAGTCCTCATTCTCACTCTCCCCTGCCATTTCTATCTATGCTGTGTGAACATATACCAAGAAAGCTTGTGTTGCCGTGTGCACCAGGACATATCGGCAGGCAAAAATCTGAGCAAACGAACAGCGTGAATCAGTTCCACAGTTTTTCATTTTTTGAACCTTTATCTAAAAGTTTTTAGATATGTAGAGAACAGAAATCTCAGATATGTAGTGCATCATTTGATACCATTACACTGTACCCTCACACTCCCCCTCAGGTATTAGAAATATGCTTTAGTAGGAAGTAACATGCATTATATTTTAAGGTTTCAACCTCTGACTCCATGCATCATCAAGATAGATCCTTGTGCAGGTCTGACCTGAGGAAGATAATACATTATTAACCTAAATTTCAACCCAGCCACTATTCTATGAAACTATCATAAGAATGCAAACAACATTGTATATTTTCACACTGTTTGGGCTGTTTATTGTGTCTCATAAAAGGGGATCAGTTCAGGAGAAAAGCTAGTAGACATGGACTAAAAAGCCACAATTTTGCATTTGTCAATCCATCAATGAATTCAAATGTATTAAGCTAAATCCAAATAATTAAGATAAAGCACAGAGATTTTCAGGCATAACATTGGCAAGGCAGCCACAGATTTTAGGAGAAGGTCATAGAGATATGGATGAGCAGCCGTCAGACTGACATTATTGTGCTAGTGGTATGCAAATGTACACAGATGCATTGCATTTAAATGTTTAAAATTCACCACAAATGCCTGATCATGTATTGTGTTACACTGCATAAAAATATTTTTCAAAGTTGTGAATAAAGCAAAAATTATTGGAGTACATTTTATAGTTATTGCATTTTTTCTACTTTAAAATTTCACATTCAATTCAGTGTGTTGTTTTTTTTTTTTTCTCTCTTTTCTTTGTAATTGTTTGTGAGATTTACTAGCAAGTTTTGAGTGAAAATTGTTTCTACACCATATTTTTTCATTGTAATAAAGACTCATTATGCACATCTTTCTTTAACGAATAGTTCACCCAAAAATTATGCTTGTGTCTTCCGTCTAAAAATTTACTTTGAAACAATTTTCACTCAGAAATTGCTAGTAAATCTCAAATAATTACAAAGACATGGTGAGCAAAATGCTGAATTAATCTTGTAAAATGTACTACAGTAAACTTCAAAAAATCTAAAATCACCATTCACATAATATGTGTCCACACAAGAAATTAAGTCATACAGATTTGGCACGACATGAAGATGAGTAAATAATGAGGGAATTTTCATTTTTAATTCCTTTAATTGTCTTATTTTATTCCATTTGTTCTTTCTTGTTGTTACTTATTCTCAGAGCACAAAAGAACCTGCAGAGCAAGCCTGGACATCTGGCATTGTCTTGATTGTCTTCACCTCCATCACACTATCCGCCTTGTGTTTGACGATGTGTTAACACATGATCTCCGGGTGCTGTGGCATCATCTGACCTTTCATTTTTCTACATGCCCAGGATTGTCCTCATTTAAAAAGGTCCCTCAATGTTGACTTTAGGTGTTCAGTGCAGTGTCCAAGAATAATTGAGACTCCCGATTCGTCAGTATGTTTACAGTCATTGAGGGGCTGTATTAGTTAATGCCTGGCAATGGCTCTACATAATTACCTCTGGATTGACAGGTTAAAACGATCAAATTAGCATTGGATATTTCCACCTGATTTTTTATTTATTCATTTTTTTAAGCAAGAACAATATAAGAGGAAGCATCACTGTCATGCTGTTGACAGTCCAGACCTCTTTCAGCCTGTAATATTCAGTAGAGTGTGTAATACGGCCATTTATTTCACTGCAAAAATGTCAAACACCCTCCCAAACTGGCCTTCAGGCTGAGTTACAGGGCTACAACCACCTCAGGTTTTTTTGTAACCTAAGTTGTTGCTTTTAAAATACTGCAAGAGCATTAGAATTGCCTTTGTGACTAATGACTGACTGGAAGAAAAACATTGAAAACATGTTCTTTCATTGTCTTCTTTCTGTAATGGTCTTTATTTACAGACGAGCATAAAATCACGGCTCTTGTTAATATTGTTGTGGTGTTTTCTCAGAGGACCTGTGTGGCATTTAGCTTCTGTTTCTTTTGCATCGCATTTGAAATAAGCAAATCACAGTGCGACAAATCCACACAGATATCCAGTCTTTTGTCTACACCAGTCAGTTTTAATAGGATCTTTTCTTCAGGGCTTTTGTCCCCATTAACAGTATTCATCAAATCTTGAGAACACTTTGGAGAGAGTTAAACTCTCAAGGGATGGTGTGAAGCTGTGAATCTGGAGGAGTTTCAACTGGAGCAGATGTGGAAGGACTAATGTGCATTATTGATGCTTGGATTTTTTTCGCTCTCCGCTGCTCTTCTGTCTTGGGTAGGTTGTTTCCTAAATCCTTATTCAGTTGTTTTCTCACTTACTGGCTTTCCCTTTTATTTTTCTACTCTGTTGCAGTTGCCGTTTTCCTCCCCATACTCCCTCAAAGTGTCACCTGTGCCTCTCACCTCCAGTGTTATCATTAATACTGGCATATCTATATTGGTTCGCCCTGATAAATTTTAACTTCCCTCTGGGGAATTGAATTAAAATCTCGAGCTTTCAGTTTAATTTTATCTTGTAGCTCTGGGCTCAAGGCTAAGCTATAGCTTACACACAGTATGATGTCTCCATCACAATGTAAAAAAATAAATAAAAATAGATGTGAAATGCATGCATAAGCCCCACGGAGATACGGTAAATACCCGAGAAACACATCTCTGTAATCCTTGCCCTAAGTGTCGCTGTCTAGCATTGTCTCATATCTTTTAGAGAGGCATGTCTGCCTGAATGTGTAGTGCTGTGTGTTTGTGTGTACATTTTTTTTTTCTTAAAAAGCTATATAATAGATATGAATACAGTTTGTAATCTGTCAAGATATTTGATGTGCACACAAATAGTCCAGCTATTTTCGCCCTTCTAGAAGTCAGTAGTTTTGTAAACTGATATTGCGTGCATGCAATGAAAAGAGCTGTAGCTACAAATTGGAATTACACTAGAAGTTGCATGTAATACAAAAGACATTTTTAATGTATTCAATAGCACTGCCATACACTATTAAAAATTAATCTTTTTAATGGCATGGGTGTTTCCATGAAGAACCTTTATCATCCATGGAACCTTTCGATTGCACAAAAGGTTCTTCAGATTATAAAAATGTTCTTTGAAGAAATGGTTCTTTTATGAACTGTTCACTGAATGGATGAAAAATGGTTTTTGGTCTTTTTTTTGTAAGACTTTTTTTTTCCAGAATTCAGAATGCATAATTTCTGCAGAAATAATAGCATATTACTATGCTGTTGTAGACATGGTGTATTATTTGACATAAAAAAATCCCAGGAAACACAGCATGTTGCTGGAACGTTGTGACAACATGCTGAAATGTTTGACATCATTGTCTGAAGGTTGTCACGATGCTGTCAGAATGTTTTTACTATGGTTCTGCAAATTAAAATTCTACTAAGTTTACTTGGACAACCACTGTACAACATGTACACATCACGGTCCTGAAACGAAGCTCAGATGTCAGACTTTTGACATTACAGATATAAATAATCTGTTTGTTGGGTTTGAGCACTAGGTAGAAGCACTATAGGAATACTTGACGGACCGTTGAATTATTAACCTGGTCAATTGCATGACAGATAGTTATGTGATGTCAACTCAACTCGCCAAGTAAAATAAAACATGGTAACAGCAACTCTACACTTAAAATAAATTGGTGTAGAAACACCTGACAATTTTATATTCTTAGCTTGTAGCCTATTGTGTTACAATAAAAAAAGAATAAAACAGCTTTTTTTTAGAAGGCTCATGTGACTGAACTATTCCTCTCATGAAGGTAAATATTATTTTAATGCTATTTCTAAAAAAAAAAAAAAAAAAAAAACCACCATGAAAACTACTTTATCTAACAAACTCAATTTTAACCACCCCAATAAGTAGACAGATTGTGTGTCTCCCCCTGCGCAGTCGCAATGGTTTGCTCCACACCAGCACTGTTTATACTGTTGAGCCGCTGCTTTCCTCAGTCACTGCGCCGCTGACAGCTCCTCCTCACTCTCGCGCTCTCTCTCTTGTTGCTCTTTCCACATTTTTGCTCTTTTGACATTTTCACCGGTGAGTACTTTCTTCTCGTTTTCTCTTGTCTTCATCTTTACCTCTTTTCTACGTCCTCTTTTGATTTGGGATGTGCTTGCATTTTGTTCTTCTTCTGAATTCAGCTGACACTTATCTAAAGCCGGTTTTTAATGTTTTACCTTCTTGGAGAGGGGGACGTTAGGTTTTGGTTAACTTTGGTTAACGTGAGTCAACTCTTCAGTATGTTGGTTTCTTTATTTTGTACAATATCCCGTATAGGAGCAAGTGCTGGACGTTTTGTTTTGCTTTTAAATATCTTTTTCTTTCGTTCTGTGTGATTATCGGTTGGACATGTTGATGCTGACGAATTACATCAATGAGAAAAGACATTTTCTTTTTATTTTCTCGGTTTTGAGAGAACAGTTGTCAAAGTTGTGGAGCGATTTATATAGTTGATAATCAAAATTATATATTTTTTGTTTGTGGACTGATGTGATGTTTGTGTTTCGGAGCGCGTGTTAATGCAGCGCAGCGCGCGACTCTCCACTGCAGATCCTGCCAAAATTTAAACACGTCTGGATTGTTAAATAACATCCGAGATCTGCTGTTCCACCACAGTTATCCATGTTATGCTACTGAGACACCGAAATTGTGGACATGCCGACAGATACCTTGACTTGATTTAATTTATATGGGGTATGTTTTGGATAAGGTGGTAAAAGTACATTTCTTTAAAATCTGTCAGACATATATTATAGTTACTGAATGCCTTTTATAAAAGTGACAGATTTGAAATTTCTTTAAATAAAGGAGTTGGAGAAACAGGTATGGAAACATACAATATTGGCATTCTCTATAGGGAAAATAGAGAAAAAAATATAAAATTAAAATGTTATTTGTTGATGGTGTCAGATTGTCATTGTTAAAGGCATTGTTTACATATATTAGTTCTAGGGACACCAAAGGCACCCTATTTGTGGAATGACCGTCCAAGCATGTTGTGAAATTGCTTCTGTGATTTCCTGGCTGTGTCTCAAAACCTAGTGAGCTGTCTAGATTTTAGGGCATCTTGTGCTTCTGCAGCAGTGCACAGCTGACTGGAAACTTGCTTTATGATGCTAAAAATGCAGTCAAGGTGGACCACCTTGTTTAACCTGGTCTGTTATACTGGTCTCGTACAAAGTCTCATATTCTTGCAAGCCAGCTGTAGCTTTTTAATTACCTCTAATTATAAGAGCAACAGTTTGATCTGGAGAAGGTGCAACTGGGCTAATAAATGTTTGTGATGTGCAGCAATATGATGATTTGAAATGCAATGCCATGGAACTAAAATAAAAAAAAATATTCAGAACTTGTTTAAGGTTTGTTGGTCATGTTCGGCCTGAAGGAGTGTGAACTGAACACACACACACACACACACACAAAACATTAATGAAATGGCGTGTGATAGAGAACAAACAATGTTAAATATAGAGGAGTCAATTCTGCCCACTTTGCCACTTCATCTGTCACAAGACTTTGTTTGGAATCATGGCAAACAAGTAAAATGTATTCTTCTGTCTCTTTTCTAATCTGATCCTTCTTTTCTTTAAATATACAGTCATGGCCAAAAGTTTGCCAGTGACAAATCTTGTGTTTTGCAAAGTTTGCTGCTTAAGCGGTTGTGGTGTTCATTCACATTGTTTCTAGATTATTGTGTAGAGTAATCAGATGCAATTTAAATAATTGCTAAAAGCTTCATTGGCCAAAAAATGAACTTTTCACAAAAAAAACAAATTTCACAGTTTTTTGATCCTGACACAAAATGACCAATTAACATTAACTGACTAATCATATCAGCAGCACATGTGAAAGTGTGAATGAGTACTAGTCAGGTAATATTACTATCATACTAATTATATTGTAAGAGCAGATTGATTACTATAAAAGGAGGGAAGAAATGCTCAAGATCAGTGTTTTTTGTTAACAATGGTTACCTCCAAAGAAACACATGCAGCCATCATCGCTTTGTATTAAAATGGCCTTGCATGCAAGGAAATTGCTACAAAGAATATTGCACCTGAAAGAACCATTTACCGGATCATCAAGAACTTCAAGGAGAGAGGTTCGACTGCAGCAAAGAAGTATTCAGGTCGTCCCAGAGTGTCCAGAGTTCCAGGGCGGTCTCCTCCTAAGGAGTCAGCTACAGAATCGTGTCACCAGCAGTGCAGAGCTTGCTCAGGAATAGAAGCAGGTTGGTATGAGAGCATCTGCATACACAGTGAGGCCAAGACTTTTGGACAACCTCCTGGTGTCAAGAAGGGCAGCAAAGAAGCCACCTCCAAGAAAAACATCAAGGACAGACTGAAATTCTGCAGGAAGTACAAGGATTGGACAGCAGAAGACTGGTGCAAAGTTATTTTCTCTGTTAAAGCTGCCTTCCGACTGTTTGGGACATCTGGAAAATCGATTATTCGGAGAAAAGATGAACGCTACCATGAGTCCTGTGACATGCCAATGGTGAAGCATCCTGAGACCATCCATATGTGGGGTTGCTTTTCAACCAAAGGAGTGGGCACTTTCATAATTCTGCCCAAAAACACTGCCATGAATAAAGAAAGACATCAAAACTTCCTGCAAGAGCAACTTCTTCCAAGGATCTATAAGCAGTTTGGTGATGATCCGTGCATTTTCCAGCATGATGGAGCACCATGTCACAAAGCAAGAGTGATGAAGTGGCTCTAAGATCATTACATTAAAATTTTGGATCTGTGGCCAGGCAACTCCCCGGATCTCAGTCCCATAGAGAACCTGTGGTCAGTCCTCAAAAGGCAAGTAGACTAGCAGAAGCCCACAAATTGTGATCAACTCCGAGAACTAAAAAGGCAAGATTGGATCGTCATCAGTTCGGATTTGGCCCAGAAGCTAATATCCAGCATGCCAGAGCGAATTGTAGAGGTTATGAAGAACAAGTGTCAACACTGTAAATATTCTCATATTTTTTTGCCAATAAATGCCTTTAAAATGTATGATATTATTATCATTATTTTCCACATTTCTATGGTATACTGAAAAACAATCTATATATACTGAAGCAGCAAATTTAGCAAAACACACAATTTATGTCACTGTCAAAACTTAGGCCATGACTATAGATAATATACAGTGTGCACCCACATGCTTCTTTTGAAAGTCCTTCATGACTCCATATGATCTTCAGTGCATGCACTTTTGCTTTAAAAGTCCATTATTGCCAGTGTGTGGCCAGGTATCGATTTTAGTATTAAGAAAAGCATACAGTTTGACCTTCCAAACACAGTGAAGCACTTTAAGTCATTTGTTCATACATTTTCTACAGTAATACTTTGTATTACTCATGCCTTCCAATTGATGTGCTTCTATTTTTGTTTATGAAAGAATTTGTAGGAATAATTCTCTGTTTACTGTCATGCCATTAAAGGAATATTCTGGGTTATGTACAACTTAATGTCTCTGTCTTTAAATAACACAGAATATTCTTTTAAGGGTGAGATGTGACCGTTTACAGAGTGTTTTTGGGGTGATTTTGGTTGTTGTTGTTTTATATTGGTTGGTCCATATTACAGTCTTTCTCGTCTTGTACTGCCATTAGCTTATCTAGAGCATTAGTTGCCTACCTCAAGAACACCCAACTCAAGTTGACCACTTACCGCTACTGAATTCAAATAACACACTGCAGTGCCAGCACAAAAATTGAGGCTTTTATAAAATAATGGGTACATGCATTAAACGTTATCTACAAATTAATACAAAACTGACAAAGTTTGTATGTTTGAAAGCCAGTAAAATATGCAGTTTGCATATGTCAAAAAAAGAGAGAAAGAATACTACTTACAATTTAATACAAATCAGGTTTTTCAGAATAGTACTGTGATTAATCCAAACAATGAAAAACAATGCTTAATCCAAACAATGAAAAAAGTGCTAGTACCAAATTTCAATGATTCAGTGGTTAGTGATTTGCTCAGAAACTTCACAAAAGGTCAAACAGTGATTTTCTGTTGCTAATAATTATTTCTTGACTTCTAGAAATGTGCATATTGTTAAGGTCATATGCTATGTCTTGTGACTTCCCAATGTTCAATATACTAACTATAACCCAGCTTTGAGTAGTTAGCACCACTGATGTGACATTGACATGGCAGTTGGATATATTTGGATTAGCTTGCAGCTTTCTTGTGAAAAGTTAAGATTTTATTAGTCATTATATTTTTTTCTTCCATCACAAGCCAGTGGCAAAAATTACTTTAAGTCAGCTAAATGTCAGGAATATTAAAGTCTCATGGGTATTTTTATGTTTTCAAACTTTTTCACCATGAGGGTGTACTCAAATTTTTTGAAATATCAAACATTATAAAGGCTTATCAGATTAATTAATTCATTCGGTCAAATCAAGCATCATGAATTAGAAATTTAGATTACATGTACATGAAAGTTTAATGAGTAAATTAGTTGTGCTGTTATCACACTGTAGGGTCTCTGTGATGCGTAATGAATTCAGTATGGAAATCATAACCTCTTTATTTTCACATCACACACACACACACACACACACACACACACAACACACACACACACACACACACACACACACACACTATAGTGATCTCATAATCACATGTGGATGTAAACCATTACTGCCAGCACTGTTCCCTATGACACTGTAAAAACGCATGTAATTTTAACTGAAAAAGAATGCAAAAAATGCTACAGTAAAAACCTGTTATAGAGAGAGAGAGAGAAAAAAAAAATATATATATTATAGATATAAATATATATCTCAAAGCATGGTTTTATGTATGCTGTTAGTGTTATGGTAAAATATTTTTAATTTGTAAAAATGAATGTAAAAATTAATTGTGTTCTAATTTCCCTACACGAAACATCAAATTTGTTTGGGTCATAAATTGTCTACATTGCAGTGTTTTATGTGCATTTTATGTTATTTAGTTAAAGTTTATTGCAATATCGCAATGATATTTGTTTGAGTCTTTGCTATTACAGTAAATTACTTATTTTAATAGTTCAAATGGTTTGTTTTTTACATAACATTCTATAATTTCATGCCAAATACAGTATGCAGTCACCAAAACGGCATCCTCTAATGTCTGTTGCTTTATCACAGTTTTTTGTTGTTGTTTTGTTTTGTTTTTTAAGATTTAAACTATTTGATGGATTTTCAGCATTTTAACTCCAGTGTTTGATGTCGTCTAAAGTTTATTTCTCTGTAAATGTCTCCGAGTGATGTTTTGGGGAGGATGCGTGGCGTGACTGTCAGTGCTTAATGCAGCAGAGGGCAGTGGCTGAGTGGACGTGATATTGTATGACTGGAATGCTCCTCAAATGTCAGTGGCTGCCGCCACCCAAACAACTAATCCCCCGATAAAGCCCCTGCGACACATTCAGAATTAAACATCAGAACTGTGCTTAGACTGATCGTCCTCCACTCGACTCTACATTTGGCTGGCCTTGATGTGAAAAAGGCTTATGTTTGTCAGCATCTTCATGATTGAAATGATGGAATATCTCAAGTTACTCACAAGTTATGCTGTCAGTGGAAGTTTCCATTAGGCGTGACTGAGAAAGAGCAGGCTTATGGGGTCAAGAGAGAGACATTGAAAGGAAAATATCACTTTTTTCAAATTGAGCTTCCACTGGAAAATTAAATTTGGCTGTGCACTATTGGAGAACAAATTTAATCATGCATTATTGTTATTACTCATACTGTACACCCTAAAAATTAAGCTTTTTTTTCAGTGGTGCCATAGAAGAACCATTTTTGGTTCCCCAAACCTTTCAGTGAAATATTTTTTTTTCTTAGTTTGTAGAACATTTTTAAAAATCTAAAGAACCTTTACTCCACTATTAATAACATTGGAGTGGAAAATGGCATTGGAATGGAAAGTTTTATGACTGTTACAGGTTCTTCGTGGAACCATACAGTGGTATGCGAAAGTTTGGGAACCCCTTGCAGAATCTGTGGAAATGTGAATAATTTTTACAAAATAAGAGAGATCATACAAAATGCATGCTATTTTTTATTTAGTACTGTCCTGAGTAAGATATTGTACATAAAAGATTTTTACATTTAGTACACAAGAAAAAAAAACCCTGAAATTATTAAATTAACCCCATTCAAAAGTTTGTGAACCCTTGGTTCTTAATACTGTGTGTGGTTACCTGGATGATCCAAGACTGTTTTTTTTTTTTTTTGTTTGTTTGTTGTTCATGAGTGCCTTGTTTGTTCTGAACAGTTAAACTCAGAAGACAAATTAAGTACAATTTACCTTGATCTTTAAATTCAAAAAGTTTTCACCCCCTGCATCTTTTATGTAAAATATCTTACTCAGGACCGCACTAAATAAAAAAAAATAGTATGCATTTTGTATGATCTCTCTTATTTTGTTAATATTATTCACATTTTCACAGAATCTGCAAGGGGTTCCCAAACATTTGCATGCCACTGTAGATGCCAAAGAACCTTTATTTTTAAGAGTCTGCAAACACTGAACCGTAATCAAATTACCACCCTGCACTGTTTGTGTTACAGACATGAAAGATACATTAAACCTTGCAGCTTGTTGAGGAAAGGTGCACTTTAATTTTTCTAAGCAATAAAGCTTGCGATTGAGCCATATCTACAAACTGTAATATCACAGATACTAAATCTTTTCAGTTAGACCAGTAAGAAACCACCCTAAAAAAAAAACCTAGAAACTGCATAGCAACATGCTAAAAAGCACGTAAAACACAACACAACATTAAGGCAGTGAGGTTTGTACAGGGAGGCACCACTCATTTTTCTCAGAAAATGTAATAATGTCTTATTATAAGGATGCATTCATGTTCAGCTGCTGAAATCCTGCTATTATAGGTATTTGCTTTGTTTTGAACCATAGGATCCCTCACGCACTCCAGGTCACAAGCGCTGGGACCAAGCAGCATATCCGCATCCGTCTCCTGGTCACAGAAGAGATCTGAGAGGTATGTGCAACTTCGGTTCCCAAGCCAGAGTCTCTACAAACATAGATTTAGCAGTGTTTGATCTGAGCGGAGGTGTTAAAATTCAGCGTTTATACTGACAAATGTTAACATGGCTTTTGTGCAGAACTCTCATTGGGCACAAAGCAGCACACATGTTCTCTGCTAATACTTGGAGGCGATTTTAAAGCCACTGAATATTTTTACACACACATAAGGGCTGGTTCACACAGAACATGTTTTTGCATTCCTCTGTGTGGCTTTTTAATTATTTTTGAGTATTGTGCTGTTTCTCACTGCTTTCTCATGCACGAGCATCATGTTTTTAAGATATTGAAAAGTGCAAATTTTTAAAATGTGTCTTGAGACCCAACCTACTTCTGCAAGTGGATACTAATCTGTGGCTTTCCACATTTTTAAAAGCAAAAACACATCCTGTCTGAATGGCCTCTAATACTGCTAAAAACTGGTTTGACTGAACTTTTAGTGGTTAGATGATTTTGTTGAGTCAGTTTATGCTGTTTTCAGCAGGTCTTCCATCATTGGTTTATCACTGTTGTCATATGAGATATCACTGTTGTCATTTTTTTTAAAGCATTAAAGGGGTCATATGATGCAATTTCAAGTTTTCCTCTCTCTTTGGAGTGTTACAAGCTGTTTGTGAATAGACAAGATCCCTAAAGTTGCAAAGACTAAAGTCTCAAAACCAAAGATATATTCTTTATAAAAGTTAAAACTCGTCCATGCCCTCCTAAAACGCCTCATTTAAACATACCCCCACATCTACGTCACTTTGTGGGAAGATTTGCGTAACACTGCCCAAATGTTTAGGCAAAGAAAGAAGACGTAACTTTTATTCTCGCTGGAGTATTGTTGCCACCGCCGCCATGTCATGGAGACGCTGTGTGTTTTGATGTGAAAAAGAAAATACTTTGTTTGGTCTTCCAAAAGAGGACACAACTAGAAATTAGTGGTTAAGTTGTATTTACAACACTGTTCCAGAACAGTTCAAACCAAATATTAGAGTGTGTACAGCCCTTTTTTTTTACGGAGGACGAGCACTGTTTCATGAACCTGGGAGAGTAGCATACAGTGCCGTCTGTTCTGACTCACAACCTGTAAGTATGTTTTCATATTTAAAGAATTTGCCACTGACTATTCAAACAGCGAGTTTTGAGCGGTTTATAGAGTAGCACTTGTTGTTTGTTGTTTCTTTGATCACAGATGCAGACATGGTTTTATGTTTACGCGACGCGATGCTACACAACGTGTAAAATGACAGTATAAGTCATTATTATCCATAATTATGTCCCCACTGGATGCAACAAATGCCTCATTTGTAATGGGTTTTATTGGTTTTGTCTCATCCCACCGGGACACGGCATCACAGTAAGGTAAGGAGCATAACATTTCCGTCACACACTTGAGGTATTCGGCCAATCACAATGCACTGGATAACTGACCAATCAGAGCACATCGCTTTTCAGATCGATGAGCTTTGTAAAAATCAACGCATTTCAGAAAGGTGGGGCATAGAGGAGAAACAATAATGTACAGTACAGTATGTGGAAAATAATGTTTTTTTGAACCTTAAACCGCGTAAACACATTTCATTACACCAAATACACAAAATAATGTTATTTTTTAGCAACGTCATATGACCCCTTTAAAGAAGTAGTTCATCCAAAATTGAAAAAAATTCTGAAAATTGACTTCTAAAATTTACCCTCAGGCCATCCAAAATGTTGATGAGTTTGACTGCGTTTACACTTGACATTAACACGGTACTTTTATCTGGATGTTGTCAATATACACATTGAAAAGACAAGTGTAAATGCGCTTCTGATCAGAATGTTATCCAATCAGCGTGTCATGGTCCAGAGGTAGTCGAGGACACATTGTGATCAGATCTCAGTGTAATGTAAATGCAACCCAGCCATTGTGTCTGCATTATCGCAAAACAAGTTAATGCCAAATGTAAACACAGCCTTTGTTTCATCAAAACAGATAAGTAGAAATGTAGAATTACATCACTTGCTCACAAATAGATGATCTGCAATGAATGGGTGCCATCAGAATGACAGTCCAAACAGCTGATAAAAACATCACAATAATCCTGTAATTAAAACAGTTTAAAGTTATTAATGGTGGATTTGTTTATTAGCCTTTTCTCTTCACAAGATGTTAATTGATAGACTGGAGTCATTTGGTTTACTTGTGGATTATTGTGAAGTTTTTATCAGCTTATTGGATTCTCATTCTGATGGCACCCATTCACTGCAGATAATTTATTGGTGAGCAAGTGATGCAATGCTAAATTTCTTATCAGCATATTGTATTGTCTGAAAGCAAATAAATTTTCAGAAAATTTTTATTTGGGGGTGAACTGTACCTTAAAAATGTTCAAGTAGTTAAATAACAGAAAACCAGACTGTTCAAATCATTCACAGACAGAAGTTGTTTCTCTGTGGCTAAAAAAGTGCTCTTTGCAAAGCCTAGGGCTTTCACAGAGACAGGTGTTATATCTCAGGACACCTATTTCAGCAATATCTGTCAGATACAGTAATAAGTACATTTTATATGTGTTATTAAAAACATTACTTACATCACCTTTAAAGTTTAATAGCCAAGGCATAAGGAAAAGAAATATCACAAATGAGATCTCTAGTATCTCAGTTGCTTCACCTATACAGTAGACAGAGATTAAAAGAAGTCCAAACTGAGAGTGTTGCTAAAGTTTCCTCCATTCAGATATTTCCCATCTAAAGTCTCCACTAGAGTTTCAAAAGAGATCATAATAAGTGCTCAGATTACCAAAGTCTGTGAACTTTAAAGCCCAAACTGTCTAAGCTATGCTAGATATTTATTATTACTATATATTTACAGTTGTCTCCTGAGAAATTTTAAGAGAGACATCTAAGATAAATTTGAATCTGAAATGATATATAACAGAATTCGTAATCTTCTGTTCTGAGCAACCTCTAAACAATAAAGTTGTGCTTTTGGAGAGTTTCATTTTAATAATACAGCATGTATAATGTATATAGACTGTGTATATTAAGTCATTAAGAGTTACG
Source organism: Cyprinus carpio (assembly GCF_018340385.1). Lineage (NCBI taxonomy): Eukaryota > Metazoa > Chordata > Actinopteri > Cypriniformes > Cyprinidae > Cyprinus > Cyprinus carpio. Next base: position 28,846,918 of record NC_056577.1, on the reverse strand, counting down.
GTATTTTGTGCATGAGATTTTGTATAACATTGTGTGCTATCTTTAAATTTGAAGTAAATTAAATTTTGATCTTTTCAATGCATGTATGTAAAATCATTCGTCATTCAGTCACTAAACAACAAACAATCATGCAATCTGGGGAATGTGATTTGCAAATTTGTTTTGAATGTGGGTGGGCTGAATATTTTTAGACGAACTGAGCTAAATCTGTTTGGCATGAAAGTCTTGAATGAGCATTAATTAGAGGAAGCACTGCAACAAGGTCGGCCTCGGTTTGGCATTTTAGACAAGAATGTCTGGAACGAGGATCTTGATGAAAATGTTTTGAATAGTAAATGTGCATCAGAGATGCGGGTAGCAGATTCATGCATCTCTATCTAATCAGCACTAGCTAAGAAAGGGCATGTGAATTATAGATGCAAAATTTCATGAAAATGTTATTCATGTGTTCTGATATGTCAAATACCGACCGTGACATTGGCCAGGGAGCATGGTGAATAATGCTTACTGAGAAAGAGAGAGGAGGTTAAAGGAAACCGTGCGCCGTTTCACTTTAAGTTAAATTAGCAGTCTGAATTCATTCATATCTACAGAAGAAAAGACAACAAGTTCTTTTGAAGTCAATTTCATGAGCTATTTCCATCACCTTCCTCACCAGGACTGCAATTAGGTTCATGCTTTGCAAATCAGACCCAATTATGTGCGTTCAGTAGAAGCACATTTTTTTTTAGAGTAAGAACAAAATGAGCTTGCAGTGAATATATCTGATGTGTTTCATGGAAATCAGTAAGCCTTTCCTTGGAACGCTACCCACATGGGGAGCCATGTCCAGAGGTTTAATTGGGATTTTGTGGGTGGGCAAAAGCATTATTATGAACGCTACCATTCACAAGTTTGCAGTCAGTGGGATGTTTTAAGAAATTAATACTTTTTTTTAGCAAGGATGCATTAAATTGATCAAAATTGACAGTAAAGCCATTTATAATGTTACAAAAGATTTCAATTTCAATTAAAGCATATAAATATAGAAAATGTTATTAATATTTCACTGTTTATTTTTATATGTTTAAATTTTAATGTTTGTAATGTTAATATATATTAATGTTAATTTTAATTTAAATAATATTTCAAAATATTACAATTTTTACTGATTTTTTTTAACAAATAAATGCAGCCTTTGTTGTTAAAGAACAATCAAAATCCAAACATTTGAACTATTGTGTATATTGAAACCATTTATTATTATGATGTATGTTTACAGTAAAGTGGAGCACTTTTTGCATTAAAATGAATGGCAAAACTTGTGCCACTTTAGTACCCTATAAATATTTGGTAGAAAATGAACAGCCCTCCTTTAAAAAGCTAACTTAAATAAACACGTCCATATGTAATATGCAAATATTATCAAAGTCTATATGGTATGTGTTGGGGTGGCTCAGTTTAACCCTGGCCTGCGGCTTGTTTACAGATGTGGTCTTGTTCATTGTACAAAGCTCGTGATAGTGGTCAATATTGCTAGATGAAGAGAACATTCATGTGATGGATGAAATTCCAGTGAGCTTTAAGCCAAGTCATCTGTTTATTATATATTGCTGTGTGTTTTTCTATCAATAATAAATGTTTTTTTCCTGCAGTATTTGCTGAAAGGAATATTTTCTATATAAGAAGGCCTGACCTCTGCCATGAGTTATGGGTTAATTTAGGCTTCCTTTGTGTGTGTGTGTGTGTGTGTGTGTGTGTGTGTGTGTGTGTGTGTGTGTGTGTGTGTGTGTGTGTGTGTGTGTGTGTGTGTGTGTTCGGTGATGTATTACACAGACACCGCACACCCGCTATCCCTCACTCTTTGCACCAGCTTGTCTAAAAAAAACACACAGAAAACACAAAACATTCTAATGAAATATTAAACATTCTGGCACCTAAGGGGAAATGATCCAAGTGTTAGACTTTATAATAAGGACATAAGTTTCACAAATATTTGCTGTATGGACCATTTTCTCAAGACTGTGGTGACGCGTTGCAACGGCCATAAGCATCGTAAATTCTCCAAAGTTGTGTATATTTTCTTTTCTTTCTTTTTAATTTGTGTACATTTATTATATTGTATTATATTATCTTTGCATTAAAAAAAAAAAAAAAAAACGCTAATAAGAGGGTGTTTCTTATACAGCATCCATGGGAGTGTCGGTAAATTTGAAATTGTTCTCTCTTCTGACTGCCATCATCAGTCACTCTCTACTTTATTTATTTATTTATTGAAAGTCTTGAAAACACTAGACTAGCATGGAGTTTTTCTTTTGCTATTTTAGCAAATGAGAATGCAAAAAATATATTTTTTGTAGTCTCCCATTTACTACTATAGAAGTTTACCCAACTGATGACTTCCGCTGCTGAGAAACCCAGAAATGTGAAAAAGGTCCATTCTTAAGTAATATTCTGCTCATTTCATTCCCAGAGAACTTTTAATTTTGTTTCACGAATAGTACAAGATATTTGGAGAATGTCACAGCTTTTTCTGATTAAATTTACCTATCAGCCAGCAGCCATTATCCAAAATGACAACGTGTCTTGCAAATCAACTTTTTCATCTTTGTAACAGTAGAAATATGATTTATTGCATGAAGCAAATATCACAAATGCCTGTTTTCATATTACATCACACTTTTTAAAAAGACACAGTCAACATTCTTTTTTTTTACCTTTGCCTACTGTAAGTCTACTGCTTCAGAGGATGGTTTTTCTACACAAGAAAAGCTCTTAATAATCTAACATGAGTTTCAGATCTCAGTGTGAGCTCAGATATTTCTCATCAAATTATCTAAACCATGTTATTTTATTTGTGTTATAGCTCACCTCTGAGCAACACAAGACAGCAGAAGTGCTGTAATATGCAACAGTGGCTTAAAAAACATTTAATACATGCTAAAAGCTGTGATTACATTTTGTGTGATACAATTGAGATGTATTTTCCATCTAGCTTAGTAAATGCATTACTGCCAAGCTCTGGTGGTGCACATTGGTGTAAGCTTCTATAGTTCATGAGTTGTTGCTTTAACCCTCAATGCAGGCTCAAAATTATCGACTATATTTTCTCACCTGTGATCATCGCTTGTTCTTCTCCTGACCAGAGTCTGTTAACTCTATCAGACTGTCATTTACCTGTGTTGTCTCCTTCTGTTTGCTGACACTTTGTTGCTACAATATGACGTCTGACAAGACTTTTCCCAATGCATGCCAAAGACCTTCAGTCTCTTGCGGCTGCTTTTTAGCTCTTAAAACCATAAGTCAGACATGTGGTCTATATTATGTGTATTTGGACTAGGGAGATATTTATCAAGACTATACAGCGAAATTATATAAATATTTTTAATAATATTTAAAAATATACAAACAAATGGTTGAAATGGATTAATTATTACTTATATCATACTTTTTAATATAAAAAATAGCCAATTTGTTATGTAAGTTTTGAATATACATTTATTTATATTGTCCAAAATATTTGTATTAAATATTTTCGAAGTGTATTTTAAGGTTGGCTTCTTTCTTCTTTTTTTCTTATATTTAAAATTGATTTTAGCCAGATTAATAAGGGAAGTGAAATTGTAATTTTAGTAACAATCTTGTTTAGTTATTTGTTAGTTTGTGTATAATGTTCTAAATAGGTTAGAAGGGCTGATGTACAGTATAGAGGTTAAAACACAATGCTTCAGTGCTGAGTCTTGGTTTCTCTGTTTTTGACAGATTTTTTGCTGGAACAGCCCAAGTCATATCCCATCATGCCTTTCTTCTTGTCATTGTGTCATCTTGTCTTAACCAATTTGGCAAAGAATGAAGCATTACAAGCTTTTATTGTGTATGAAATAAAAGCTTGCTTTTACCATCTACATTATCAAACATGTTGGAAGCCCACTGTTGTCAGTCAGCTTCAGCAGGGCTCAGAAGTACACAATCCCTCAATTTTCTCCAATATCTCTGGCTCAGGCCTAATCAGGCATGACTGATCCTTGAATCATTTACAAGAGGAACCGTTCCACAGCGTAGAAATCTGTTTTTTCGCCTGCTTGATTCTGCCATCAAACAACATGGTCAGATGAAGGCAGACCCCTGAAAGCTTCACATCCAGAAGAGCTGCTTATGTGGTCTTAGGTAAAAAAAAAAAAAAGATGCATCAGTGTTCATTCCTCGTCTTTGGCACACAGATTCATTTCAGGCTATTTACGAGATGAGACGCATATTGAGCTTTAAAATCTCCTCTCTTTAGGAACATGAACCCGGCGACTTCCCATCTTCGCTGTGTTCTGTCTGGTTGTTAACCAGAAGACTTACAGGGTCATTCCTCTTCTGCAGTTCCTTTTGAAGTCTGTGACTCATAAATATTTAATATGCTTTTGTTGAAATTTAAGCAATATTTCTCTAAAATGGTTTATCAGACTTTCAGTTATATGATCTGGTCAAGCTCAGACACCTAAAAGTTATAATTAATTGACTGAACTTGTCTAGAGCATATTTTCATATTTTTAATATGAATGTGTTATTTGATTATTAGATATATTAAAAATATATAATAAAAAATGCTCTACTCAATCTCAGTCATGTTTATGACTTGATTATTTACACAATATAGCAAAAACTAAGGTCACGAAGAATTTTTTTTTTGTTTTTGTTTTTTTGTGAAGATAACAAAAGTGACAGGAAAAATCATATTTACCCATTAAAGCAGTATTTGCAAGAAACTAAGTTTTGTTGAAACATTTTGATAAGAGAAAGACCAACTAAATTGCTTATTTTTAATATTTAAAAGCAGTGAAATTCTTTTTTTCAAGAAAGTATTTAAAAAGTTACCTAATTAATATGATTTCCATCTCTTAAAAAATGTGAATTTATTATTTTATCCATTATGTTTAGACATAGATGATAAGGACATAAATGAAAAGCATATTAGGAACGACCCATCTGTGGTTTGACTGACTGGGGTAGTTCACATTTGGTTTCTGGTAAAATGTGTGCAGTTATGAACAGATAGTATAAAATGTGTAATTTTGAGTAAATTGGCCATCTGCAGTCCAATCGTAAATTAATTTAGGAATAGTACATTACATCAGTGCAGAAAAAAAAACATTTCCCTCTGTCCTCAGGTACACCGTGTAATCCTGAAGGAGAATGAATGAGTGTGTGGTGCTGTCCTGTTATCACTAGTGGCTGTATCTGATAGGAAAATCACCATTTAATAGGAAGATAATGTGTCAATTAATTCTCCCTTAATGGCAGTGGAAAAAAAGGTGAAAAGAAAAGAAGATAATTGTGTTACTTTGGGCTCAGCTCCTTTATCCTTGTCAAAGTCATCCAAGTCATGTGTTTCTGCTGCTGTCTTGATTGCTGTTACTCAGATAGACATGTTGATTTATTTCCTTCTTCATGCACTGCTAAATATAAGCTTCAGTTAATACCAGAGGCATGTCTAGCTGCTGCTCAATCAGTTAAAGCATCCTTGTTTTATATGTCCCCAAATAGAAGCATACAGCTATTGTTAATTTCGTTAACAAAAACTATGACAAAATATATTTGTTGAGGACCATTTTCACGACTAAGATGAGATGACACCGACATCAAACACTAACTGTAACAAAAACAAAAATAAAAATCTATTAAAAAAAATATATATATAAAAAATGTATTTAAAAAAATAAATAAAAATAACTCTTGCTATAACTCTTTATCCGAATTAATATTTTCTTTAACAAAAAAAAAAAAGAGTAGAAAAATTATAGACTATGAGTTTTAACGTTTGGGGTTGCCAGATGTCAAGAGTTTAAATCCCCCTATTAGAGTTTGTCTTTTCAAATGACACTTTTTTTCTGGCCAGTGTCTCTTAATTTTTCACAGCCTGGCAACCTGAAGCTTAAGCAATGCATGAAGAAGAAAATAGTGCTGATGAGCTGAAGACATTGACAAACATGTAAATTGGAGTTTAGCGATCTCCGTTGAGATTTTCTGCTCAAATGAAAGTCTAATACAGCCAGTCTATGGTTTTTACATGCTTGTCTGCACTGTATAAATCTGCCAGCAAACCCTTATAATAAATCCAATTCAAACTGTAATAAATCCAAATGGATATTGACTATATTGTTTGTGATTGTGGTTGCTGAATAGTCTTTTTTTGTTGCTGTTTTATGAATATAACATGAATATAATTTTGAATTATTGGAATTAATATTAGGAATTTCACTGTTTTAGCTTTTGAGTTTTACCAGTGTTCATAATGTCGAGAGTGTGTTAGTTTATGTGATAATTTAATAAACCAGATGAGGTAAGTAATCCATATGTATGAGCTGACATTTCTCTTTATTTGTGCTTATAGGGGAAAGTGCAGTGACATTTCTCAGATAATAACAATCATGGTCAGTAATCACCATTGTATTCTGAGAAAAATAATTGTGATGATCAGTTTAACCATTATGACTTAAGTTTTCATTGAAAAAAAACTAGACTGAAATTCCCAGTAAAGGTTAGAAGAGTCTAGCAATCACACTTAAAAACAGATGCAAGTATTGATTGTTCCTTGTTATGTGATGGTTCTCCTTTTAAATTACACATAAGGTGGACCACGGTCATAAGGTCTTGAGCTTTTTTGACACAGAAATGGTCTCTTGGTGTAATTATTCTTTTCTTTTCCTCTTGAATAGATGATTGGTTACTTGACCCTTGGAGGTCTCCGTTCTGAGTGGTTCCTTGAAAAGCATCCTTGCAAATGAGGCTCACGATTAGTACAACAGCCTAATTCAGCACAGTGAATGAGAGAGCTGAAATTGAATTTGATTCAATTCTTATATATAAAAAAAAAAATGCTTTCAAAATTTAATATCCGCTTCCATAAAATGGCTGAAGGTAAAGCTTCAGAACTAGTCAAAGGGAATTTCTTGCTAGATGTTAATATGATTATTGAAGCTTAAGACTTTGAGTCTGTCTGCCTTTTGAATTTGTACAGGCTTAGAGATGTACAGATGGGATGTTAATGAAATTTTTCTACATCCCTTGCTTAAGTTAATTACAAATAGTGATCCTTCACCTTATGAAATCATTCAACATCTTTGAAAGCTTGCTATAGTCCTTTGATTTCCACCGCTGTTATTTGAATATATTTTTGAGTGAGACTTGCAAGACAGAAGTTTCTGCATAAAATGGTAACATCTCAGTGGAGCATATTTTCAGTCTGGCTTTTAACATGATAAATCTGAGCGTAATCCAGCTAGCACATCTTGTACCCTACAGCATTTACACTTAGCTTCTTTTAATGAGTGTCTCTAAGGGTTTCCACTAATCCTTCTTAATCTCCTTTAATGGTGTGATGTATCCAATAACCAATTCAGCCTGCAGGACCAGATCGCCAGAGGGTCTGCATACTGGACCGCAAACATGAGGAACTTTGGAGAAATCTGGGGCATGAACATTAGATTCACAGCTGCCATTTGGGGAAATCATTCATGTGCATTAAAAACAAGCTTGGAGAAGGTGGATAGTCCTGATAGACATGGATATGCCGTGGGTTTGAAATTTTAGATATCCATTTTAGATGTTAAGGTGTGTGTAAAAGCAGCATTTTGGTTGGTGAGCCTGGTCCTGCATGTTTTATCCATGGATGCTTTTCCAGAGCTACTAGACGTCTCTGGCTTCCAAAAAAGCTCTGAATTAGCTGTGAAGTGCATGAATTACAGATGTTTTCACTTTTCACTCGGCCTCATTCGACTGTCTCTGATGATATGTCATTGCTCCTTTCTCCTGCCAAGCCTTGTGTTGCTCAATTAAGTCCTTAAGTCAGGATGTCAGGCATCCCTCTACTGAACCTTTTAAGCACTGAATGACACTTTGAGACGACTTGGCACATATTATTGATACCATAATTGATAGGCGCTGCATGTATGAGACACCTTTGGAAAACTAACAAGCAAAATTGTTCATGTCAGATGCTTTATTTAGTGGTTCTTCACACCCTTTTCAGTGGCTCCAATTGAGATGTCACTGCTGTCATTCATACTGTCCTGTGACTTGGGCTGAAGTATACAATGCAATCTTGACCCATTTATAAACTCTTGTCAACTGAAAACCCACAGTTGGCTTCGCTTCTAGGCTATTTTGGCTTTGCTAATGAAGCAAAAGGCCCTAGAGGTGCTGTATTATCATGTATGTTCTACGGGTTGAGCGTGAATTTGATAACTAAGTCATACATTTAAATTAGACTTTATGGAAATAAACATCTAAGTGACGGATTCAGAACAGTGCCTCATTAACTTTTCTCTTCAGATCTCAGTCCCTCACTTAAAAAAAAAGGTTTTAGTAGTTAACAGAGTTAACAGTCTGATGCCTGGAGAATGTTTTATTTTTTTTTTTTTTATACGATACAATGCCATTACAGAATGTTTTTAAGCTCTATGGTACTTAAAAAAATAAATAAATTATGAAGCTTTTTTTGACAAGTAAGAATTTTTCTACGGTGTATATTTCATACATTTAGATACACACACATTGTTTTTATGCAGTATAGTGTGTGTGTGTGTGTGTGTGTGTGTGTGTATATATATATATATATATATATATATATATATATATATATATATATATATATATATACACACACACACACACACACACACACACACACACACACATACACTATAATTTATTATATACATATTTTTAATTAAATTATTTGTATTTTTTTAATATTTATATAATTATATTTTTTAAGTAATTTATTTTATTATTAGGACTGTTTATTTTACATTTAGTCATGTATTAAGATATAATAAAATTAGTAACTTGATTCTACAGATGATTTTGATGATTTACTTAAATATTTACCCCCCCCCCCAAAAAAATAACATTTTTTTTTTTTTTTTTTTGCAGTATATAGTTTTTTATTATTATTATGCAATATATAATGTTTTTATTATTTATTATTTATAATTAATTTGTTCATTAAATTGTTTTTTAGGTTATTTTTAGAATATGGGGTGAAATGTAACTTTCATGTTAATGAATGACAAAAATGGTTCTTGCTAAACAAGTGGGTCTTTGCTGAAAGAGTGAACTGATCTTTGAAGGAGAGGGTTTTTTTTTTATGAGATCAACAAGAGTTTTATAACAGGACATGCAAACTGACATCTGGATATTTTTTTTTTTTTTTTTTTTCCAGCAGAGTGTTAGTGTGACCTTGACACCGACTGTTTGTTAAGATGAACTATTGTGCCAGTGACCTTTCAGCAATTTTCAAGTGTTCAGATCAGCTAAAATATTCAAAAACAGTTAGCATCAGATTAGAGGGGCAGAGTGATCCAGACGAGTCCCAGTGGCAAGTTCCGACACTAAAATGTCACAGGCCAAGGGGTTCGGAAATATGGATGGTGATGTATTTTTAGGTTCGCGAGTCAGAATTAGCACTTTCCTTCAGCGAGATGTAATACATGGCCGCTGATAAGAGACTGCACTTGCTGCACTCTATGTGGGCTTTTATGTTTTATTGTCAATTATGTTTGAGGGAAAGGCAGGTATATAGTCACCTCACCATATGGCTGTCGGAAATGGAATTGCTGTGTGGATGTTACATTCACTGCCATAACTGGATTTGTTCAGCCTTGCAGCTTGCAGAGATGCCCCCATTTTGGCCTCATACACCTCTTAAAGAGAGTCAGAATCCATGTGAATGTTTAGCTGAATGGATTTCAGAGGCCACTCCGCATATATCTATCTCCACAGCGCTCATATTGCCTTCATGACAGCTGCACTAAAAATGACATTACCAATTTTATCTTCATGAGATATGAAGGATTGTGATCTAATTCACCAGTATTACTGCATTGGAGTACAGATCGTATCTGATTGTATAAAAAATTCATATTGCTTAATTTTAATGGAACAGATCATTAAAAAAAGAAAAGTTCTGTCATTAACTCTAAAATTCTGTCTGTTCCTTACAGAAAGCTGTCTTATGACTTCAGAAGACTTAATAATATATTTTATTATCATAAATAATATGGACTTCTCTTATCTGTCTTTTTTGTCTCTACATTTTCCATACACTTTTATTGTCAGAAAGATTGTCATATTGGTTTGTAAAAAAAAAAAAAAAAATATGAATATGAGTAAATAATGAAAGAATCACTTAAACATTTAAATTTTTGTCAAAATGATTGCTTCAGTAATTTCTTTTTCATTTTGAGAGGCATTCAAATTTTATTGGCTAGACATTTCTGCTAGTTTCAGTTATTCTTACTAAGTGTTTTTTTTTTTTTTTTTTTTTTTTTTTTTTTTTTTTGCTTGGTTTTACATGAATTGTACATTTACATTTTTGGTATTTTCAAGTGTTTCTGCTTTTTTCAAGAAGCGAATGACTGCAGACCCATTTGTACAAAATTACTAAAGTATGTCTTTTTTTGAATTGTTTTAGATTCTTAATGTCAGCCTGATCATAAATATGTTAGTGTTTTTCCCCAAGATAATGTATCTAAAAATTATATATCATTATATTAAGAGATATAGATGTAGCTTGTCTTATTGATATTTTGTTTTATTAAAAAAAAAAAGACATGGAAGCTAATTAAAAATAGTAAATTAGTTCATATATCATCTTTCCATCAACATGTTCTTTCTGCTTCACTCTGTAGCTCACTTTTCTGTTTCTCTAGGCCACATTTCTTGTAGGCAATGCATCTTAATGATTAAGACCCTGGGTGAAGCACATTTAACATGAGTGTGAAAAGCAGCATTGCTCATGGAAAATGTCCTGCCAAATAGCTTATACAAGTAATCAGATGTTTTCTGCCCATCCATAGAAGCATCAGTCTTCTCTTTTATTGAATTCTGTGTGTTTTTTCTGTACAGGCGGACTTCAAGGACATCCTAGGCATTTTGTATAGCATTTCTTTTGCAAGACACTACATTGATCCGCAGTTCTGTGTTTGCTATGAGCTGTAACCGGTATGCTTGGCAGTGTCTTGCAGTACAACTTCCAGAGGCATATTTAGTTATTAATTTTTTTGTTTCAGCTCTAATTATTCTTTACAGTTTTTAAAGAGGTATACGCATTCGTGTTTGTGCATGTATGTGCACCGAATCAGCATGTATTTGTGCATGAATGTTATCTGATTATTTAAAGTTTGCATTAAACTGCAAACTATATTTTTGTCTAAAGAAAACGTGATGCAATGCAGAAATCATGTCCATGTTGCTAGGATGCTCTGGTGGTTTGCCAGATATTCTGGTCTCTAGAAATGTCTCTGGTCTTCTTCAGTGTAAGTCTGTGGAATTTTTGGCTTGTTTTATGGTCTGCCAGGTATAATAAGCTTGAGGTGTATTAAAACTAATCATTAACAATAGTGCATTTTGTTGGTGTGTTTGTATGGAAGGAGGTTTGGCTTGCAAATTATCCATTTATTTTAGACATTATATGCTTTACATTGCAGAGATTCCTCTGAGGTGTGATTTTGTTTGTTTGTTAGTTGTTTTTTTTTCTATATATGAGGTGTTTAATGTACTAACACAAATGACATGTGTGCTGGAATGCACATTTAAATGCCATACTGTAATTTGTAACAAAAAACAAAAATATATTGGAATAATTAAGTTAAACGCCAAAAGCCAATGATAGGTGTATCCCAAAAAAAAAAAAAAAAAAACATGACCAACTCCTAATTTATTCCAAAATATATATTTTATATTGTAAAAAATCTTATAAATATTTTTTTTTACTATTTATTTTTTCTATTTTAATTTTACACTGTAAAAATGATTTTTTTTCAAAGATTATTGGAATATGTTTTACAAGATATTATTTCTGTTTTTCTACTTAATATTTTTATGTTTAATTGAATGTGTTACTTGCTGTTCCTTTGTAATCAATTGTGAAATTTACTAGCAATATCTGACTGAAAATTGATTTTACTCCAATTTCTTCAGTGTTGTTTATTTTAAATAATTAAATGTGGTAGTAAAATGTAATTAATTAATACTTTAATAAGAACCAACTTTGAGAATAATAGAAAAATAAATAATATATAATACAAAATAAATATATTGATGCAGTAAAATTAATTTTAAGTGGAAAAAAAAAAAGAAAAAAATGTCACAATGCAAAAACCTTAAGGTTCCTTAAACAGGCTTAATTTTTTTTTATGGAAAATATTACTTATTAAGGTTTCTTTTGAGTTTTTGAGTGAAATATGACTATATTTCATATGATTCACTCAGATGCTGGTATGTGTGTGAGCAGTGGATCAAGTGAGAGAGAGACTTATTGTGTATGTGAGTGAAGAGTGTGATTTAGTCTGAGGAACTGGTCCAAGTCATGTAATCTTGCCCTGTGTGTATTTGTGAGTCTTTGTGAGTGTGTATGTGCAGTACACAGTTGAAGAGGGCTTAACAGATTGCTTGCCCATTGAGGTCTGACCTTTACTGTCAGTAGAACACTATAAACCCCAGCGCTGTACCCTACAGTCAAACAGAATACTAACTAGGCCAAGGCCAGCTGTGTTCGCCGTATCTCTTTGCCCAAGGTGGGGATGTGAATCTGAAGATTTCACAGCCATGTCAATGTAATGTGGAGATTTTGAGGGGCCTTTGAACTGCCCCGAAGGATAACCTCCTGGCAAAATAAAATCTAGTTTTCATCACACAGCTGGGAAGACGGATCAGAGTCCTGAGACAGAAAGTATGGCCTGGAACTGATCACTGAAAAATCCCAAAACAGTGGAAAATAACGAACTGGCTTGGGAGAACACAAGTTATGATTAAGAATGGATCAGAAAGGTTGACTAGTTAGTTAGTGAGTCAAAATTAAATAGTAACACATTTTAAGGTTATTTACAGTGTCCTGGTTACACCTTACATGTACTTACTATATCAATAATAATAAATTATGCATAATTGCATGCAACTAACCCTAAACCAAACCATAACCCATTTGCAAGTAAATGTTGTTAATTAATATTACTCAGTAATTAAACTTACACACTGTAAGAAGGGCACCTTAAAATAAACTGTAACCCATTTTACTTATTTAATTTGACATATACAGGGAAAAGTTATGATTATAGTTTTTAGAATAATTATTTGTCAGTTTTACATTGAAGGGTTGCGCTTAGCAAATATATATTATATATCTGTGTGTATATATTTCTCATAATTGTACTTAAATATAATAAAATAAATGTACAAAAAGGAATGAATAATATACACACACACACACATTTATTAATTTGTATTGCATTAATAAACAGAAAAATATTATGTTTAAAATAAGTGTGTGTATATGCATTTATTTTCAACTTTATTTTTCTGGATGGATGGATGGATGGATGTATATATTATATATAAAATATTTATTTTATTTTATTCTTCATTTTTTATTCTTTAGTTTTTTATATCTGAGAGAAATGCATCTGATTGTTAAGTAGTCATTCAGATATCCTACAAAACTAGTTGACTGCTAGTATGTCATTTTGCAAATTTTGAATAAAGATGCAATGAAAATAGGGGAAAATGACAGCGTGCCAGCATCCTAACTACCATGGATTGTGAGTAACAAGGCATATTGAGTCATACATTTGAATGTTAGAACATACACGTCTGTATGAATGTTATTTTCATGTCACTGTATTTTTATTTTATTTTTTTTGGTGGTCTCAGCCATCTGTTGTCAGTGCTGACAAGTTCAGATTGCGTCTGTCACACTGCAGGCTGTTTGAGGACCAAATCTTTTCCCTATCTCAGATCGCTATGAGGTTAAAGTGCTGTTTAGAGTACTGGCTGTCCTCAGTTTGCCCCCTGTACAGCAGCAGCAGCAGCAACCGTTTAGTTAAAGTCACAGATTTTTAAAATCTGCCAGGCTGCACAGTGTGTATGAACATTAAAGTATCTCACTGCTTAGACTATCAAGATGGTGAATGTGTGTGCATTTGTGTACTAGAACAATTCCTTAAACAAATTTGCTCAGCCAGTGGTTAGTTTCGGGTTGGATTCAGCTTTTTTTAATTTGAAGCTCAATTCTCTATTAAAGCTGCGATAAAACTTGGTTTTACTTCAGGATTTTACATTGGACACCATAGAAAAGTAAACAAAAAATACCCTCGAAATCAAAGCCACACATTTCCACTGGGCTTCATCATTGATTTCTCTGTGCCACTTGCTATCTCAGCAAATTCTCAATTTTTTGCAATGCAAATGCTAAGACAACTGTGTGTACATCATCTAAACCTCACCAAAGCAAGGCAAATATGTGATTGTAATGTGTGCTCACCGGTAATACAAAGTCTGTTTGTTTTGTGCTGGGTATCAGTGCTCCACTGGAGCTCCCTGCATGTGAAGCCTTTAGTGCGTCTTTGTGAGGTTCAAAGACTTCTAGAAATTATGTATGTAAATGGAACAACACAAATGTGACATGAGGAGAATCATACACAAGCCCCCCCACCCCCACTGTGAGAATCACTGTGCAGCGTGACTTTCTTTTATGTCAAATTGTAAATAAATCAGTCAGCCTTCCTTTGAGAAGTTACTGTTTAATGAATACATATTAGGTGTGGAGGGACTTTCAGATAACTGTTATTAATGCTCTGACACCGTTAAATATTGCTTAGTTTTATGATAACAGCATCTACTGTATCTATCCATGAATATACATATACAAAAGCTGAATATTATATATTTTATAAGTATTATTCAATATTTAATAAAAAGAATTAAAGATATGTATTTTTTATTTACCAAAAAAAAAAACTTTTTATTAAATATTAAATACTTTTGCAAAAAATGTCTAACTTCAACATTATATGTATTCAATACATTTTACTGCTGGTCTCAGACTTGGTAAAAAAAGAAGTACTTTTTTGTACTTAATATTGAATAATACGTTTGTGAAAAATGTCCAACTTCTACATAATATGTATTCAAAGATACATCTCACGGAAAATTAAAAAAATGGTTATATATCTGGATATGTGGCCTTGCTTGCTTATTGTCCAAGAACATCATCTCCATTCTCATGCTCAGTGAGTGAGAGTTGCTTTCGGCACTTTTCACAGTCCCACACAGCTCCCACTCAAGACCTTGAGACTTTGGCTAATCAGATTCATGTTTTAGTGCACACTACCTATGAAGATGATGGTGCTGTGGTGGCCTTATCTTGGTTATGTTGTTATTTGAAGGTCAGTTATATTACAGAGATCAAAAAACTTTAGTTTTGAAAGAAACTTAAGATAGAAGTTTTTACTGCATATTATTAAATAAATCCATACATTGTTTGTTGGATTTGTTTTGTGAGTTGTTGAAAGACTTAAGAATCTCACAAAATGCAATTATTTTTTGCTGGACAGTAACATTTTTAATAAAAATGACTTTCCCTTTCACTCCAAAATCATGTTACTTTCTGTTTGCATTACAGTTATAAAAATAAGAATGCAGAGGGGGTCATTTTTTCTTTATAACTATTATAAAATATATGACATATATGAAATTTATGCTCATCAATGATGCATTTATTTAATCAAAAACTTAAAAATGTGAAATAAGATTTAAATAAAAAAGGTGTTTTCCATTTTTTAAATATTTTAAAACGCAGTTTATTTTTGTGATGCAAAGCTGAATTTTCAGCATCATTATTCCAGTCTTCAGTGTCACATGATCTTTCAGAAATCATTCTAATATGCTGATTTGCTGCTCACATTTTTTTTATTATTATCAATGTTGAAAACAGTTGTGCTACTTAATATTTTTGTGAAAACCATAATACAGATTTTTTCATTTTTTTATTTTGTAACAATATGATAGACTTTACTGTCACTTTTAATCAAATTAGTGTCCTTGCTGAATAAAAGTAAAAGTAAACTAAAAGTGTAGTTTGGGGTGAAATTATTCACTCTAGTAGACTGGACCAGACGAGCCTCTGTCTAATGTCTGTCTTGTGGACCTGGTGTCCCTTGAATGAACTTCTGTGGAGGTGAGAATGAAAAGTGTGGGTCAGCACTGGCAGTTGCTTGACCCTGTGGTCATGTGGATTTTTTAATCGGTCGAGCCCTAAAAGCTCTCCAGCACACGTGAGACATTTTTAGCACTAGGACAGAGTGAATTCAAGCACACACACGCACAAACAAACCTTTCCTCATAAATACTGTAAACATTTACCCAGAAGTCAAAGAATGGTGAACCCAGTCTCACCAGGGTAAACCCTAAGGTCAAGTGTTGCTGTGGCTCAGTGGTAGAGCATTACATTGTGGGTTCGATTCCCAGAGGAACACAAGTTAGGTAAAAAATAAAAAAATGTATAGCCTGAATGCACTGTAAGTCAAAGTGTCTGCTAAATTAAATTAAAATGTCCTATGGTGGTTGTATGATCAGAATTCAACAAGCCAAAAGAGTGAGATGTCAGTGTGTCAGTGTTAACTCTATTAGATCTCATATTTTATAATATTTGCTTTGCCTTATTGTGGTATTATTGATTATTTTCTCTTCCAAATGTTTTTGAGGAGGCACTGCAGCTGTAAACTCCTCAGAGAATGCGGCCCTGGTTGAGAAGTGTCTGGATATGCTTGTTGTACCTGCTTCGAACAACAATGAAGAATTTCACAGCTGGTCTGCAACAGAACTGGCCAAGATGAGAACAATGTATTATTTCCTCGCCCCGTTATAGGCAGAACATTTACTGAATAACACAAGATAAAATATAGCTAACTTTGACAGCTGCTAAGGCATGACATTTTTTCATTCCATTTCTTTCCTTTACGCTTTAAATTTTTCTTTTCCCTTTCATTTAAAGTCAACCTGAAAACAATATGGATAAGACAGGAACATGCTTTTTTATATATATACATTTCTGGTCTTTTTGTGCATGATCCATCAGTGCATGTTATTTTCAAGAAAAATAAAAAGCATGTCATACATAGACAAATACATAAATTACTGATAGAATATTCTATTTTAGAAGTAGAATGTTATTTTGTATTGACTTTAATGTCTGTGTCCATCCACATGTTCTTTGAATATCTTATATATGCAAATATTGTCAAAACAATATTCTCTCAATGTTTGCTTTGATGTTATTGTGCAGGTCCCTCTTTTCATAGCAGTGATATAATTTCACCACATTGATTTCTGTTTTCATCTTGGTTTGAGGAGCACATCACAGCAAAGGTTTTGTAGACAATCTAATCCTTAGATGTTTATGTACATATTCAAGTCAGTGGATCCAGTCCATATTTTGTCTTTTTTATCTCAGGCACTGTGCTGTCAGCCTGGAAAAAATATGAGAATCTACTCAGCGTGCATCAGAGAACTGCAATTCAATATAGAGCCACCTCAGTTATGATGTTTGGTTCTGATTCAATTCTGGGACGCAGATTGTATAAATACATTTCCGCAGGTTTCCTTTTAGATTCAGTGTTAGCTTTTGAAATGTCTGAAGTGTGGACTAAAACAAGCATGTAAACAGACAAAAGCGCTGTTTCAAAACCTAGTGTGTTGCCTCATTGCCTACTGTCTACATAATCAGTGGTTTGCAACAGAATGCATTGGCTCTCTGCATGACAGACTCAATTTAAATGATTTCATTGGAGTTTGGTATTAGCATGTTGGCACAATATTCTAGCATAAGTACATAATACATACTATTATTTTACCAGAAGTATTTCTGTTGATGGCTCGGAATCATGAGTTTATATCCCACACTTCCGTCTTTTTTTCCCTCAGAATTTACAAACTCGCAATTGTTGAGATAAATTGAGTTATAAAGTCCGAACTAGGAGATACTGTATGAACTTGCATTTGCGAGAAAAAAGACAAAATTTGAGATAAAATAAGTAAATGTTATGTAAAATGTTATAGGTTTAAATAATAGGCCATTTCGTCTTTGTAGAATATGTCTGCTATGAACTGAATATGTGAGATTATGTAGATCTATTGTTTAAATAAAATTTATGCTTTAAAAGTAGGGTAATCATAGCAGGTTTCATCCATATTCTGTCATTTAAACATCTGTGTTTAGCTTCAAATGGCGTCTTTGACGGCAGTATTCTATAAAAATGATTTGCATTCTGATTCTGCATTCAAAGGCACAACAATACATTTTTTTCTCTTATTGCATGGATTTTAGCCATTTCCTTCTCTAGTTACCAGTGTTTTTCAAGTGAGGTAACTGTGATTTCTAAAATTGGACTATGGAGCGCACCTACAGTATAGTGAATTAAAATGGTGTCTAGATAGACAGCTCACCAGTTTTTTGGAACAGAGCGAAGAAAAGACAAGGATGACAAGTGCAAAGAACATAGAATAATGGATATTTAATGAAATTTTCAGCATTTCAGAATCCTTGAGAATTAAAATGCTGCTACTTCAGCAAAAGAAGACATCAGCAGTTATGTGAAAGTGAGTGTGCTCATCTAACGAAGCGTTTCCTAAAACAACTGTCAGAGCACCAGAGCTGTGATTGATTCTTCTGTAAATGCTTCTGCTTTTTAAAAAAGGCAGATTTACATTTATTAATGTCGAAATTATTCTTATTATGTTGTCATAAAAGGGATATTTTTTTTACTGTCATATTGTTGAAGCATGCAGTTTATATTTAATGTGGTATTTTAGCATGGATTTAAATATAGATATATGCCATTTCTCACTCATTTATACAGCATGTTTCCCGTTATTCAAACTGTTGTGTATAGAATCACATTTCTGATCAGATGAGCCACATTATATAGTCATTACACACACACACACACACACACACACACACACACACACACACACACACACACATATATATATATATATATATACATATACATAATGGGCCATGCTGCACTGCAAGAACATTGTGAGCCAAGCAACACTGGAGCTCAATGACTTGCATTGTATGGACCAAATAAAAACATTAAGACATTTCTCGAAATATCTTCTTTTGTGTCCACAGAAGAAAAAGTCATACAGGTTTGGAACAACATGAGGGTGAGTAAATGAGAGAATTTTTAGTTTTAGGTTAAATTAGGATTTACATTAAATTCCAATACATTTAACTATTTATTGAATGCTTTTAACATTTCACTGTTGCTGCTGTTTTATTAAAGGAATTTAAAATTGCTTCTTGCTTTACTCGAAAACACCCTTTACCCTGGTAAAGTGGCTAATTGCTGTAAAACTGTAACCCAGCGATTAGCTCATGTGCTCTCAGAAAAAAAAGGTACAAAAGCTGTCTTTGGGGCCTTTTCAAAAGTTACTCAAATGTATCCTTTATGGTAAAAGGTGTACTTTTTGAAAGCATACTGTATTGCATTGTGAGGCTTATTGGAAGGCGATTTGAGTTTGAATGCGGCTTGTGTCATTACCCTGCTTCCCTCTCTCTACAAATATAGGTAGTAGAAAGGTCAGGAAAACACTTTTAGAATGAGAAAACTGAAAATTAAATTTTGAAATAATTGCTTTCATAAACTGATTCTAAAAAATAATAATAGTAATAACATAAGATGACCTTTTTGCTGATATACAAGAGAGTGAGAGTGAAGAATGACATAGTGGGTGGAGCTTTAATTCAGCTTTTCTGATCGGCCATTTATGAGGTATCCATCAGTGGAGCGTATATATGAGGGCGATAAATCTGGCACTGGAAGGACGTGTGTGTTCTCACCCTCCAAGTGGTTTGTATTGCCTGACTGTCGGCTTGATGGATGGTCTTCCATTCCTGGCGGGTTCGCCAGGTCTCACGGCAGCAGCAATGTCAGCATGTAGCTGGCCAGCAGCAGCGCCATAAACAAATTTGATTGACGGGTTGGACACACCCTTTCTAATGGACCTAGAGGGGGATTTCAGGGACGTAGACACTTGATGAGAAGAGCAAGGGTAGAAGAAGCTACACATTAATGTCACAAAACAGTGGTGCAGGCTTTTATTATTAAACCCGCTATTATTGCAGTCTGTTGATGAGGAGTGTTTGAGGAGTTTGACAGAAGACAGCGCGGCCTGTCACACAAACCCACTTTACTAAATACATGCGATGTGCATATTAATGGACGCCATTGAGAGCGAGATCAGTACCAAAGCCTTGTTGATGGAGAGCTCTTCCAGATATCATAAATATGCAAAGATTCCCATTACTTTGCTTGGATGGGGTTTTTAATTTTGGTGGGGGTAATTTATGTATTTAGGCTTGTGAAATGAACGGAGAACAATTGGCAGGTGTCTAAAAGGAGTGGGTGCAGCTCTTTGTGTTATTAGTGCATGTGAAAACAGAGGAATAGTGACATGATGAACTGTGTTTCAGACAGTTGGTTGAAAGCATGCAGATTGAAATGTAAATGAAATTCGATCAGTGGTAGTAGAGCCCTTAAGTTGTGACAGTCTAAATGTGGAATAGTTGTTTGTGCAATAACCTAAATGCATGTCATTTTTATTTATCGTGCCAGGGGTTAGGGCTGAGCGATACAGTATATTGAATATTCACAACGAATCAGCTGTTGATTTTGTGATGTTTTTATTTGTCAAATTTGTTTTCTAAATGAACAATGTCATTCGACTAGTTTGGCCATCTTTCCTTGTCTTTTGATTCGATCCCTTTTTCAAAACTCATTTTGACAAACCAGTCCAGATTTTTTGTTTCAGTTGAATCAAACATTCATTGCGGCATCATTGAAATAATAATAAAAATTAATAAATAAAATAAAAAATTAAAGTGGTTAAGTGTCTGCATTAGGGCTGTAGGACTTGAGTCCGGACTCAAGACATTTTTCTATCGTCTCGGACTCGTTGGTGTTTGCACTCGGACTTGTCTTGGACTTGGTCATTGGACACATGTTCTCGTTAGTCTCGACCAAGTCCAGCAATATGCTTTTTTCTCCTTCAAAACAAAACCACATTTGCATGTCACACCTGAAAACATGTGGAAAACGCTTGGCAGGAATAAAGGTTTTCTCCTTTATTCCAAAGCACTCTGTAGCCTGTGCTCTATGCTTGCGCTCCAGTGGCGTCTGCCATTGCTTAGCAACCATGACCTGCTCTCCATGAAGAAGCAGAAGTTTCAGCAAAGGATAAATGGATTTCCAGAACTAAAAATCCCTTGCGGTAGCTCTGCTAATAAATTCATTTAAAAAATGGCTATCCTTGTACAGCTATGATCAGCTGTTTCTCCATCTTGGCTTAGTTTTCAATTTCGTTACGGGAGAGGATGAAGCTGATTCGTTGATTCTTGTCACATGACCAGCGGTGCACTTGCTGCGTTCTGAAAAGTTTAGATGTTTCTAATTTAATTTTCTACCTGTTAAATTGTGTTTTATTAACGTCTAAACCTACATAGGCTTAAACCTACTCTTTACAATAATGAAATACTAGTTAATATTGTACAGTGTGACAAATTAGGCTGTATTTATGTGCACATGCCCAGTAGTGCCAAACGTATCCCTTCTAGCTTTAACCACGTGCATGCTTCATATCCCGAGCTTTGCATGTGTGCGCTGCACCAAGGCATCAGTCATTTTAATTTTTGACCACAGACATGATGTCAGCAAACAGCAGCATTATAAAGTAAATTAAATGTAAATAAAGTACATAAAAAATAATTTTATCCTACAGCTCCAAGCGCCAAACTCCTAGTTGGCCAGTGTCCTGTAGAGTTTAGCTCCAACCCTAA
Organism: Cyprinus carpio; assembly: GCF_018340385.1. Lineage (NCBI taxonomy): Eukaryota > Metazoa > Chordata > Actinopteri > Cypriniformes > Cyprinidae > Cyprinus > Cyprinus carpio. The sequence continues at coordinate 28,825,269 of NC_056577.1, read as the reverse complement.
TTAAACACACTTGAACCAGCTAATCAAGCTCTTACTAGTCACACTAGAAACTTCCAGTTAGGTGTATTAAGGCCAGTTGGAGCTAAACTCTGCAGAGCATTGAACCTCCAGGATCTAGTGTGGAGACCCCTGTCCTACAGAGTTGTTACTTTGAACATGCTTTTTGATCATTACAAATAATAATTAAAAATTATTTTCTTAGAACAGGAGATATGCTGTCTCTCGCATTACATACATTATCAGTGGTTAAGTATGTGGTCTTGAAGAGGATTCCTTTTTTCTCTCATTTGGACTTGGTCTTGACTTGGACTCGAACCTCTTTGGACTCGGTCTTGACTCGGTCTCGACTAGTCCTGGTCTTGGACTTGTCTTAGACTCGGCAAAGCTGGACTTGACTACAGCTCTAGTCTGCGTGCCAATTTTCATACTGAAGACATTTGAATGTAATTAAATAGTGTTGTTTAATATTCATTGTTATATTGGTGCATATGAATAGACATTATTAAATAATATTTCTTCTTTGTGTTCATCGAGTAAGAAAAACTGTCAAAGACTTACATAAATTATTTTAACAAGGTTTTTTTTTTGTATTTTACTTAAAGGTGGAACAATGTAACTAAAATCACCATCATGAACACATGAACACTGTTTCCAATACTAAGTACTGTAAATACTACTATTATTTATATAAATATTATTTATTGAACAATAATATTTAATAAACAACAACAACAGCCATCATAAAAGTAGCTAGGCAATTCAGTCAAAAGTACAAAGGCAGCGCTCTGATATACAGCATTAAAGTTACATAAAATATAAAGTAATGAGATTATGCCCTCAGCCAAAGATTGGTCTCAAAGATTAATGAGACCAAAGACTACACATGAGTTTTCACAAAACAAATTATATCTCATGTTTAACCACTATAGAGACATCAGAGCCAGCAGCAAATTCCAGAAGAGCTGGCCGAGGTGAGGCTGCTCTCGGCGGGTTCAAATGTTATCTTTATCTACAAACCATATATTTGAAGTCTAAACAAGTACATTCTCTCCTAAAAAGCATTTAAAACTACATTCTATGACTCAAAACAGTATTATTTATAAAATTATAGTGAATTTGGGTATCTGCCATGATACAGCTCTAGTGGAGCGATACAAATGGTGAAACTGCTGTTATCACTAGAATATCACACTCCTCTCACCCAATCAGATTCGAGGACCAGAAAGAACTGTTGTATAAATAATTTTTATTTTATTTTTGCTTTAATATTTTTTTGATTTTTGGCTGCAATGAAATGTTGGCTTCTCTTCATCCTTTGAAGCCATTTAATGTATAATAATTTATAATATGTATTATATATGTATTATGATTATAAAATAAATATATGTTATTAACAAAACATGAAAAAGACAATGTTCTTTGAAGTATATCCCGGAATGATTAATTAAAAGGTTTTAGTATTTTTGTTTTATTTAAGAGATATTAATACTTCTACTGCATACAACAATAGAAGTACAACAGCTCATAATCCCTGTATAATTGCTCCTTCCTGTATCTTTCCACTAGTTTTAGCACTGTTTCCATCTAATTGTTTTGTGAAGTCTTTGTGGTAAACAATGTTTGGCATGTGATATCAGTGAGGAAACAGCACTTTCTGCCCTGCTAAACATCCTTTGCGGTTGTTTGGGTCTGGTTGTTTGACTCTTTATAAAGAGTTACACTGGTGTTCCCCCTGAGAAGACGGGAGAGCAGAGAGACGAGAAGAATGGCTGCTCTGCAGATTGCTTTGAGGATAGATTGCCAGTTTCAAACTGCCATAGACACAATCAAAGTCTCATTGCAGCAGAGGTGATTTTCTACATCCCCTACTTGTCGCATCAATCAAAATGCTTCTAATGAAATAACACATTAATCCCTGATGCACAATGTCTGCGAACAAATGTCATATTCTTTGCATTGTAATACCAATGACATTGAGGTCTTGTTGTTTAATCTTTTAGCTCTTTGCTTATTATCTTTTAAAGGTGCCTAAAATTAAAGTACCATTCAGGCAACTTTTTTTCTCTGCTTTCAACTGTTTTTTCAATTGTTGGTCAGTGTATTCATGTGTTAGAACGATGTCTTTGGCCATTGCATCATATCTTTTTGTTTTGTTTTGTTTTTTTTTCCCTTGTGAGCTAGTTTTGTAACAGCAAAGCAAACTGCAGAATTCATCTTGAGTCCCCTGCAATGTTTTTTGTTGTGCTCTGTTTCAACGTTTTTGTATGCACAAACAGTCAGTGTGTTCCTGGATTTACAGCTTTTGTCCAAAATTCAGCAGTTTTTGCAATTTCTTGCAATTATTCTCAGAATTGCAGTTTAAATGAAAAAGTCAGAATTGTGAGATAGTCATTTCCATAAGTAACACATTGATTTAAACATGACGTTTTGAAGTAGAAAGACTAAAGTTGTATTTTCTTGTAAAACAAAATACTCCAATAATCTTTAAAAGGTTTTTTTTTTTTTACCGTGTACATTTCAGAGAGGGATTCTAATTGATATCGCTTTCTCATGAAGTGTCTTTCTTTATCTATCTCCAATAATCAACCTTCTGCGTTTTTTTCTTTCCCGCTCTTACCTTTCTTAAAATTGCTCTTGATTGTTGTGCCAATTAGTTTGAAATGGTAAGACCCCTCCAGCCTCTTGTAAATGATTGTACGCAGTGCCAGAGCTCTCTGCAGGCCTAATTAATCCATCCCTGATGCAGGTAGGAGTAAATTATCACAGGAGGACATGGTATCTTCGGGGGTGGATACACTCCTGTGTTCTGTATGATGGCGCATGTGTATCCGTGTTGAGGTTGGGGTCGTTGCGTGTTTCCCGCCTCTGTTTCCAGAGACCTCAAAAGGTGGTTTGATCTCTGCTAACAAGTAGCTAGAGACTGAAGAACCATTGATTCCTGGCATGATAAATTCAAGAGGCCGGTCTTTCCACTGTCTGCTCTCTTGACTTCTCTACTCCCCTGAGAGACAATTGGCAGGTTAAATCAGACTCTTCGCTTTACGTTTTCACCTGGATATGTCAACAATTTGACGGTAGTGCGTTGTTGTGGAGTCATGGAAACATTAGCTCCTTTTATAGATTATCTGGATATTTTCTAATGATACTACGTTTTTAATGTTATTGTTAATCTTTATTTTGTGTATTTTATTGTTTGTTTGTTTTTATTATTATTATTAGCATTGCTGATTTTTAATTATACAGCAATTTGGCTGAATATCTGTTGTATTTTAAAATGCATTTAAAAAATCTAGATATTTATTTGTTTTCCACTAATACCATTGCTTTTATTTTATTGTACAACACTTTGGCTGAATGTCTGTTGTATTTGAATGTATTTTAAAACTAGGTTTGACTAGATAGATATTTATATTTTACACAATTTTAATTTTTTATTATTAATGTTTATTATTTTTAATTTAATATATATATATATATATATATATATATATATATATATATATATATATATATTATTATTATTATTATTATTATTATTATTATTATTATTATTATTATTACTATTTTTTATTTTTTTAAACAATGTATTTTTAAAAAAATTATTTTAATACAATCTTAGATTTCTCATAGCACAAGGGTTACCATGTAGACAGGTTTTCATGGCTGGTCCTAAGTTGAAGGGCAGGGAGAGGAGGAGAATGTAACAGGAGGGGGATGTTATTCACCCGACCTGACCACACGCCATATATCCTGGAAGGTCCTGCTGCATTAGCATTGGCTTACCCTGAGCACTGCTGTACAGTGCAGCAGGATCAGCTCCTGACTAATGAATACTACAGGGTGTTTCTCAGCCCCTCAGTCTCATGCATCTGTTTGTAGAGTGAATGGTAAGTTGTTTCAGTGTTCAACATGCAGATGGCACATTCTGCCTGTTAAAATGTCTACATCTCAGTCCACTCAGTCTTGGAAAGATCTGAGATGACACAGCTAAAGAGGAAACATTTGGTACAAGGGACTGATAATATTCCACCAGCCCAGGAGAGCTGGAGTGGTGTCTGCTGTTTCAGTTTGACTAAAATAGATTTTTACATTTTCCAAAGAAAATTTGAGTGGTGGAAAATTTCACTATGCGTTTATGGTGTAGTGGTAGGTTGCTAGGGTGTTGCTATGAGAGAAAAAAAAGTTACATTTGCAAGACATAAACTTTGTAAGATAAATTGTAAGATACAAACTCAGAATTAGATATTAACTCAAAATTCTGACTTTCTCAGATTTGCAAGTTTATATCTCGCAAATTGTTTTTCACAATTGTGCAATTCTGACTTTTTTCTCAGAACTGAGATATAACTCAGAATTGCAGTGTATTCATTTTCAATTCTGAGAAAAAAAGTCAGAATTGTGACAAACTCAGAATTATTAATTTTTTTATACAAATTCTGGAGTTTACATCCCGTAATTCTGACTTTTTTCTCACAATAGCAAGTTTATATGTCACAAATTGGGTTCTTCAGAATTGCATATTTTACAATTGCGCAATTCTGACATTTTTCTCAGAATTGTCAGTTTATATCTTAATTCTGCAATCTCGCAATACTGAAAAAAGTCAGAATTGTGAGATATAATGTCACAATTACCTTTTTTAAACAAGCTTCCATAGAAAACAATTATTTTAAACTGTAATGATATTTCACAATATTAATGTATTTTTGATGCAAATACTACAAATATTACTGTGAAAATTTGTGCACCACATTCTTGTATTTCAAATCAACACCAGTGTCAGTGCAGCAAACCGTCGGAACTTCATCAGAAGATTTCTGCAGGTTGCATGAGTTGGTGTAGTACTAGAAATCTATAATGTAAAGCATGAACAAAGCAGTTCCCTGGGATGCCCCATTGTTCCTCAGCATCTCCTGCCAGCATTTCGAGAACCTCACAGACTGCCGGCTGTCAGCCTTTGATTTGGAAAAACTGTAGCTATTGCCCAGAACACTTGATACAGAATACCACTGTACATGATTTATTCATGAATCGCTTTTTTCCTTGTGCTGCTTTAAGAAAAAATAATGTTGACTATGCAGTTGGTCAATAATTTTCCATTCTGTAATCTGGTTACATACTCGGAAAATGATTGCCTTGCTTAACGTTAAGAGACTGAATTAGTGCATTGATTGCTGTGTAGAGGAGCACCAGGGTGATGTTTTATTAAAAATGGCCTTTTTTGCCATTGTGCTCCATTTTATGTTTGATCACATACTACTACAGTATATAGTATAAAAAGTACCCTAATTATTAAAGTTAAAATATGAATTTAATATGGTGACAAACTGTTCTGTGTTAATTATTAAATGTGTTTGGATTCATTTACATACAGCTGAGACCAAGAAGTCACTAGGGAAGGTGCTAGTTACACAGTTTGATAGTTTAACACTTCAAACAGCTTATTAAGATTCTGCAAAGAATCAAAGGTGTACATAAACATTTGATATGAATGAGACTTATGTCCCTCCAAGGACCAAAAATGTGGTTCATATTCAAACATGCTTTGAATATAAATTCAAAACTGTTATGGAGTTAAATAGGAAGGTAATGGTTAACTGTGAGTGGACGGAAAGTGTGAATTTTCTGTTCAACAAACGTGTGATTTTAACCCATTTTCTTGTCACAATCCCACAAAACATTTGCATAATCCCAACGCCGGTTCCACTTCAGAGATGAACCTAACTGATTTGTTTTGTCATCGGATCCCTGTCCATGCATAATTATCAGAATGTCTCAGACATCGCTGCCCTTTCAATGTCATCACACATCGATTCGTGCTCCGGCGCCGTGGGTTCATCTGACTCTGATATGCTGTGATTAAGATAATGAATCTGAAATAAGGATCTTCATCTGGATTAGGCGAGAAGTAATTATGGCAATGATTTGCAAGCTATCAGAATGGCCACGCCATTATGGCCGTATGGCAACACAACCAAATCAACGCAGTGTTGCAATCAGACACGCTTCACTTGAACCATTACTATCACTCCTCCTCTCTAAACAACCGCCGCAGCTTTTGCTCTGTGTATTATGAATACCCTGTTATTTCATATTGCGGGTGGATCAGAGTTCAAACAGAGAGAAAGATAATTGAGTGGATAATCATTCATGTGGTTTTTCATTTAATTTAGCCATGAACTTTTGAAGCAAGGATTCTGATACACTGACTCTGAATTATTGTGGGCTTTGACATTTATTGTGGGCAAATGTGATGCAATTCAAAAACTTAGCTAAACAATATGGATTTCCTTTTGTGATTAAGCAAGGTCGGTGTATTGACACAGAGGTCATTAAATAGTTCATTGAGCCCTCCGATGATCATGTTTGCTCTAATTGATTACTGCTGATGCTGTAAGTGTTAATAACGTTGACTAATGCCAAAGCTTAAGGGTAAATGTAATTATGTTTTTACCATATTAAAGAACATCTGCATTCAACATGTGTCGAAAAGAAAGTGCAAACGTCATTTTTTTTTTCATTCTGATCTGTTATGATAATCTAAACTGTCTGTGAGGCAAAACATGTTCTATAAATTAGCATTAGTAAATTAATAGAGTCTGTACTCGAACAACCACCATCTGCAGTGCAGTTAAACAATGCACTGACCATAAACCACACACAAGAAGGAAATTTATATCAGACATCTACATTTAACCATTTAACATACCAAGTGCTAAGACATTTTATAACTTATTTACATTTTTCAAGTCAACATTTATTTAATTTTATTTTCCTTGAATGTAGGGAGTCTGTGGGGCTCATATATACACAAAAATGTTAATTTTTTAAATTACATTTCTGTTTCCATTTTAATTAATTGGCTAATGATATTTTAAACACTGAATAATGTGTAAGGTCTATGGGCCTCTAAAACTCCCTTATTAGACAAATCTAACCATATCATGTTTAGAGCTAGCATACAATGACTGACTTAAATGTGGCCATTTTTAATTTTTGCCACATAAAACTACTGCACCATTATCACAAGTCAAGATACTTGGTTACGAACCACACACACACACAAAATTGGGGTTGATTTCTTTTGTGTATTCATCCACACTTTATCAAATTTAATAAAAAAAAATCTTGATAATATTGGTGCTTTTTACACTTTTCTAAAAATGCCATGGGCTGAAAATTCTTCTAGCAATTCTTCTATGAATACCCAACTCATAAAAGTTTGGATTCAAAAAGCCTTTTGTAGTTAGAAAAGTATTTTTCCAGAAGCCCATAACGTCATCGCAGTTCTTTGCCATATGCCTGTCCTAGGCTTTTTTACATTCTTATTGTGACTGTATATTTTTGAAATCACAGTTCTTTGTTAATGTGGGTTAAAGTTTCTTTTCATTCTTCTGAGGCTCAGGAGTGCAGAGACAGAGCAAACATTTCTTTGTACCTCTCCTCTTCTTGCTTCCTCGTACCTTATGTCTCTCCTGCTCTCTGTCTCCTCCCTGCCTGCTCCCTCTTCCTCCTTCTCCCAGAGCAATGTCTTTTAAGTATCTTGCCGTCTTCTCTTCTCTCCTCTCTTCGGGTCACAGACATCAAAGAGAAATGCACAGAATGCCTCTTTATTCTGACAACAGCCAGAGAGAGTGTCTGACTGTAGAAAAGGCAGCGGCGGTGACACAGGAGAGGAGAGACGAGCTAAATACATTTATTGTGAGCAAAAAATAGGATACAGTTTAATTTAACGGTCCATTAACAATCTATTAATTTAATAAATATGCAAGTGTGTGATTAAATGAAGTGGTGGTATTGTGACGGCGGTGATTGAGATCTGAAATACATTTTGTATGCATGTCTGTGATCTTGTAATGAATGGCCGTGACGGGTCTGAGCAAGGTGATGAGACAGGTGTCAATCAAACAGACAAATGTACACTCAATGTTGTCAGTGCAGTCAGTCAGTGTTGTCATGGAAATTTGCTCAGATCGCATAATTCTGGGTGGTCCTGCTGCTGGTCCTGTTGAGATGAATGTGAATGCTAATGGAATGCTTTTTTGAGGTATTATACACCTCCTTGTGTTAACAAGCTCAATTAAAGGTATAGATCACCCAAAAATGAATATTATTTACACACCCCAATTGCAAACCTATATGAATTTCTATCACCTGCAGAAGATAGTTTGAAGAATGCTGGTAACCAAATGGTTTCGGTTCCTATTGACTTCTATTGTATTTTTCCCCCATACAATGGAAATCAACTATTTACTCTGCCTCATTCCAACTCTGTTTGACTTTATATCATCTGCCAAAGAAGATATTTTGAATAATTCTGGTAAACCAATGGCTTTTGTTACATTGACCTCCATTGTATTTTTCCCCATACAATGGAAATCAATAGGAAACATTGACAGAACTGATATTTTTGGATAAATTATTCCTATAAGCAACCTGTAACCTCAGGTGTTACTCCCTTTTTTCTCTCTCTTCACATCATTTGAAGACTAAGAGTTTCTGGATCATTCTGCTATGAAAGCAGCACAGGTAGCTTGGCTCTGATAGATGATCCACTAAGCTGAGCAGAAACCTTGAGTGTCAGCCGCAAAACCTTGAGACTGGGAGCACATAATGAACCTCCCCTTCAACAAGCCAAAGAAAGAAAGGATGAGGGAAAGGGAAGGATGAGAAGAAATATGAGATTAATAGACAAGGCCCGGAAGAGAGGGAAGCATTAGCATTAGTATGGCTGCATCCCTATTCACATACTTATACTTCACACCAAAAGTATGCTTCTCTCAAAGGAAAATACATAGATTTGAGCAGTAGTTATGGACAGGAGGGTCATAACTATGTTAAATATGGGTTCACCTGCAATGAGGATAAATACGTGTCAGCTTTTGGCAGTTCAGTCCAATAATGAATCAAGAATATGCCTACTTCCCTAATGTAAAGTATGCTAAAGTGAGCTGAGGAAATTGCAGATTTCTGCAGAAATGGAAGATTGGAAAAGTTGAAAAATTTTAAATAACTGAGTGGCTATTTTTAAGTATAAGTTCTTCGAGTACCATATTAAATTGTTCATGTTATAATATATACTGTTTGGAGTAGGTAAGATTTTATTTTTTATATTTTTGGCTCACCATGGATGCATTGGTTTGATGGAAAATACAGTAAAATTTAATGTTATTTACCCGAGTAAATTAACTTATAGTTGTTGATATTGCATCACAAGACAAGGAAAATACATGGTGCACATGTCATCAACAATCAAAATATACATTGCATATCATGCTGAAAACGGAAGATAAAGTTGTGTGCATTGCATTATGGGATACAGTACCCAGTGTAACATTTGCACGTGTAGTCACCTGGGTGTTCCATGTGTGTAGAAAATTTGCATACTACATAT